>NW_008751708.1:1177676-1181291 GCF_000715545.1 Opisthorchis viverrini
AAGCCTTTGGCTCAAAAGCCTAACCACAAGGCAGCGGTGTTTGGCGGGAAATGCAAATGCATTACCATTTCTACGGAACAAGTCGCCACATGTTCCAACCCCCAACCTGGAGGGCCAGGAGACTGTGTTCATCAGACCTCTAACCATTGACCAACGTGGTGTGAGAGACGCTGTGAGTGTCGCGGGACACTCTCCAGTATAGCTCAATGGATCGCTGAGGTGCGCAAACCGTCACACAACGGTAAGGTCCAGTCTCTTCGTGACGGGAATTTGTGGAGTCGCTTTGTAGCATTTGCTTGGATTCGAGCAACAGTCAGTGAATACCCAAGAATGTTCAGGAAGACGCGTTCAAGAGGAGATGGATGTTCAGTTTTTGCAAATAAGATGCATATGAGAGGTTTGCTTCCCTGTCTAATGGTCTGTAACTGGTCAGTTGGCATTTTCTAATAAATAACTCCACGGCGAAGGCCTTCTTCCTTTCATTTGATGCCGCCGACAGGATAAGGAGGAAGATCCCGTGGCCACAACCATTTAGGGATGGGGACTTCCGGATCTTCCTGGAGGACTTTGAGGAGGTTGCGGAGGCTGCTGGACTGTATACCGACCGGGCGAAGGCGGCCCTGGATGTGGCCAGAAGAGGCCCTCGGAAGATGGGCTGGACCGTCGCGAAAGAAGTCCTCGCAGCTGAGTTCGACAAACCGGCCAACCGCCAGGAGGCTATGAGGCGTTTCAAGACGGCCAGGGTGGCACACGGATTTGACCCGACCGTGTTCTTCGCCGGCCTGTAGCAGTCATTGGATCGCGCTTTGCCGGGATTGGGCGAGGTTTCACGCTACCAGTTGCTGTCAGACCAGTTCGTCGGAGGAGTACACCCCGCGCTGGGTGCCCAGTTGAGGTTGGTGAGAGCGACACGCCAGTTGCATGTGGAGGAGCTGATGCATCTGGCACGGGAATTGGACGAGGCACCACCGGCCACGTTCCGGTCGCAGGAGAACAAGGATGGTTCAACAGTGCCAGGGAAGGAGAACTACGTAGCTGATTGGCTGTCAAGACCAGAGGCTGATGCTGAGGCCTCAGGATCATGATCGGGGCCAATAACCCCGCGCAGAACTCCACTAACTGTCAGGGTTCTGCACCATTCGTTGTACACCCCAGCTCGACCGGAAATCTTGGGATAAAAAGTAGAGCGAATGGTTAAAGATTTCATTGACATCCCACCCTAGAAAAAAGTATTCAGAAGAGACACTACCCATAAAATCGAGGTCGATAAACCGTGGTTGTCTGTCAGCGCCATGGGTGGCGCTGCTTAAACTCATGACGTAGAAATACCGTCGATGTACCTCACACCAAGCCGAAATCCTGTTTGATGTTCTCGGACTTGTGCATCATACAGAAGTTGAACACAAACGGTCCCACACAATATTCACAATATAAGGAACCCGGTAGCTGCATTACAAGCGTGATTTGTCCCCCGATGATCAGAACAAACGTTTCAGACACCTTTTTTAAGCAAGGGCGCAACCACAGACCACTTCCATTCTCTGGAACATGATTTTAACCACAAAAAGTGCGAACCACCTGGCCAAGGCAAAACACGGATTCTTCTCCATCTTTGAATAACGCCGGGTTAGGTTTTTCCAGTTTAGCAACCTGATGGCGTTTCAAAACCAACTGCGGATTTAAACGATGGGGTGCATCTACTCTAAAGGTTGCATGGCCCGAAGATCTGCAGTCGTTGCCCTGTGGCTTCAAATCAGTCTCGTACACCTCCAAAATGTTGCCTTATGTAGTATACGGTGTAAGTATTGATGATGTACAACCTTGCTTACTGAGCTTTGGCTCATGAGCTTTGTTTCTGTTCTCCGTCTACAGAACTCGTCGTGAACACCTGCCTTCGGAGAATCACTGCCCCTGCTCCCATAGCGTGCATATTACATAATTGGCGACCATGCCAGGATGGTTACCACACCCAGAGTAGACCCACCACAAAGATCCTGGCTCTACATGTGTATACAGGCCGCAGAGCTAGCACGTTGCTCACTCACGCACGATAGACGCAGACCCGGATACAGCAACCCCTGCACACGCTCACCAACTTAACGCACCACACCACTAGCACCGGTCGGTTCACATAGGCAATGGTACACCGGGGACGGTGTTCTTCAAAAAGGAGGCCAGTGTAGTATACGGTGTGTCGGTTTGGTTAATTCATATGTAAGTATTGGTGATGTAAAACCTTGCTTATTGAGCTCTGGCTCATGAGCCTTGTTTCTGCCGCTTCATCCCAGAAATTGTCGTGAACACCTGCATGCCTTCGGAGAATCACTGTCCCCTGGTGCTCCCATAGCGTGCACATTATACCTTATTCACTAGAACGCCGAGTTTATAGGCAAGTTCTTAATCAGAATGGCCAATGTTTCAGGGCCCTGTTCAAAACTTGTACGCGCCCTATCCTGGAATATAGGCCTCATGCAGCAGGCACGCTATGGACCATGATTCTCCCTAAGGTAGGTGTTCACAATAATTTTTGGATAGGAAGCAGAAAAGAAGCTTATGAGCCGAAGCCCAGTAAGCCATTTCGCACATCAATACTTACATACAAACCAACCTAAACGGTGGGCACCGAACACTACACCACTGGCCCCGGGAAAGCCAGTCGCCATCTCCGCGAACAGCTCAAATCCTGAACCAACAGCCAATGAACTCACTGGTTCACGGATTCATGAATTGATGCATAGGATCGAGGCTTTCAATCAAGTTCCCCCGGTCGGTTTTGGTATTGTCGTCCACCGGCTCCCATTTATACGAAAGACAAACGAAAAATGGCGAAGCACCGACATTCAAGTTCTCAGCACTGAGCAGTGAGCTGGTCAGCGCAAAGGCTTTCATAAAAGTGTCTAATAGTCTATGAAATGGGTTCCAGATGAATTCACGGATTCACGGATTGATACACAGGATCGAGGCTTTTGCCCAAGTTTCCCGGGTCGCTTTTGTTCTTATCGTTCAGCACCTGCCGTTCACCTGAAAGGCACAAGTGAAAAAAGGGTGTGGCACTGCTCTTTATGTTCTCAGTGCAGGGCAGCACGTTAGCCAGCGCGAGGATTCGCGCGAACAAATGCCTGGTAGTGCTTTGAACTGGGTTCTAGAAGGAGCGCGGACAATCGACGGAGGGAGGTCATTCGATGCAGCTACTGCCCGAAATGAGAAAAAAATTTTGTCTAATGAATATGTACTCTCTGAGGTTGAAAATCTTCTCACTAAGTCCCCACCGTGTGTTTGCTGGGTCAACGGTAAAAAACCTGTTTGCCAACCGTCGGACAACCGTTGGACAACCGTCGGAGGATGATTATTCCACAAAGCTACTTCACGAAATAAGAAAAATTTTGCCTTATGAAATTGTGCTCTCTGGGCTTGAAGCTCCTACCATACACGGATTCACGGATTGATACACTCGATCGAGGCTTTTGCCCAAGATTCCCGAGTCGCTTTTGTTCTTATCGTTCAGCACCTGCCGTTCACCTGAAAGGCACAAGTGAAAAAAGGGTGTGGCACTGCTCTTTATGTTCTCAGTGCAGGGCAGCACGTTAGCCAGCGCGAGGATTCGCGCGAACAAAT
>NW_008751708.1:1181769-1210298 GCF_000715545.1 Opisthorchis viverrini
TGAGCCTATTCTCACTCGGAATGACCTGTCTGATAGGAACGCTTTGACCAAGGGAAGGATTTTCCCTTGAATCCCGTAAGACTCGAGTTTGTGGAGAAGCGGAACGTGTGAGACCCTGTCAACTGCTTTTGAGAAGTCGAAAAATATGGCATCCGATATGAATCCTTCGTCCTTGGCTTGGGTTAAGCTGTCCATAAGCACGAGCATGTTTGTCACGCGAGAGCGGTTTTGGAGAAATCTTTGTTGAGCTGGAGATATCAGGTTGCTGGAAGTAAGGTGATCTATGATAGCTCGCTTCAGAATGCGTTCCATCGACTTGCACGGCACGATAGTGAGGCTTATAGGCCTGTAGCTGCCAGGCGATAGTTGCTCATCAGTTTTGTAGATTGGCATGACAATCGCTTCCTTCCAAGCAGAGGGAAGGCGGCCTTTCAGCCTCTGTTTAAGGCGCCAGCAGTGCGCGCCCGACATAATTTTGACGAATTTCCAAACCCGGAACCGTTAACCGAGCAAGCCTAGTCTGGCTTGTATAACGAAATGATTGTGACTGAGCAACTTATTAGTTTTTCAGTGGCCCTATGGGCACCACTGGACGTGAGCAAGCAAGGGCCGTGAACATGATAACGTAAAAACACGTGACGAGACAGCCGGGCCTGGACACTACCAGTGATGTATCCAAACAAACAGTTAACCCAGAAATGCTCCTGAGCACTTCCTAATGATGGAGCAACAGGTAAGGTAGGTACTTCTGGACTGAAAACGGTCATCGTGAAGATGAGATTTAAACCGTTATTTGACTGGTGTCCTCTGAGACAGCTCATGAAATGGGAAGTTTTGGAACTGTCGTGCCTGAAAAAATCGAAGAATTCAAACTCTGTGTGCTTATCTTTATGTGACAAACAATCCGTTTGATGGACGAAGCTATTTATCGTTTCCTTGCCGGTCGATTTTGCTGTGCATGGCCACTCGAATACGTAGGGTTCACTAGAAAAAAACGCTTTAACACATGACCACGGGAAATTTCATCCAAAGAATCTGGCTGACGAATCGTGCAACAGCGAAGAAGGTGCATCCGCGTGTGGTGAATTATCAAGTGACCAGCCACAGTCAGTATAAATTGCTGCAAAGAAAGTAATATCCGAACACATCGCTGGCAGTCCTCCACCAGAACATTGGATTCCATGGTTGGTGCGCAGCACATCCGAAAATCATAATTGTTCTTTGAGATAACGGTACACAGCCTACCACCAGGCGTTTTGCCGCTCCAAGTATTACATACGCCTCCGTTCTGGCGCAGTTATTCCGCCATTAGCAGTAAGGCTGCCAGGTGGATGTGCGAGCTGGGGCACGTATCATATATCAGATGTTGTCACTTCTGTTGGATTGTTCACATGTCACGCAAGACGGTGATAGTTGGAGCTTTGTGTGTGGGAATCTGGATGATACCCGGCTTTTCTACGATATCATGGAGCTGTAATCCGAGCTAAGTTGTATTGTGAACTGTAGTTGAACTGTGTTCAATGCTACACCGTTCAGGGTTGTTTGATTACCCTACGCGTTCTCGTGTGTGGTTTCTGGTTTTGTCTGGTGCTCACTACTGCAGTGTTCCCCTGATGTTTTCTGCGTGCAGGACATCAGCAGTTGTGGTTCTTCGCCGTTTTGTCAGCAGGCGGTCGAAACTGAATGTAATGGATCATGTTGCAGCATGGAAAAGTGAAAATATCGACGTAAAAGCACTCAAATATATTCTGGATCACGACAACCACGAAACTCGCGACAAACTACGTGAGTTATTAACCACAGAGGCAATGATCCCCCGGTATGTCGTAAATATCACCGTTGTTCAATCCTCAGGTATGCTATTTCCCTGGAGGAAGAACGACAGCTCGCGTTGTCACGTTTGAAGCTTGTGTGCGATAACGATATCTTGTCAGTCTTTGATTTTGATCATAATCCACACCGAATTTTCGCTGCTCATGAACTTTGTGCGATTGTTGATCCTTCAATGACAACGAAAATGACCGTTCAGTTCAACCTTTTTGGTGGGACGCTTCTGAAGTTGGGATCCCGTGAACATTACGGAGAAATGCTGCGTAACGTCGATACACTCAAGGTAACGCAACATTTTCAAAACTTCTGGAATTGAGCGGAAGACATGGTCTAACAATTATCACTTAATCATGACCGCAAACCGCGGAAGAACGTCTCCATGTCAAACATCATTGTGTAGAAATTTTGTTTCCTGGGATCGTTAAACCGTTAAGTGGAATGCGGAATGATCGTCACCATGAATATAGGTAAGGGAATTTAAGCACCACTCTTTGTAAGTCAACCTGTTTTGTAGGTACATCAATGTATTTTATGGGATCTGCCTGGAAAACAAAGATAGATCCTTACCCTATGACATTTGAGTCCTGCGAAACCCCTTTGACATTGACACTGTGGTTGGTTTAGAGTCCGTCTGGAGACTCCGAGTTGTAGTTGCAAGGCCATCTGATAAGTTAACGTATAATATAGCCGAAGGAGGTTTTGATAAATATTTACACTGCAGGGGGTAGAAAGTGCACCTCGAGGTTATTGATGTTCTGTTATCTCCTTCACTTCAACATATCCGATTGACGAAGAAAGATCCACCTATCAGGCGAGTGCCTTCACATGTCATTCAATGCACGAAAGTCCGCCATATGAAAAGTAGTTACTTTAGCACGCACATCTCATAAAGTTGTATGCAAACAGCTTCGTGCACCAGGAGATTTTCCTGGTAATCATGTATAACTAATGCGTTGAATGTAACGTAGCAAGCCGTGTAGAAGCATTCGTTTTAGCACTATAACTTCTCTTAGAGGGCTGTAGACCTTGAATGCTAGTGAGAGGAACATGGATATGTGCTATACTGGGTGAGGAGATAGGGTTAAGTGTTGACATACAGAACGAAGTGTGTGTTCAGATGGAAGTTAAGTTCCTCGAGTATCGGAGTATTGAATAGTCAGGTTGAGTATACTGTGCTACGAAATGGGGTATAACCAGCAATTAAACTAGCATCACTTGGGGCAAAAATTGAACATGGCATCACTTGTTCACTTAACGAGTGCTAGCAGGTTTACATCTGGCACCGTGGGCTATGGACACTTGTTCAAACTAGGCAGCCATGAGCAGTAGTTGGGGGAAGGGTGGAAGGGCACAGTTTTGCTTCACCTATTTATTCATGGATAGCGGTTAACGGGTTATCGCTAGAGGCGCACACGAACTAAGAAAAAGGTTGTAATTGTGTAATACCATGTATTTATGGAAAATGGCCCCATTTTGTTGAGTAGATGGAGTACTACTTGGCTTAAAAAAAGGTTTTGGCGAAAAAATATCTAATTGGCTGCTTTTTCGCTGATAATAAGTTCAAGGAATTGCCACTTACTACCGGCCGCAGGAATTTTCTGAAACGAGAGTCTACATTTTGTAATGCACTACTTATAAGGCTGTTGAAAACTCCTCGACAGCCCACGATTGGTTTCATCCTTCTTGAGGCTCATCAGGTAGGCGCAGTCTTAGAGTCTTCGTCAACCTTATGCGTCTATAGTGTGTGTGTCAGTGGATTTTTGATTGGTGAGACCTGAATGGGAGCTGTGCACTGAGGGAAGCAGCTTGGATGCATGAGCTTGACTGAGGGGGCAAGTGGACTATGTCTGCCTCTGTCTCTAACCGTTGATGTGTCCCAACTCAGAGTCCCATCCAGAAAGACAGCAATGACCGGTGCAGCTGAGTTTGCTGGCAATGGCTCTCAAACTTCGTTGCCTAGTCATTGATTGAATTTCTCTTGATTTTCTTTCACCCTTCGTGCAAATGGCTCTTCAAGGAAGTCGACTGGCACATGTAGCACGTAATCGAGCCTACGCAACCTATGGAGTGCGATGGGTTCGCCTAACGCGTGCGAGTTATTTCTTCCGAAGACCATTTGACGTACTTCAGCGTACTTCCTAAGACATAGATGGTCAAATACTGGATTCCTTTGACGTCTTCGGCGCACGGCGATCAGCTTTTTGATGCGTATAGTAACACGGAGCGTACCGTAGCAATGTAAACGCAACCCTTGACGGACAAGCTGATGTCACACCCACGCCACAGGTGATGCGGATTCACAGGAGCTGCTCTGGCTTTCCCTATCCAGATAACAATATCATCCTTCGCGGGACCACCGGGAATAATACCTAGGTTGACGAGTGTTCCTACTACCTAAATCGGCTCATACGCAAGAGTGAGGCTGGGGTTCGAACTCATCCAGTCTTGCGGCAGCACTTTACACTTTGTTGGTGTGAAGCACATGCCAAACGGTGAGGCAGAATTGCTTTGTTTAATACTTTTTGCATTACGAATTCAAAAAGCGCTGTGTTATCTGCCTACTTGATATCTGTGAGTCAATCCCCTGGGAGCATTTCGATCCAATGGGCATTAGAGGCTG
Source organism: Opisthorchis viverrini (assembly GCF_000715545.1). Lineage (NCBI taxonomy): Eukaryota > Metazoa > Platyhelminthes > Trematoda > Opisthorchiida > Opisthorchiidae > Opisthorchis > Opisthorchis viverrini. Next base: position 1,186,220 of record NW_008751708.1, read on the forward strand.
CTAGCGAATCTTCCACAGTTGAATCAGTGAAGACGTGGAAGAAGAAAGTTGAAAGACGACAGCTCCGTCTGACACCGCTTGATGTACTGAGCCCAGGCGAAAACTTCTCGTACACATTTACTCGTCCATTGAAGTTGGCGCACAGCAGCTCATGGAGGTTCAACAATTTTCAGTGGACGTCTTTGACCCATAAACCTGCCACAGTATCTGATGATCCACGGAGTCGAAGGCAGATTTTAAGTCAGTGACCCCCTTGCGTAATCTTTTGGATGGTGCAAATGTGATCGATCCGTTTTCGTGCACGACGAACCCTAGCTTGGTTTCCACGGATCTATCTCTCCCTGTGTTCAGTCAACCTTCGAAAGATAAGACCAGGGAGCACCTTTGATACGACAGCCACCAGGCTGATGCTATGATAGATTCCACATATCGTCCGCGTACCCTTTTTGACGACAGGAATAGCTGTCGACATGGTTATTTCCGAAGGCTTATTCTCTTTACTCCATATCACAGCAATTGGTTTTGTCAGCTGAGTCACCATCGGTTGTCTGCCCTTTTGTAAGAGAGCTGGGTACAGAACATCCAGTCCTGGTGCCTTCCTATGCTTTGATGCAGATAGCTTGTATTTTATTTCCTCATCTAAAGGAAAACGATGGTTTACATTCCGTTCGCCCGTATGCACTATCTCCAGAGGCTGTGCTGCAGATGATCAGCCCAACTGTTCTTAAAAGTGTCCGGCTCATCTCCCCACGGGGCGTTTTGCAAGCAGATTGATGAGCTGCCTTTTTTACTTATTGTTTAACCGACTGTTGCTTTTCCGTAGCCAGTCAACCGTACCAATTAGTGGAGGTCATGGATGTTTCCGGTAGCAAACCCCTCCTCCATCTCATGGGCCCTCGATGTCCAACATCGGTCTTTCCTTATGCCCTCGATTTAATGTTTGAGAGATTCGCGTCCTACTTGTTGTCTGCTGGCATGCATTTCCTGGCATCAGTCAGGACTCACGAACTTGACGATAGCCAGTGGCTAGTCGGACAGGCAGCACTGAATGCCGCTAGCACAGCTCCTCACAGATTTTACCGTCTTCATTCAGGTGCCCACTACCAGTATAATACTGATTTTCTGCAGATATTTGTTGAACTAGATCAAATTGATACTGTTGGCCCATGGTAGTTTTCCGAAGATGGTGGTTGATACTGTTGGCCCATGGTAGTTTTCCCAAGACGCGCTTATCGCTGACTTGCGAGGACCTGAAGGGAGCCGAACTGTCAGGCGTGCTCGCACCATGGCGTGATCGGAATCGAGTTATGTGCCTCATAAGGAACGGAAGTCATGAACTGTACCTCTCCACTGGTGGCTGATTACCAGGTTATCCAAATGGGTCCACGGTTGATTTTGAGTTGGTGGCGGCCAGGTTACGTGATACGAACATTCATTCTGGAAGTTCGTACAGACCAGAGGCAGTTGATGATGAGGGGGTTGCTGTTCGTTGTCTGTACAACAACCATAGATTCCAAAGCGATCGATGTGTGATTCCAAAAAGCCCAGACGAACGGCTTGGGCATTCATATCGCCCGCAAGGATCACAATTCCAGTGCCTCTTGCTCGATGAATGAGCCCGAATAGCTATTGATAGAAATTATCCTACTCAGCTTCCAAACTACGGTTCTTTAGAGCATATGCCGACACTGAAAAGAGGCATTGTTTTTGTGTCCAGAGGTATTAAGCCTGATTGAGCTGCTTAACAGAAGGACGCAAAGACGACTGCTCACTGAAAGCCATTCCAGAAAAGCGCTTTCAGCTCTGGGACCGAGTCCAACTCCCACGTTACATATTTCATCTGTCATCGATTCTGGATCACCGGACACACGGAGAGTGAAATTTGAAAGAGTCGATTTTGTTCTTAGCGTTTTGAGGTGTATGACCATGCCTGCATCCTGCATACATGTTTCAGAGACACAGAACACATCAATTTTAGGGGAGTATAAGGTTTTGGCGAGCATCGTCCGTCTGTAAACCTAGCACAGAATATGAACTTTAGAGGCTCCGATGTACAGATGTTCTCGCGAATTTTGCAGTGTTGTTTTGCCTATTGATAATGGGCATAAGGTTGAACAACGGACATCGGTCAGGTAACTGACCATCAAGTGACTCACCAACGTTTCCTTGTGTCCTGGCAAGGGTTTGGGGAGGGACATCGGTGGACTACGAATGATACAAATGATACATACCGGTTTCCCAGGTCGACGAAGGGGGTTGTTTTAGGTTCCACAATCTGAGCCTTTGGCAACAGACAGTAGGGCTTTCTCTGGAGCTCTGCCGGTGATTCAACAGTCTGACCTGCTCGGCTGCAGAGGGCTGGCTTAACCAGAGGGCGCAGGGAGTAAGACATTACTGCATCACTTCCGTTACTGTTGCGCACAGCAGGTACCTTATAAGCATCACCAGCGTCGTTCGGTACAAAGGTATTCTGGCCGTAGTGAATAATGCGCCAGCGATCACGGTCAACCGCTGGGCAATCGGAATTCTCGGATTTCTGGGCCGGCCTTCTCCAACCGGTTTTCTTTTGGGGGAGGGCGGCGTTGCTGCTTCAGTGAATATGGACATACTGATTGTCTGAGGGAAACACCTTACTGGCTTCACACTGCCATTGCAGACCACCTCGTAGTGCATAGTCTCGCTGCTCTTGGTCTGGATGCTCCTATTTGGCCTTCATGGCGTGATTTCATCTTGTGAACTGCGAAATCGTTGCGGCACTCAGGCCCGGCCACCATGCAAATATGACAGCTTTAGATCGGAAGAAGATCCTAAGGACTGCTAGAACGCCGGTAAGTCGCAAGATTTTGAGAGGTTGTTGAAGTTTTTGCGACTGAAAACGGACGTAACGCGTTTCTATTGATCCAGTCAAGTGAACCAAGGAAGTTGGGTGTCAGCGAAACTATCTCCGAAAAGAATCAGACCCTGGTTGATTCCCTGAACCGCCATCATCAGTGGTGGACTTAATAATCCTGGGAATTTTTCTGCTGTCTTCCGTCAACGCAATCTCAACATGAACCCGAATGACGCCCGACACCCTTTATCTGTGAAGGTTGGAAGTCCAGTGTGGTTTCGTTACTTAAGAGACACCTGGTACAGACAATTTTCATCTAACACTTCTCCAATAGGATTGTGAATTTGTGAATTGCGGCCAAAACAATCACTCAATTCATCAGCTATAAACAGTGTAACATAGCCACATTGATTCTAGCCGCTACAGTTTCTATCACCGGGAAATGGGAGGGTGTGGAACATACAGCCAAGCCTTGGAGACGATAGCATGTTTGTTTCTGGAATTGGATAGCTACACATTGAAGGCAATAGCTTTGTTGCACTGATTGTGCGATTGGGCTATTCCTGCCAATTTTATTAACCGTTATTGGGTTGAGTACCGGGGTCCGAATCCAGGGAGGCCGCATTTGTCGACCCGACTTAGTTTACTGGTTAGTGTTTTCGTACTTCGTTGCCATGTCATACACTGTTCATCAGTTCGTGGCTTTCACTTAGCACAGGGCTGCGTGGAAAGAGTTCTGCGAAGCAAGTGGTCTTATGGTAGTTGGAGTACGTGTCTTAGCAAGCGTAACCTATGAAGCGTTGGTAATTCACCTATCTCAGGAGAGTTCCTTCTTCCTAGGACCATCTGGCGTACCTTAGCATTACTAATCCGTTGTTCCCACCAGGCCCGACCAATGCTTTGAAGATATTGGCATCTTCCATATGCCCTCTGTGCGAAGAGGCCACGTCTCTGATTCACAAAGCTGTATGGGTCGTACTATCGCAGTATAAGCTCTGCCCTTTACAAACAGACTGACTTCACGTCGGCACCATAGGTATCGGAGGTTGGCAAAGCTGTCCTGGCTTTCCCGATCCGTGAAGTAATCTCCAACCAATCCACCTGAACTTATGCGAATGCCCAGGTACATAAATTTATCTACCATGTCGATTAACTCGTCTGCAAGCGTGAGGTTTGGGTTGGATCCCACCTACTATTGCAGTAGCACTTCACACTTCGCAGGTGTGATGTACATGCCAAACCGTGATGTATTCTCAATGTCTGTGAAGGAGCGTCCCGGGAGCATTTCGACTCCCGAGGTTTCACAGGCAGGTAGAAAAATTACAAGCAGCATATCAATAACAAAGTTGAAGAGGAAAGGGGAAAAAGGACAGTCTTGTTTTTCACCATTGGACATGGTGAACTCAGGCGAGAACTTACCGTATACTCGTACGCGCCCCAGGAGTTCGCATACAGTAACCTCATAAGGGAGGGAAATTTGGAAGGAACACCTTTGATCGCCAGACACTGCCAAAGTTGATGACGATCAACAGAATCAAAACAGCTTTCAAATACAGAAAAAGGACCAGCGTGGGACGTCTGAAGGATTAGCGCCGTTCAAGAATTTGTCTCAAGACAAAGATATGTTCGAGGCATCCACCACCAAGGCGAGACCCAGCTTGATTCTCACGAATCCGTCTCTCTCGATAATCCATCACCCTGAGCGAAGTAGTCCCAAAGAGTACCTTAGATGCAACGGTACTAGGCTGATACAACGGTTGTTTTCATATGACGTTCTTGCGCCGTTTCTGCAACTAGGGGTGACGTTCGAGGAGCCCCGTTCTGCTGGTATTCTGTATTCGTTCCAAATCTTCTGCATTATGTTTATCAGACTGTTCACCAAGACTTAACCAACTTCTTTGAAGAATACGGGATGCAGGCCATTCTAAACACGGCCAACATAAGAGTAGCTTTTGTGTCAAAAGCGAAACGTTGCCCAAATTGAAACTACTAATAGTCTCCCATGCACTTCTGAAAACATGCTTGGAGCTAAGTAGAAAAAGTTGTCGGCCTCATATTTCTGTGTCAGTCCATGGTTGAACTTTGTCTTCGTAGCCTTGAGCCGTGACTGAGTCTGGTTCGGGGACTCGCTGTTCTGTCTCTTACTGGGGTCATTAGGCTTGCTGATTTGGTTGAAAGTAGGGCCACAAAGTTTAAGGGAGATCATTGAAGATCAGTTGATTTGGGGTTTATCAGCTGTGCATGTGCCCAGGGACTCGACTGGCAAATAAACCGCGGCTAAACAAACTAATTTCTGCGTCTAACCTTACATACAAAGTTTTTATCCCAGGTCACTGAAACCTTCCATGTGGCCGAAAATGCATAAGTGGATCCAAAGTGGAAACTGCAGCATCCAAGGAGCCTTCATTGGTGCAAAAAGAACAGAAGGATGATCATGAGGTAGTTGAATGGATATTTGGAGTTGGCTACTGGTAGACCAAATATAATGTTTTCTAACTTATCGCAGTTATTCTACAAAAACCCGCCGAAACTAAAGAATTCTACCCCTTTTGACTGTCATCTTTTATCCCATCTGAATGTATAATCTTTGGCAAACTAGCATTAGGTGAGTTCTTGTGGTCCCTAACGGTCATGTTGCATCTGGAGATAACAGGATACCCAGCGCAATTGAATAACCGTACTTGATTGGAATTAATCTTGAAGTTTCAAGCAAAGTGGAGCAAGCACTTTAAGCTGAAGCCTAGGTGTGCATTGTTCATCGTCTCCTACTTCGGCCGGGAAATTATTCGTGTCTCTTTGTTTCTGTGTACATCAGAAAAAATGACTGGAATACTCGTAACTTTCGACTGCACCGATTGCCGTTTTGGTGGCGAAGAAGACCAACCCGTTATTTTTAAGGCTGCTGGAAACCCATTGCTCGTTTTGCCCCTTTTTGGGCCCGCGAGGTAGGTGTAGCTTTCGAATCTCCATCAGCGAGCATTTTGCCGAGTGAAACCTGGGGCAGCTTGTGTACAATACATTCGGTTGAAGGATATCATTAACGAAAGTTTCAGTTGGACCTGCTCTTAACACCAAATTAATTTGAAAGCTAGATTATTTTGTCGTAGACTTTACCATATTTTTCACTTCACGGCAACTTGGATTCTAGACTATTCGTTCACAAATATGGTGTTGCATGTCCCCTTTGTGGTTCTCCATGGTCCGAAACTTCGCTTCTGAAGGACTTGGATTTCCCTTGCTTGGTAATTTATGCAGACGTGACCAGGCTTTCACTTTGTGTCTTTGGTCACTGTCCGTATTATTCATTTAATTGTCAAATCTACGCGCAATAGCATCGTATGGGTCGCAGTGTCTAGTCCGCCGTTAAATTGGGCTTGAATTCTTTGTTACCCTTACGAAGCACAAGATTTGCCCCATCATCAGATTGCTAGGGTCCAAGAGTTTTAGACACTCAGGCGTTGAAGGACAGATACACATTTGATTTATCATGGAGTTCAGAATAGGTGAACAGCATGTGGGGTACAGTTATTTTCTGCCAGTCGACGACTAATGTGAGGTTAGAATTAGAATGGCAATTTAGTTTTGTGCTAACTTTTCCGATCTCAACATACGATTCCTAAAAATACTTCAGCACCAAGACTTATCTTGCAGCTATTTCGTGGTTTTCGGTCACCTGAAGGCATTTAGTGCTCTGGGACAAAAAAAGGATAATTGCACGGTTTTGCCGCAGAATTTATGTGCCATCCTAAAACTATTCACCATTTGAATGAAATGAATGTGTAAACCATTTGAAAGTTGATTTTTTCCGCGTCTCTCAAGTAAGTCTAGTTCTGCTATGAACTTTGTCTACTCTCGATGTCGTGGCTTTCCAGACTTTCGGATGGCAGCATTTGCCAGGCGATTAAGAAAGCGAGCTACGTTGGGGTCATTTATCGATCGATGTTTTGCTTGGTATGCGGGATTTCACGCGTTTGTGTTCAGGTAATCGTGCCAATCGGTCTATTGATACCCATTGGGCTAGGATGTCAAAGTGCATTGTTTGAGCTTGGGAAATACCCTGCCTTCGACAGTAGCAGAGATACCACCGCACAGATATGCATGACTTCAAGGTAGCCAAATGGACGAAGCACAAAGGTGATAACCGGGAGGTACCTGTGGTGATCCGAATTCGGGCTTTTTTTCTTACTCTTGTCTAAGTTTGCCGACTGGACAATATTTCAGCCATCATTCTTCCTTCCAGTTGCATTGCAATTATGCACCCGAAGGATGCCACAGCTAAGCGATTTATTTTTCTCGATGTGCCACTACTTGTAAGGCTAAAGGTTAGATAAATATTACATTCGGTTTGTCTTTCGAGAGGCGGTTTTGCTCCCATACCACATTGTCGATACGCAACTGTGTGGCAGTTGGAACCAACGTGCAACTTGTGCACACTTTGTACTGGTTGCGAAAATTGTTTACTTGTGTGTATGAAGTATTGTAGCGGCAAACTACTGCGCTGACCGATCGTGATCGCGGGCTTCAGCCATTCATAAAGATTAGCTTTACATTAATTGCTAATTGGGATGTTGATGTGCGTATCGATAACTATGGTTGAGCGACGATTTTTGAAAAGACCTTTTTGTAGTACATATGGTATTTCTTTTTATTCACTTATTAATTACATGCAGTTTCTTGTTTCAGAATGTGGTGAACGACGCTCAAAATTTTTGATTACTGCACTTTTGTTTTCAGGATGTTGGTTGTTTCGGTTTAACGGAGCTGGGATTCGGAAACAACGCAACAATGATGGAAACCCTTGCAGAATATGACCTCAATTCTGACGAGTTTGTAGTAAACACACCTACAGTTGAAGCGTCCAAATACTGGATAACGAACGGAGCTCTCCATGCGCATCACTGTATCCTGTTCGCTCGCCTCTTGTTAGGTGGCCAAGATCAGGGAGTTCACGCTTTTCTTGTTCCTATTCGGGATCAAAATCTTCAGGTAAGATTAGATCACATGAAACAGTTTCGCTCGCACGTCAAATGAGTCATGTGGCTTCGAGTCATGTCGTCCGAGTTCAAGCACTAAAATGTTAAGTACATCAAGTTTATCAAAATAATCACCATTAAATGCACCAGACTTTGCACCGGTTGATCCCACCAGGTGCTTTTCAGCTGTAGCTTTAATAACTTCACTTCGAATTAAAATCACAATAAATAGATGCCACTCATTAACAATGTAAATGATGCTGGTAAGCATAATCTCAACAATCGGTGGCCTGGAGATCACCGATTATTTTGCGCTTTATCTGAAAGCATTGATCGAGTGCCTTAATATTTCAAATCCAGTTGCTTTGTCCTAAGTGTCAGTGACCATTTCGTCATTCCATTTGGTGATTCGAGGCCGCCCGGCCATGAACCAACTTCCACTTGTTTACAGTAACAGTCCTCAAACCTCACAAAACTCCTAAAAAAAGAAACGCTTCTGATGCTCCGGAGTCTCCCTCCAGTTGGTGTCCCCTGCGCAATATCCCCTCATATTCCGCCGCGAGGAGCATGGACTTTACCATGGTTTGACGGCTTCTGCACATCTGTGATCCAACCGGTTATTCTGTGGGTTGTGTATGACACTGCCAGATCCTCCCATACCATGTTGGTCCGTGGGTAGACTTCAGGCTAACAGTCTGCTGGCGTTCCAGGTCAAGGGTGAGAACATGTGTAGTGAGACCGCATTACCCATAGTCTCACGCCAACTATTATCGCCTGTCACCCATGCTTTTGAGCCAAGAGCTTTGACTGAGTGTCCTGGTCTTCTTCCCGTCCAAGTTTTGGCGTCACAGTAGTAGAACAATGAATTGAACAAATGCCAACATCCGCGTCGTCTCATGCCACGATCCGGATCTTCTTACGTGCTGCGTATAGCTAGACGGGCAATCGGAAACAGGTTTCTACAGTAACCTCTTATCGTTCTTTATTGTTATCTCTTAACTCTTCCCTGTAGACGTCAAGTGCGTATCAGCCTTGTATCCAAAGTGGTGACTAATAGCGTATAAACACTACCGCCTACTGACTTCAGTTGATCTCATGTCTTCTGCAGCATGTTATGCGGACGTTATTGCAGCTGAAGTTAAATCCGTTCCTCATCTGTATTTTGCTGATTTACACCAACCGATCTTAATCTAATTCAAAGAGAAACACTGTAGGAAACTAAACGCTGTTTTAGTCAGCACGAGAAGTTCAGATATTTGCCTGGTCACCCAAGGTCTCAGTGCACATGCAGAACATCTCAGTTCATCGAAAGTGCGGCTTAGTGGTCTGTTCCGCTTAGACCCAAGATATAAGACAATGGTGACTGTATTCTGCCGCTGGTGCTGATCAATTGATTTCTAGTAGTACCACTCTCAGTGAGGGTACACACCTGACGTCTCCCTTGCTGCGGAACGACAGTGGACCCAGATTCACCGCGTATCTATTAGCCGCCGGTGCTGCGTCTCTACTCTTGACTGTCGATCCCATTTGAGTGTCTACTTCAATTCAGCTCGTTGTGTTGTACATTTTCTTCAAGTTCCCAACAGAGTGCTAGGAAGCGAATTCCTGGACAGCCATCGGAAAACTTTCTGACCCACACGTAAATACAGCCTTACATGTGTATCTTTAGGTGACGTCAACATTAACCTGAACGAGATAAGTACCGTCGTAAATACTTCAGGAGGTTGGGTATGTGGAAATAACCACAGGATTTCAGGGTATTCACTGCCCCTCATCGAGCGGGACGTGTCCCCTCGGACGCTAAATCTGATTCGGCCAAAATGCTGGTTGGATGTCAGCCGAAGCATGACCTGTGTGTTTATGGGAAACCTGGTGATTCACAAAATCTAACGAAAACCGCCTTCTGATATTGATGTCAGCTAAGACAACATTAGAACCATATTGAACGCAAATACTCTAAAGACGGGTCGCCCTTCTGATTTGTTTGCCTTTTTCCTGGACTTGATAGATTTGCCTTTTCCTCAATATCATAATATACCCAGAGAATCATACTGACTTGATCACGGCCTTATTTCGAACAAAGTTTGTATGAATTATCACAAAACTCATGTTTCTTGCCAGCCATGTATGATGAATGGGGGCGATTTGTTAGAGGATGAGAGACCACATACAATCAAAGTGGCAAGCAGAACGTTTGGTTTGGATCGTGTAGAATTTGTGAGTGATGTTTATCATACACAGTGGACACTGATTTTAGGTGGATTGTGATAGTTTTATCTCAACAGACCAATTGTATCAAGTGATAACTTGTACTCTGTGATGGGTGGCAGCGCGCTAGTGGCTATCACGGGCTTGGTCAACTGGCATTCATGAATGAATTATCCAGACTGAAAGAACATCCAAAAAGGAAACGGATATACCTGGATGACACATTAAGTGCACTGGTATGCGCCATCGTTTCTTTTGGGTTAGAGTGCAACTACGGCCTGTGGCCTCTTGATCAGCATATTTCGATGAGACAAAGGAGCGTGGGACGTTGCATGTGATTTGTTCCAGGTCAAGGTCGCGGTCAGTTATCATTGTTACCAGTGCCAAACAAATGGCCAACATATGCTCCAGCTGATGTGGCGCTTATAAAGGCCTTGGCGAAATTCTCGTCCACTGAGTTATGGAGAGCAATGGCTGAATTCTTTTGCGGCCTTTGTGGTCAAATTTTCTGTGAACGCCAGGTCGTGTATACGCGTGTCGTGCGTTCTGTCACCTTTATTAGGCACCGGATGTCATTGCGAAGTGTAATCCTTGCAACACACTGGATGCTTATTTCGTTTGTGTAGCATTTTGATGAATTCCGAGGTGGTGGCGAGATGTAATGGTCGACAAAAAGGTTGTTTTATTGATTAAGCACTGATCTATAATCTGAATTCATGGACTGTTGGACAAATGGTCGGAGACAGTCACTGTCGTTCAGGCAAGGCATCAACTGAGTCAATTCATGAGTGGCATCCTGGTCTTAAGGACAAGTCCGTTTCACAGTTTTTGACGGCATTTAGGTGGTGAGGAGCCTTAGACTAGGTACCCAGAGCAGGAGTCTCTATGCTCGTCAGTGTGTGTTCTTTGTACATAGTGTTGGACGCATAGACTAAAAAATTACAGTCGAAAGAACTCATACTCGCCTATGGGAAACTACTCACGGGGTTGCTGAAAATTCATCAATAGCCCACGACCGGTTTTGAGCTTTTTGAGGCTCATCAGGTAGACTCAGTCCCCAATATTTCGTCAGAATTATGTTCAACTTGAACACAGATTGCACGAAATTCGATAAGTACACTCATTTGCATATCAATTTGGCTCTTACGGGAGACCCTATATCTAAGATGTTGTAGTTAATTATCCCGTCTCCCGTCAACACCCAACTGATATGCTAATGAGTGTCATCATCATCATCATCGACAGCATAACATCAGTGTTCAACACTGATGCTTCACTGCCGTACAACCATGATTTATTTGAAAGTCTTATTGTAAAGAAAAGGACGGGGAAGGGACTTAGTGCTAGCTTACCACAATCATTCCGAGATCTGTTCAATTTGGGTTCAAGTAGAACTTAAGGTTGACGGAAACTAGGGGACTGTGCCTATTTGATGAGCCCCAAGATAGGCGAAACTGGTCGTGGGCTGTCGAAGAGTTTTCAGCAACCTTGTGAGTAGTTTCCTTTATGTGAACACTAAGTCCGTCACACAAGCTAACAAGAACAAGAACGGGAACTTCTGACCTCAACCCAACATCTATTTAGTCCGCGATCGGAAAAGCGTTCCGTTTATTGGCCCCTATCTGCTTTAAAACTCGGCCAAAATTTAATCTGCCAATTTGGCCTGAGTCAGAAGCAGAACGTTGTTTAGCAATCAATCCTTCTATCGTTTTACGGACTATTGCCTTCTTCTGATGCTGTTCGAGTAAATTGGCAGGTGCAGATAAAACTACCTAGCGAAATGCCCTATTGGGGTTAGCAACACCACTTTTGGTTGCGAAGTGTTTTGCTGGAGCGGCCGTAGTTAAATGAGGACTATTCTTTGAATCCTTTGGATTCTGTTTTGCTGCGAATATTACGTTCGGATGCACTGAACCGCAAACTCCTGATAGTCATTTGTGCTGCACCGTTTTTCGTATAAAGTCCTGAGACACAAATATTTCTTCTTGAAATCGTCAGTTCACCCAACTGAATCTTTGTCACAGGTTATGCCGGGTGTTACGATTGAAGAAATGGGTCATAAATTGGGCTTGAACGGTGTTGACAATGCTCGTCTAATGTTTGATCATGTCCGAATCCCACGAAGTAATCTGCTCGATCGCTATTCTCACGTTTCCGCTTCTGGCAAGTTCAGCACAAAATTGGGCGACAACCCACGCAATCGATTTCTCAAAGTGGCTGATCAGCTCTTGTCGGGACGTATTTGTATTGCCAGTATGTGTTTGGTAAGTAAACTTGTTTCGGCTAAACATCTTATCTTTTTCTGCAACACTCCAGATACAAAATGTCTCTATGTTTTCCGCATTATCACTAACGTATTCTCTGGTTCCTTGTTAACTTAGCCTACTAGGTTCTTAAGTTCATACCCGAAGGTACTCATAACACACATTATTACTGAAATGTATGCTGATGTGTCACTTCATTGTCAGCATTTATCGGGTTCCATGGGAAGCTTTATCGTATCAGTTTTAGAAGATGAGTATCTAGAAATACTATGAATGTTTGGCGGAACTCGGCGTGAAAACCTTGCATGCAAGTCACGTATCTACCTGCAATATTGTTTGATTAAACCATTCAATTGCAAACGGGCCTGTAGATTTATCGAATAGTCTTATTTATAGACCATTCATGTCACTTGGCATGTTGATGATCATGAGTGTGTACATGCTGAATTGCGATTGTTAGCTTGTTCGTTTATACCTCGGTCCACCATTTCCGGTTCTAGGCCCGAATTCACTGGATTGACATTTTTTCAGTTTGGTCGCAACACTTCTGTTTCGAGCGACTGCGAATTGACCCTCCAGAGCCTGGTGGGGTAACGAACTCCCTCATTTGCACCTTCAGATAACGTTTGATATCCTCATATTGGTGGACTACATTGAATGGAAATACACCAGTCCACTCATTAGGATATGACATGTAAAGTGACGGTTGAACTACGCTGTTTCCTCCTGTTTCTCGGGCGTTCTGATGACTTAGGAAATGATATTTGATGTATTGGATGGGTATTTGGTTTTGATTCAGGACTCAGCCGAGTCGATTTAACAACGATGACGAAAAGGAACCACCTGGTCGACGAACTTCCCAAGTTTCTTCTGATCGATTCACCTACATTCTCATCTTAGGATTCTGACATTCATGTGAGATCATCGATCTCATTTAACGTACTGCATGCGGCGGACGTTCGCATAAACTCCTGTCATCAGTACATCCAAGCGTTTTCCTTTATACTGAGTGCGTATTAGGAATTAGACATGATCCTCATGTGGAGTAGGTTGTGGAGCGCTCTACTGGATATCACCAGGTTTTACTAATAGAAGAAAAAAGTATGTTAGTCACGCGAACTTGTTAATTCGAGTGTTGAAAGGTTTTCGCTTATAAGAAAGTGGGAATATGGTGGATACAGTATACCTGTTTGACCGAAGAAAGAAGTGGCGACGACTTTGGTCCAACAGTTGCGTACGATAGTTGGGTTAGACATGGGGGAAAAACCGAAGTTTAGGAATTTCGTGTACGTTTCGTGATGAACATTTGTCTTGATAGCCACAACCACACAGAAAAGAGGATGTCAAATTTGGACGATGAGAAGAGGGATTTAAGTTCTTGGCAAGAAATGTATTGGCACTGAGGTGACTGATCGTTTTTATGTACGGTTCAGGAGTGAAAGGCAGGTGTAAGATGTGAATCCGGAGCTTAAATAAAACATGTTGGTGGCCAGTGAGGTGACATCGGATGCCGAAGAGAAAACCCACCTTGATTGAAATCGTGGCTGTCTGTTGAGTTGACCAAGAAAGGTTGTAGGNAGTGCGAATCCGTATACTTAAGAAAGAACAACGGAGAATAGTTGGAGTGCTGATCGCCTGTACACTGTCGTTTGACATTGGAAGACAAGTACAGCGCGGAAAGATATAAGATGCCGAGTCATTGGTTTTTATATCGTCAGTGAATACGTGGGTGATATAGGGAACACAACACAGGTGGAGACCTACTAAAATAGTATACATGAACGAACAGATCCTTGATAAACCTTTGCGTTGAGTATGCTGAAACAATCCCATCGAAGTGCACGAAAATCATTTGGATGCCCAAGAACTTTACGACCCAACTGCCAGCTCGTACGTTGACGGTAGAGAAAAAACTGTCGCAAAAATAACGACTTAGTGCCTTAGTTGGGTTTCTGGAGGCGTATTTTATAGTTTTCAGCCTTGTGACTGACGACTTTGTTTCCCTCTCCATGGATTGCAGTTTTGAATGAGTGAAGGGAAGAGACGTAGTGCTTACAATTCTATCTCAGGCTATGTTCTTTTTTTTGTGCCCAGTCCAAATATACACTTTTGTACACTAGAACCACAACTTACCGGGAGTGTGATCGCGTATGTCTCTCATGTTGCTTTGCTATCACACCTCGTCTAGTTTACTTCTTCCGGACAGCACTTGTTACAAACAAGATGAAAGAGGATGGGGACAGACTACGTTGACTTTCATGCTATGGCCACGTTTGTTGTAGGACGAAATTGAGAGCTGAGAGCGAGTATTAATGGTATATCGTATCATCATCGTTGTTAGTTGAGTTGGCTGGTAACATAATTCAGGGACCCTAAGTGGCGAATCACATAGGGCTCCTATAAGTTACACTGATAGTCGCAAAGTACGGCGGGTGCTGTAATGGACTTGGTCGTCAACCCACTAATTTCCACCATTCAGGCCTTAGGGTATCCTACAAAGTGAAGAAGAATTGAGTGCTTCTGGTGAAATGTGCATCATAGGGACAGCGGCCCCTAAACAGACCAACCGTTCTGTAGAGTTCCTCAGGTTCTCTCTATAACCGTCTTAGCTTTTTGTCAAATTAATTTAAACTGCCGAAATTAAAGTTTCCCTCCTACTTTATAAGGTCCTTTTAAACGCTCACCGTAGGCTTCTGGGTATTTACACAATATTTCTTGAACGAATACATCCTACTTCAGCCGTCATTTTCTAATTTTTTAACTCACTCATCCGGTATGCTAAGCGTTACATGGTTGTAGCAATCTATTTCTCGACTTTCCTACAATTCCACCCTCGTGCCTATTGCAAAAACGGACTATTCTTGATCACGCCCGATCAGAATCGAACAACAAACTTGGCAACAGACTTAGTATGTGACCAATCGTTTCCATCATTATCTGTTTTTGTGTTGCTGTCTTGGAGTTGCAACTGACTTGTCACCTCAACACATACTGTACGAAACTGAACAGATATAAAGGTTGTCAGGATTCTACTGGGAGTTAGAAAATTTTGCCGAAAACGTAGATAAAATATTTATTCCATTCACGGAATTTTCCGCCTGAGTTTCACTTGGAAGACCAGGATCTTTGATCTATTTGATTGTCGAATATACGGACTTTGATGCACGCACTATTCTAAGGCCACTAAACAACTCCACACAACCCTCTGGATAACAGTAATAATAATAGTCGCTAAGCTGTAAAGTCCTTTCGATGCATAGCTGACATATTACACGAGGGAAGCAGTGCCACGTTACCCAAGCCTATACAAGAACAGTGGAGATGCTGGGGTTAGGTTTGGAACAAAGACCACCTAGTTCGTATAATCACCACGAAGCTTTCTCTATCTCTATCTCGTATCCTGATTGGATCATCGCATCGCGGGGAAATCATTCGGCCCGATGTTCGTTCCGCTTGTATCATACCATCATAGTTTGAGTCTGGTCACTTGAAGTGTTATAAGAGAGTCAAACTAGAATTAATCTTTCCCCTTCGGCACATTGAATTTCATCAATTGCTAAAACGACTGACAAGATAATCAATTGTTTGTCATGTTATAACTGACTGATACAACATGACAACTAAATTTACATTGCTTTCAAATAACTTTACTCGCTTAGTAATTTCAGGTAACTCATTCAAGGTTGTATCTTTAAATGGGGCTAGCTTCTTAATTAATTTATCATAAATCTGTCATTAGGTTGCTTGACGTGAGTAATCACTGTTAAATTATGTTGAACGTTTGGGTGAATACACTGCCTTTGAACGGGGGACATACTGTCATATGAGTGATCCAGTCAAAGCTAGGGATACAGCATACATTTTTATGCGTCCAAGCTCTCTTTCTGACTTATCTGTGTCAAGCAACGCATTCCGCAGCTGAGCAGAAATATCGACGTTTTGCGACGGACTCGTTTTATCACATCATATTCAGTATCTGAATTTTATGCAATACGCCTCCTCTTGTCCGGGCTGAATTTTTGCAGTCGATATACGTAACGCCTCTGCTTCGGTTCCTAACCCAGATGGCTTATGCTCGCGGATTCTTTTACATAATCGTCTTTTCACCTGCACAACAGAAACTAGATGAACAAACTACAATCCCGTGGACCCTCTGCTCCGGTTCCTAACCCAGATGGCACATTCCCGCGGATTCTTTTACATAACCGCCTTTTCATCTGCACAACAGAAACTAGACGAGCAAACTACAATCCCGTGGGCACAGATTGATGGTTTGTCCTAAAACTAAACTGGTTTTAGCCGCGTACTAGTGAGTTTTCAATTCAAGCGCTATGGGATCTGGTCGCTTCTTTATGGTGCCACTGAGATCAGAATTTGATATTTTTCGGACCAAAATTGTTCCGAACTTTCCTTCTCTCAGAGCCTGTTGCCGGTAGCGGACCAGGAAATCGATCCGATATTTTAGTGATCAATCGAACCTGCATCAGTGGAATTCTGAAATACACCATGAATCTAGGGAGCGATATAGTGCGATATAGCTTGAAGAGAGAAACAAAGCATAGCCCAAACAAACCAGCGGAATGCAGAATTTCAGAGTAACTTATTGAGAAACACACAGCGAACGTACACAAGTGTCAGTTCGGATGTTTCTCCCACCAACTGCCAACGGACCAACTTTGATGGCTTCTGTTCTTGGGAGTGTACGTACCAAGTAGTTCCTGATCGTTTTGTGTCATTTACAGCCTCCAGGGTGGAATTCTCCCTTTGAAACTTTCTAGCTGGCTATGAAAACTCACGTGTCTTTGTTGATCTTAGGTGAGACACACAACTGGGCGTCATTCGTTCTCGGCAACTCTAACTTTGACCTGTCAATTGGTTTCTCAGTCTCAACCCGGATGCAGTAAAGTTCTCACATCGGTGCTTCTGTTTTTCCCACACAGGTCATGGGCTATAACTCTACTCGGACACTTCACTATTTGTCTGGCTTCATCCATTGAAAACAACCCTTCATGAATGTGTCGTAGATATGTTGTTGATCATAACGAGGTATCACTTGATTAGAAATCGCTCGATAAACGGTCCGGCAGAATCAGTCTTGCTAGATTCACAATAAACTCATCGGAAAGTTTAAATATATGGCGAGTACGAACAACTGGCAAATGTGGTTTACTTAATCGGCGATTTAGTTTGCTCCGTTTTTTAATTTGGCCGATTTTACGCCTCTATTCCGTTTACTGAAGGCAAATTGCACGAAGGGTAAACCAGATACATTCCTGTCATAGTCTGCAGCTGTCTAGATGCAACAGCTGATCTGAATGCTGTGATCCATGTTTTCAAAAGCAGTAACCTGTGTATTGGGACGGATTTATGGAACGTCACTGACTGTACGGCAGTTTCTATTTCGCATCCGTATCGTGGATGTCGGTTTTTTAACGATTATCTTCGAGAGTCGTATTACACTAGCTTCCCCTACCCACACATCAATAAGTGCGAATGGACTCGGTGAAACCACCTACTCATCAATTCCAGCTGGCTTTTACTTTATGCAGCGAAATAAAATGTCAGTAGGTTTTTTATTCTAAAGTATGTCCATTCTGGAAGCTGAGGAGTACTGTACAGCTGTGTAATCCCTGTTGGAATTCATCAGCGGTGTACATCTGTGGCGTGATATGCACTGCTGGTAATTCGCAAGAACGATGAAACCTGCGTTCTCTGCTCCTCTGCTTTTCCGTGCTGATTAGTTTCACCTGCAGCACTAAATTTTTTTACTTCCAAATTCCGCTCATACTGCGAATAAACAGTCTGCTCAGAATGGAACAACATCTCAATTTGCATGGGTGCTGCATGGTTCAAACGCGACCTCTGCCTCTCGACTTCTCCTCTCTAGGCTTGGGCGACCTGGCAGCATCCCAGCCCTCATGCTTCCTGTGGGTAGCATGGCAGCTAGACACCGAAAGGGTGTTACAGCTGGATTATTTTTTATATTGTTTGTCTGAGAAGTAGTCACTTGAAAAGGCAGTCATCACATGACCACGCGATATGAATCGCGTGACTGAAGGAGGGAGTGACGCTGTATTCTGTCTAACTGCGAGTTAATGACACTGCTGATTAGTCACTCGTGGCCGAATAGCATAATGTTCAACTACTAACTAGAAAGTCGCGAGTTCAAACCGCTCTTAGATGCACGTAGTTATCACTTTGGAGGGCAGATCGCACCCAAAGTACCCAGACTTCATAATCGCTTTAGTGCCCAGATGCAGAATCAAAGGTTGACCACTTCTCTGCTTATGCCACTGGGCATGGGAAACAACACTCTTTCCGGTAAACGATAATTTGGAACTACGTGACCAACCACTCAGTTTTTGGTTCTGAACACTTGAATCGATTGTAGCTCCAGTTGCACAGCCACACTTTTTCTCGTTGCAGGTTCTTTGTCACCAGCCTACATGGGCTATGGTTCTGTGGTGACCGTTGTCGAATACACGAAGGCGTCTTAGTTCAGCTGCTGGCTGGGGTAATATACTACCGATTATTCGCAATCGCAACAAGAATTAAATATCTGTACCATTCTTTTCGGGTTTTAGTTATTTAAAGAATTGAACCTTTAGCGAAATTTCCAGATCTCATGCTCCTAACGAAATAAGGTACTTTTCCTCCTTTTGTTGAAACCCTTTTATATTTTCTCGTAACTTCCCTAGGGTGCAGCGAAAGCCTCTTTGGCCATTGCACTGAGCTATTCTGCCTCTCGACTCGCCGTGGGTCCTACCGGAAAGTCAGATGTCCCCATTCTGTCCTATCAACTTCAACAACGCAGTCTCATTCCTCTGCTTGCTGCAACTTATGCTATCAACTTTGGGCTAGATCACATCAAGGATTCATGGGCTAAAACATCCACAGGAGTGAGTAACTGTGTAGTTTGTGCTCTGTGCTACATACCTTGTAATTCCCCTTTTTTAGGTTGTGTTGTTGTGATACTCCAGTCGTACATGTAACAGCTAATCCAGGAGTTTGCAGACGAACGTGGTTATCCAGGTGATCATCTCATTTATATTTTAATCGCAAGCTAACCACAGCCTCTAGATTCCTTTACCACTGAGCATAGATGAATTATTTCGGTCCAGCAGATTGTGATCCATCTTGATGATATTTCGGGTTAGTCTTCGGACCGCTTTCTGACATTGCCTTGACTTCATTGTTAAGCTTTATACAAAGGCGTTCCGATGCTATACAGGCTGCAGTACTCGTGGATGAATGCATGATTTGGCTTGATGATTAGGACGACAGCTGAGCTTACTGTCCGAGGCGTTTGAGCCTTTGTATTTCATCACACTCCATCCGTTTTTGCAGGACTGAGAAATAGGCTCCAGGGAGACTGATCTGATTTCACCGTTCATCGTTAGATTCGAATACTCTTGAGACAGCCATTAATGTAGCCTTAGTTCTTATCCTGCTCACTGTCTTTAAACGTCCGGTGACACCGAAAGGACGCCATAGTGTGTTTGCGTTTGAATTTTCTAGCAGCAAGCTTTCTGATTATGCTGATATTAAGACAAAAACTTATACAACGACTTTTACCATATCGTTTTCTTCACCGTTATTTAACGGAGTGTGCCTCCGTTTCACCGCTTCCAGGCTATTGACTCTCCGGATTCCAACTCCGTTGTTGTTATGTGTTGCGCCATTAAACCACTCGCCGCTTGGCATTTGAATCGAACCGTGAACACGTGTCGGGAGCGAACTGGTGGTCAGGGCTTCTTATCATGTAGCCGCTTTGGCACTTATTTGGGTTCAGCTCATGCAAGCATGACTGCCGAAGGGGACAATTCTGTTCTGATGCAAAAAGTAAGCACGTCGACTATTATGAACTTACTTCGCCTTCGCGGTATGTTAGAATTCCTCACCGGCTTTGGTGCCTCCTCGCTGGTCAAGTAAATCGTATCACACGGTGTCCCCACCTTGCTTGTTGTTGTTTCTGCTGTTTCTAACAGGTTTGTGTGTCACAATTATTGGCTCTGCCTGGAGTGAGTACTCTTGACTTAGATATACTAGCCCCAGTTGATCAACGTGTATCATGGTTATCATTCACTATGAGTACTTTTAGTGTCACCAAGCTAAATCCTAATAAGCGTCATGAAACAAAATGACACGGCGGAAGGTGTATTTCAATATAAAACGAAAATAATGTTAATTACTTGGCATCTTGCATGTATAGAGTTTGTCGTGTTTCAGTACCATAGCCTTCGATCCGAAATTCATCTATGGCATGTTTCCCCTGATGGTATACGCATCCTAAGCCAAATTACATCAGCAGCACATAAACGGTCTGCTAACCTAATTCGCTTCACGTCGACTTTCTTCTAAAGAAAAAAGAGTTGGTTTGAAGAGTGTACCCAGGCGCTACTTCCCGTAAAACACTATCAGCGACAAGTTCCGAGCCCAACATCACCCAGTTTCTGTTCCACTGCGTGACACCGTAGACTATGTCAACCGTTTTACTTAACAGGAGGCTAGTAAGTAGTACGGGGTAATATATGGCATTTTCTATCGTATTCTCCATTATCGTGGATTGGTCCAGATATCTGAGAACCGAGAGTGTCCCGTATTCGGCCCTGGGGGAGTTTTTAGGAGGGTGAATAGCGATTGAAAACACCTTGTACTCCCAAGATTGTCTCTCTGACAGGAACCTCTCAGCATCTGGGCTAGTGCTTCAGATCGCAGTCTGCTTTATTGTGAAGGGGTACATCGAGAACGGCATTCGTCTCGGCTTTTGGTGGCTTAGCACACGTGGCACAAGTTCGAGGCTTGGGTTTTTCAGCTGCTGAAGTACCTTCTGCACAACCGGATACCGGTTTTCTAGTCACATATTCGTTGGCACCACCCAATACCAGTAATGCTCAGGAGTCATCGGTGGTCAAAACCTCAGTTGGTTCACCTGCGCAAACCAAGTCTTAAGTTTACAGCACAACCCGGTCTGTACACGCGAGCCTTGTGAT
This sequence comes from Opisthorchis viverrini, assembly GCF_000715545.1. Classification (NCBI taxonomy): domain Eukaryota; kingdom Metazoa; phylum Platyhelminthes; class Trematoda; order Opisthorchiida; family Opisthorchiidae; genus Opisthorchis; species Opisthorchis viverrini. The sequence continues at coordinate 1,207,488 of NW_008751708.1, forward strand.
TCGTTTGTTTAAGTTTCAGTGACGCAGACGAATCTGCTTGGCGAACATACTTTGGGTCTTCGTGGTTCGCACACTTCACCAGACAATTCCGTGTAGTACCGAGGTGTGTAAAACGCCGCAGCAACTAGTGTTCAACACTGCACATCCTAAGGGCTGACCCTGCACTTTGTACGTCCAAGGCAGATACCGGTTGTGTGGTAGTGGTCACTCGATCCAATAGTTTGTGCCTTCTGTTCGACCTCCTTTATTCAGACGATGTCGTCTGCGTACTGCATACTGGCATGCACCTTGTCAGCAACAACTTGAAGACGAGATTTTGAAGACCATATAGATTTTGCTTCATCGTTTTCTCGATGACGGCCTGTATGTCTGAGGTGAAATGTTCATTGGTACCCGTGACACCATTTGTTCATTCTTCATCAAACTAGGGGCATATGAAGTTTTTTGGACTGTTCTCAGAAGGGCTGGGCTGAGGAAGCCTGTTAAGAACCACTGACTTGGTAGAATAGCGCAACCGTATGTTAATAGCTCACTCGGACTTTTCGCCTGCGGTTGAAATTAGTTATCGATTCTGCGACTGCGTTGTTTGGTGTGGTCGTTCTGCTTCAAATTGACGCATCTAATGACCTTGTTCGGTGGCGGCATTTTGTTGCTGTTGGCCTATGGAGATCCGTTTATAACTTTCTCTGCGATGAACAGTGTCGCACAAGTCTACGTGCAGGCACACTCGATCTTTGTCCTATAACTCAGTTTAACCCCTTCTGTGTGAAAAGTAAAACTTTTCGGAAGTACATTTCGCTTGTTCAGAACCACGGTAAATCACAACGTGAATGACACTGGTTGTCTCCTGTGGAAGGTGAGTGTTGATCCGTCATAAGAGACTTAGTCACCCAGGTATCTTAGAAACTGGAGGCACTTTTCACTAAAACTGTAATGAAATGGCGCACGTATAACAATAACACTTGAGAGAACATGCTACTCGTAGTATGCCAATCTATTCCGTTGGTTTATTTGTTGGGTTGGTCTTGAACTTTCTTGAGGTGCTTTACCTTTAGTGCAAAATAAGAACCGAAAAATCGTACCACCTGTTTTCTATCCTTGGTACGTAGCTGCCTTTGAACTTGTTGTAGATACCAGGGTTGTAATACGTACGAATTACGCAAGTCTAGACAGGAACAGTAAAAGCAAGTGACAGTGAAAGGTTATCCAAAAAGATAGTCTGTTTTGGACGAAAGCAACATATTATGTCGGCTTTCCGTTGTCCCAAACATTGTCTTATCTCTAGACGATGTTGGATTTCGTTCAGTTGGTGTGGTTGCGTAGATTTTGGTGAACGGATCAATGGGAAACTGTTAGCACCGATAGGTATCAAACTTGCGGTGCCACTTCCTCGCGTAACGTGACGAATATCTTCCCCCTTCGGGGCTGAAGCGATGGCTGTAGGCAAAACATAAATGACTCCTTCAAAACCACGGGTTCCATTTTTTGCTTACCCACCCTTAATAAATTTTCGTCCTTTCTTACTGCTGCTTCGTTCTGTAATTCTATGATGTTACATTGTGTTATAGGTGGCGAAGGAACGCCTTGCTCAGCTTCTCAAGGACTGGCAAGTATTACCTCCACATTCCGCGGCGGCTGAATTTCGCGCAGATCCTAAGTACACTGAAGACGTTGGATATTTGCATAGCTTGCTGGAGAAGCGTGAACTGGCCCTATTTTCCCTCCTAGCCAGAACGCTGGATGGTGTGAAAGGCAAGGATTTGTTCAACGCATGGATGTACGAATTGTCCGATTTGATTCAAGCAGCCGCTCGAGCCTACGCCGAACGTCTGTGCTCCGAACAGTTTGCTGCGGTGCTAGAACGGCATAAGGCCAATCTGAATGATTCGACAGTGACCGCAATGAGAATGCTTCACCGTCTGTATGTTACCGAGAGCTTAGTCGGCCCAGATGCCGTGGAATGGCCGGACATGCCTACTCAGTTCGTCACGTGTCTGCGGAGTGAATCTCGTTGTCTTTGTCATGGTCTCAGTTCAAAGTCACTGTCGTTGGCAACTGAGGCGTTTGGCCTCACGCCTGGACTTCTTTATGCTCCTATAGCCGATGACTGGATTGCGTATAATTCGAAAAGCGGAATGAGCGGAGAGGTTTTTGACTGGTTCTCACAACGATAATCTCAGGATCAACACGCCTCCCTCATACCTATTAATGTTTTTTTCATTCATTTTTCTTATTTTCATGGCTGTCTGTCACGTTTTTATGCGATCACTTTTACCTTCATCACCATCAGTCGGTGACTTCGGTTGTGTATACACAACCTGTACTGATGATTTATGGTTTAACCCCGCAGCTATTTCTATAAGTAACCGGCACAATCAATGACATATGTAAATCCCACCATCTCATAAGCCCACATATGGGACGGTATTATACTCAGTCACGTAGCGTGAGCTGTCAACAGTCGATAGTTCTCCCTGTTGAACTCTAGCTGATTCGTTGGTCAGGGCGCGAGCCTACTAGCCAGATGTTCCAATGGTTTGAACCTAGCTGCGGCATCTCGACTGCTTCTGTGTCGAATTGGGCAACTTGGCAGTATCTCATCCCACGTGTTTCCTTCGGATAGCATAGCAGCTATGCATCGAAAAATTTTTACAGCCGATCGATCATTAATATTATTTATTGGTCTCTAACCGTCGATTCTACACTTCGTGGTAAATATAATGTGAATGGCTGAATCCGGATGGTATCGATAAAATCTAGTACGATCTCGTAATACTCCATGTTCGTAGGCATAGGTTCTCGAAAAAGGTT
>NW_008751708.1:1210309-1222262 GCF_000715545.1 Opisthorchis viverrini
AGATGTAGGGTTTAGATTTTTTGTGCACTACTAACCACCGAAATTGGTGAGAAGTACTTATTCACGACCTCTATGTTTATTAAGGTGGTTTCTATTCATCGAACTGAATGGGAATCTTAATTCCCAACCACCGAATACCACTTGATGAAATTAGGACTCATTGATATTATCGTGCATGTCGGATATAACTGACTCCAGTTTCGTAGAACACTTTCCACTCCGTTGCTAATGAACATATACTAGCGATGATGAAGACAGGAAACCTATCTTAACTCTTAGTTGACCCCTGCTTGAGTAAAGCCGACCTCACTATAGTTTTGTATGCGTGGGGTTCCTCTGGAATTTGATGCGGTGATGTCCACAACACCGCAGCATTTGAGCATCTATCTGAGCGCTTTCAGTGAATTTGCAGGGAACGGCTCCCGGTTCCGCAGGTGATCCAATCCACCAGAGCGAATTCATATTACTGCGCATGTTGTTTCGGATCAGAGTTTAGCCACTTCTAGACAGGCAGTCAATAGTTCGCCAACCAGATCCAAACGTCTGATACCTACATTCGTCCTTTCACGTTACTGACAAGAAGAAAACAGAAAGGACTGTACTCCTTTTCCAAGATGTCCCAAGTGACATCAGTTCAGAGATCAGTCTCAACGTCGTTGTCGATAGATAAGGTGAAATTAGCGGACTGTTTATCGATGGCTTTTTTTTCAGAAGCGGCGTCGTAATTCTTGAGCTGCATCCAACCCTGAGCGACTCGATGCAAAGCGGAATCAAAAAATATGTAGCTCGTGGTGATTCCAGCAGATCCGCAGCTGTTCTATACTTCTCATGTTAAAAATCATTACACTTATCATCGCTACAGTGGAATCTCAAGGTAGCCCGTACTCTGTGTGTTTTACTGAATAACAAGAAATACCATCAGGTCTCCGGTTTCAGCAAGCTTACCATGCAATTTAACTTTAAGGAAGCTATCGAGTTACGTGCGAACGGATAATTCAATGGGAATCCTGTAAAATAGTGTACAGGATCCTAATTCCCTATTTCGATACGCCGTGAATGTTGAAGCCAATCTACTTAGTTGATTTCATTTGGCCCACCCTACTGAACAAAATCAACTTCGAAATGCAACGTTCCTATTAAGCACTAAGCTACAAAGAAGTAGGTGCGTAATCGATCGCGACATTTTAGTCTTATGGGTAGCTTCATCCAGCTGCAGTATCAGGTTTCCGTAGTGAATATCTGGTGCCAGTTTTGTGATAAAACTCATAAAGTAACTACCTTTCCTAACTATAATTATGAAGGCTGGTATTTTTCGAGAAAAGTCTCGGGGTTTCTGCCAATCTGAGTCGAAATTAATGAATAGTGTTGGGTTCACAAGTTCAAAAATTTTTAGCATGAGCGAAATAGGCTGTCGGCTGGTCCCAGGCTCTGAATAATAGATGGTCTATTTCGGTCAAATCGTTTATTTTTTTAGCATCTGTGAAGATACCAGTTCTATTGAGTTTACGAGGCCATTTAGCAGTCTTTTTCTGTATGATCCGATTCGTTTCTTGACTAGCTCATACAAACAGGTGAATTTTTATGGATGCGTGGTAGCCAGGCAAATGGCCTTTTACATTGGTGGTTAGCCAAGGCTAAGTACAGAAGATCCCAATAGGGCAGTCTGGTTAGACGTGACTCAGCGTTTCTTTTGTATTGGATTTATAGATAAAACAGCTTCTTTGCGACTATTTCCTTTTGCTAACGAGCTCCAAAGCTGAACAGTACGGACTAGCCTTGAGTTCTCTAATCTGACAGCCAGCATCTTGAGGTTGTCTGCAGTTCCCAGATTGGTTCACGTTTCTGTACGCTGTTTGTTTGTTCATTTGTTGGTTACCAGAAGCGATACTTGCTGGAAGTACAGTTGTTCGCTGAGATCCTCATTCTCAATATGAATTGGAATATTCAACACATTTTAAGGGTGAGCTGAAGTCCTTGTAGCCGTAGACTTTCAGTCCGCCTTAATGTTTCTGAATGCACCGAAAGGTTGCCCATCGACTGTCCCACTTTCTAAAAGTCGATGGATAGGCATACAAGTCCTCTCTTACCGTCGACAAAACACTGACTGATACTGCCAACTAAAAATCTAGTGTCTCAAATATCTCAACATGTGTCCAACAGTGCAATCCACTTGGATGATCGGATTTGGTAGAAACTGGTGCCGATTTCACGGCGTTAGACTACATGGCCTTTCGGGTACAAAGTGCATGCTTACTTGAGTGGCCATGTACATGACTCCGAACTACACGTGCAGCTAACAAGTAAGATAATCCGCACGTTCTGTAGTTGAGCAGAAACCCCAAATTAACGACCCAAGGTTACTGTGTAGGCAGAACATGCCTGCACTTTTTCTCGTGGATACGGCACGTTGGTCGTACGACCATGTCAGCAGCTCTTCTATTGTGTTAGAACCACGCAAATTGTGTCAGTACTGACACTGGAGATTGTATAGCTAGTGCAATTTAAGACTATTTAGTCGGGATCGCTCATCACGGCCGTCCATTCGAGGCAAATAATTGATGGGATGTAGGCTAATCAACTGACGGTTGTTACATTAGACGCTACGTGCACAAGAACTATGGGATGTCTTGCTTCTTCACTTCACTTCTGCGCTGTACAAAGCTCAGCGCTCACTGCATGTGGAGTTCATCCTCTTTAAGTTCTACTGAGTGAGCTGCGTCACTATCAAGTGACTTCCACAAAGTGTAGTGAAATTCTTTTTGAGCATGAGCTTCTTATGCTTGACCCTTTACACAGTTTCATATGGAGGATTAATGTAGCCTATTCGTGCAATTCGATTCAATGGTATACTCTCGTTCAAAGCACATTTATATTACAATAATCTCGCCTCTCAGCGCCTGTAAGCATGCCCAAATTGATCTATCAGTCAAGCAAAAGTACCTTCTTGTCCGACATCCCTCGTCCAAAGGAAAATTTCCTAGGTTTTGCATACCGCGTACTTCATCCTCTTTGACCAGAATAATGGGGCTGATGCAGAATCTGCTTTGGTGTAACCCTAGCAGTTAGCTCTGTAGTTCAGTGAACCAGCAATCCTACACACACGTCTTTTTAAATCCTTTTTGTGATCGAAAGACGGTTGACGGATTACTGGTTTGATCCATTTGATAGTGTGTACCATTTGGTGGGTTCCACTTATGCTAATTTACGATTCCTCAAGATATGTAATGCTTAGGCTCATTCATCCCCTAGTTTGTCGAGTACCGCGTTCAGTCATATGAACTTGTTAGCTATGACTTGTGTGATACTGAATCCCTGAAGTTAGCTTGTGTCGTGAACAGAATTGCTGTAGGCATAATGTGCCACTGCCTACTACACATAGCAGCTGGGTGGCCACACCACAGAGGGTAAGTTTAGTGGCTGATTGGAGCCATATGGCCTTATCACTTGTGTCGAATTCAGTCATAAGTATTGTCCCCGATGTTTACTGCAGCAGTAAACCTTTTTTTGGGTCATATTTGTGATACCCGAAGTCTCGCGGCAGCTAGCTGCCAGTTGCCTAAATTCTTTCAAATCTATTTTGTGGTTCCCTCACAATTCAACACGAAAAATTCTAATTATCGCAGAAACTCAAATCTGTTGTTCGGACGAATTTGGATATATTAGTTGGGAGGCTGAGGGTGTGGGCGACTCACTGATGCACTTTGTATTTCGTTGAAGGTGAGAACGTAGCACTGACTTTCCTTTTCCGGAAATTCAGAACTGTCAATTTGTATCCATCCTAGGAGTCTTTTTCGGCTGCTAATCTCATCAAAAGGTCCTTTTATCCGCTACGACTTCAGCTATTATTTGCTACTTTGGGTTTTCCAGTATGAATCTCATCTTTGAAATGCAAGTCATATAATCCATTATTTTGTGCGAGTTAGTCATCTTAGTACAAGTTCATGCACGAAATTTCATTTTCAGTCTCGATTTCAATCAGTTTCAATCCTTTACCAGTAGGTTGAGCAACTTTGTGTTTAATACAGTGAGGGAGTGCGTATCGTGTTGCAGTCTGAGATACCAACTGACGTCAGCGTGTACTAACTGTACCGTTCAGGTACAGTACTGTATTGTACAGTACTGTACTGTTCAGGTAATCTCTTTCTGACAATCAGTCAAGTCCCAATCGAAGCGAAATTGTTGTACAAAATACTTCAAGTAAGTAAGTATTGAGATACAAATTAATCTGACTGTGGTCAGATTAAATACTGAACCGAATGAGTGGGAATATTTTGATTGATTCATGATACCTAATTTCTAAAATATGTTATTTCATAATAATCTTAAGTATCTCAATTTTCGGTCAAAGTTATCAACTACTTCGCGTGTACCGATGCTTTTCGCATCATGATGATGGAAAGCATCTAAGCATAAGAAATCATGACATCTATCCGAAAGTCTGTGAAGGCTCTGAGATCCTCGTGTTTGATAACCTCTGTTGTGGGCGGACAAAACCTGTAAGCGCATAGATGTCTATCACTGGGACCAAAATGTGTGGCAATACACCTCGATTAAGAAATGTTTTAAAGCTGACATAGAAGGACATGGCCCAAGTGGTCATTGAAGCTGGTTGGCGTGCATCAGGGTACAGAGACATGATTCGAGTATTCCTTTTGATGCTTTCAAAATGCAGGCGGCAGTGTTTTCCCTAGAAATGCCGTTGGGACCTTAAACTGTGCCTAGTACGGATAGTCAACCCATTTAAGAGCAGAACGAGTGCGTACTCTAACTCAGTGCAGGAATGCTCCTTTTTACTCAAGTTATTTTGACACTAAAATATTGACAACACTGGAATAACTTTTTGGTTTGATATTGATATCCTGAGAAATTTAGCATACCTACACAGAAATAGCCCGGACAATTCACGGGACTGATTCATTCAGCATGAGTTTCCCGATTACCAAAATACCTACATCAAATGCACTGCCCTTCACCATTCCAGGAACGATTTGTGGTCATTTTTCGGCGATTTTACCGAATTTCGGCCAAGAACTGAGACTCTGCGTACTTCCTTGAATTGTGGTAACAGTGTGTGCTGATGTGTCTTTTCCAAGAATACTTGGAAGCGCAAAACATGGTAAACTGTAAAACTTGCTCAATAACTGCAGAGGCAATCCATCTTCACTGGTGCCTGACCACTATCTTCTCAGAGTCATACATAATGTCTTCTCCAAATGAACGATTGAACAACTATCAAGGGTAAGAAACGACCATTCCTTGGAGGTATTGTGGCTGTTCATTGTTTCAGCCATCTCATACGTGTGTCTTGGACCACAGACTTTACTATTTTCGACTATAAAGACCTTATGTGACGTGCTTTTTCGCCACTAAGCCCTCCGTTGGGAACATCTGTTATGGGTGGCATTTGTTGGGGTAGATTGCACGCAAGCCTAAATCATTTTACCTCAACCGCGCTTAATAAACTTAGGTAATCCTGGACAGAAAGCCTGCAGAACCATAGACAAGACAATGATCAGGAAATCGTCCCTCTATTTTAAGAGATTCTTGTACCTTATCCAGACTAAGATATAACTGAGTTGATCCAGCTGAATAGTGGGCTTCTATTTCGACAAACCGAGCCCCCAATACCCACATGAATCCGCTCAGTTATATGACGGGCATTGTACCAATAGTACGTACACACCAGAAACGAAGACGTTGGCGAAACATTTTGAGATTTTCACCTCACAATTTATGAGATACCAGACCAAGGTTTTCCGTGCTGTCAGTTCAATCAATCAGTGCCTCTTGCTTCAAAAACTTTTCTCCACGAGTGTGGAGAGTCCTTTTCTGTCTCTCTTGCGCAACCATTTCGAGGACTGAAGATGGTAGATTCTAATTGGCGAACTTATGTGGAGTGTCACAGGAGATTGTTAGGTCAGAGCTTTCATTCGCCTTCTACGCTCATGCGTTTGAGTTTGGCTAACCTTGGTCAAGTTTGAGGACTGAAATGCTTTCGGAGGGGCATGTTTATGTGGAATGTCACAGGAGATTGTTAGGTCAGAGCTTTCATTCGCCTTCTACGCTCATGCGTTTGAGTTTGGCTAACCTTGGTCAAGTTTGAGGACTGAAATGCTTTCGGAGGGGCATGTTTTGCAGTACCCGGCACCAAATTATTCAAGCTGTGCATAAAAAGCCACTTGTCAGTGAACACACCTTATCGTGCTGCTAGCGATTCCCATCCAGAGATTGTGTTCACACCATAGGCGTTTAGATATCTCGAGGTTGTCTCACTGTTGTTGCCCCAGATACTATCACCTGCCGTTCGCTTCTTTAGACGCATGATGGAAAATTCTCCATGTTCCAACTTCCGACTCAGTATGATAAGGATACGCTGAAAGAAATCTCCCCCAGAATCCAGATTCTGTGTTATTTCACTTTAAATTCTTCGGCAAACATTTCTACTTCAATTTTTCGAAATTTTACGCCTGCTTGTTATGTTGCTCATTTGCCATCTTTAGCCGACTTTGTCATTATCATCAAACGCTGTATTTCACATACCTCAGCTTCTGCCAAAAGGCCATTTCGTTTTCTAGTAGACGCACTTAGCCAACGACACGTGAACGTCCATTCAGGGCTTCTTGAAGCAATTCTCAGTGTGATTTCCCCGTTTTCACTCGGATGTGTTTCGCTTTCTCTCGAAATGCTTCTTGGACAGCGAGGACTCTGGAACATCAGAAACGTTTGTGGCTCTAAGTTTTGTTTGCCCAACGATCTCATGTGATACACGTTTGTGTAGCCCCAGCTACGAAGTTTTTGTCTGAGGATTGGTCAGAATTGATGGATTATTGCAGAATTATCTCGTGTGGCCTGAAACTGGATGCTGAAGCTCTGGAATTGGTGCAAACATACATAGGACAAGGTTAATACGTTCAAGATATACGGCTACAACGGACAGAATGAGGAGAAGGTTTGCTTAGATGTATCACAGTCGCGTTTGGAAAATGGCTGTTTCAAACAGAACATCCGTTTGTCCCTGGTTCACTATTGTCGCGGGCGTTCCTCCAGTGTTCAGTATTTCTGGCACCAGTGCGGCAATCGCCCCGTCACGCCAGCACACACACACACACACACACACACTGTTGGCGCCCTCCAAAATCACAGTTAATTTTAAAACATTCGCTTTCAATCGGGCTGCCATTTTACACTATTTAAGGTTTGTCTAGTCACGATACGACCGGCGTGAAAAACAACTAGATGGTTTAACATTATGTCATCTCAAGGTGACCGTTTTGTGACAATTACCTACAGCCTGCGAATGAAACCGGAATCAGAATTTCCATGTAAAGTTTCGTTCCGACAGTGAAAACAGTCTAAGTTCAATAACTCGGTTGCTGTGTGTGGAATTTTCACTTTTATTGGGAATCACTCACGTTCAGTGAAGTGGTAGCTGGAGGAAAGTTGCTCTAGGGTTTGTATGAGGAATTGATCAACTTCCGGAGGACTCGGGGGCAGCGGTGCGCTACACCAAGAAGGATAGAATCGGACCATCGCAGTGGGACTTCAAACCATGCGAAAGGTGCAGAAGTGGCATCAGAGATGACAGTCAAGAATTGCAGGGCCGCACGTATGTATAAAGCAACTCCACCAGCCCTCCGTCTTTTGGAGTTAGCTCAAAATCAGAGTAGCAATCTATTGAGATCTCCGAGTCAGATATATCTGGTGAGATATATCTGGTGTGAGCTAGGTCTTCGTGAGTGCAGTTATGAACGGCTGTTCAAGGCAAACTCACTGTTTAATATCGCAAAGTTTGTTGAAAAAACTGAGGAAGTTTGTGGACAAGCATTGTGACACTGTCTCAGCTGCCTCTGAAGGTGAGGAGCCGAGAGGATTACAGCCAGAGTGGTCAGAAGATTTAATAGCTGTACTTTGGTTTTGAAGCCAAGGTTCTTAAGACACCTCTGCGGAGTACTCGTCTACTTTCTGCGTTGGTGATTCTGGGATCGGATTTCGTTTGTAGGGTTTTCTTCGCCTCGTAGGAGCTCAGTTTGCATGGGCTTTTCCCTTCGGGGGACGCAATTTTTACCCCCGAGGGAGGAAATTCCGACCACTATCACTTGTAGCTAGTTCAATACTGTCTCCTGGACGACTAACTTTTCATGTTGTTCAAGGTTTAGGGCAAAACATGCGTCCGTTTGGTTCTTTGGGGCTTTTGGCGTGGATTGATAGATCTGCTGTCTCTGTGAGGGCCTGAGCGTTGGGTGGCCGCGCCAAGAAGTAAGCCCTTTGGTGGCGCTGTGGATTGATGATCTGCTGTCTCTGTGAGGGCCTGAGCGTTGGGTGGCCGCGCCAAGAAGCAATCCCTTTGGTGGCGCTCCCATGGGGCTTGTTTTCGCAGAGGATTTTACCTTGAAGCTAACCAGCAGTTTTATTATTTTGCGGATCTTTTGCGGTCGCCTTTCTTTGGTGTTTGTGTGAACTCACGAGTCACCCACAATCAGTGTGGCCTACTGGGTGTACGAAGAATTTTCCAGTTTGACGTTGTCAATCTTGTGGCTTTGGCTGTCGGGGTTCTGTGCGGCGACTGTGTCCACAATCGAAGAGACCATTTTTGACGGAGTGGGGTTGGATATTGGTAGTTTCGCATTCTTAGTGGTTGAAGGTGTAATGGTTTGGCTACCCAATAAGTTAGTTTACCAGGAGTGTATGGCAATGAAATAAAAATACTACCGCTAGGTTGGGTACAAAATAATAAAGAGGCCAGATGGAACAGACTCGCTAACAATTGTTCTCTGTAAAATAGTTCGTCGCTGGCCCAGGTCAGCGGAAAAAACAATAATCCAATTATGTTGGTCCAGGGATCTTCTTCGGAACAGTTACCACAGATTTCGAAGATGGTCTGAAATGTGTTGATACCAGATTTAGCGCATGAGACTCGTAAATGACCGCTGCAAGCGCGAGGGAAATCTGAGGAGAGAGTCGAGGCACGTGATGACGCTTGTATTCTGTGAGACTGTACAAGCCCAGTTAGCACGCGTCCGCTCCTGGGTGCCGAACCTGTGCGGTATCTCTGCAGAACTTCTGCGCTGATTTTTGGCGGAAGATTGAGACGTTTAATAGGCATCAAAGCTTCTTTATTTGTCTTACAGTAAGAAAAAACCACAATACACTGCGTATCCGGGTGCCTACGAAATGCAAACTGTCGACCGATTTAAGTGGTTTTGTATTAGTGTGCGGCGCCATTGCTCGCCGGAAGCTCTGCATTCTGCTTGTCCTCACGGGTGGCTGAGAGTGAGTTTTGTTGTGTTTTTATATGATTTATTCCTGGTGTGTTTACGTGAACGAAACCGCAAAAAAGATTTTTCATTTTAAGTAATCGTCAATGCGCCCGAAATTCGTTCGTGTTGCTCGTAAGGGTTGTTCAAAAACAACGCTAGGTAGAAAAGTACGACAGGCGGTTATGGCAAGTGGCCGTTTTCGTTGCCCGACTGATGAATATGTCCATAATGCCTTTAGTCGACTATCTGAGGGTAGGATCCATGAGTAATCAGATGATAGATTCTAGATATGCCGCATTTGACCGTCCCAGGGGATAAACTAGGCTGTGAGTTACCACGATGTTCGGCGGCGGTTTCTCCGATCCCTATTATCAGAACCTTGGAACCAGAAAGTCATTCACCACTGCGGCCCCTGGAGAACCTCTTGGTTCCTGCTTTTTGCCACAGGGTAGCCCACTGCAAGTCGTTGAAGGGATCAGCCCATATGTTCTGCTTACATTTATACTGCTTTTCATCAGTATGCTTTTTAAGCTATTTACAACCAGGTAGAAGTATTTTAACGGTTGTTCGTCGGATGGCGCGAAGTCTGAATCTACCATTATTCGGTTTCGTCGTTGTTGGATGAATTCATATATTTTTCCGTCTCTTCCGAAGGATCCATTGACCGTAATGAAAACTCCACGTCGTCGCTGCGTGCGACAGAAGGCCGGTGGGATGTACATCCACCTTGGGTTGAAAGCGGATTTGCTGCAACAGCTCCGTGAGATTCACACCAGGGCTACAAATATCGACATTCAAATGAACATTGACGGTATTTGGGCCTATAACAACTCACGTACTCAAGTGCGGCCTATACTCTCCCGAATAATTTCACCCTTTCTCGGTCAGCCTTTCGTCGTCGGAATATACTGTGGTAAACAAAAACCCAACGATGCTCATCAGCAGATGTCTGACACGGTCGCTGAGTTGACGGACGTCTTGGCGAACGGTGTTTCTGGGGTTTACAATATTCACACCGTCCGTCTTCAGTGCATTATTTGCGACAGTCTTGCTAGGGCCTTTCTGAAGCAAGTGAAGTAACATACAGGATATTATGACTGTGATTAATGTACACAAAGGGGTGTGCACATTGGCACACGTGTGACACTTCCCTCGTTGACGGCTCCCTTACGTCGTGACTCTGATTTCCGGACCAGAAAGCAAGAGAAGAACCATACAGGTTCAAGTCCGATGGAGGAGTTATATTTTTCCATGATTGCTGGTTTACCACCAAATTACATGCATAGTGTGTGTCTTGGTTTAGTCCGGAAATTTCTCATCTTACTCAGAGATATGCCAATCGGACAAAAGCCAGGCTTTCTTTGGAGTCCTGGAATCTGCTGAATGATAACATTAAGCAACAGAGTTTGGCTCTAGGTGTTGATTTCCCCCGAAAATGTGGAGGTGTCGTAGACCCGGATCGGTGGAAGGCATCTGAGCTACGACAGTTTCTTCTGTACGTAGGACTCGTTGTTTTACGAGATATCTTACATCCTGATGTCAACGAATGCTTTATGTATTTTTCGGTAACCACTTTCATAGGCTCTCCACCTTTTTTCACAACACTATGCTAATTTTTTACTTGACGTTTCCAAGGTTTCCGTATCAAAATTTGCTACTATTTTTGGTCCCAGTCATTTAGTCTACAACATACACCCCTTCTCCCATTTATTCAATTTCGTCAAGCCTTACGGTTGCTTGGATCATTTTTCCTGTTTTTCCTATGAATCGGAGCTGGGGCTTTTGAAGCACTACATATATGAGCCTAAACCACCAGCTGTTCAGCTTTACCGCCGACTGGCCGAGCGTGTGAGATTGGATGCTGTCGAAAGGAAGATATTTTTGGATGATGTTGGTTTGCGACTGAGGCCATCAGCCACTGCCGGATGTCACAGGTTTTGTTCACAGGGGTGTCGTTTTTTCTCGGAAAACTTTCCCGACAACTGCAGTTTGCTTGATGGTCGACCAGCTGTCATCGTGGATTTTTCTACAGATACTATTGAGTACCAGAAATTCAAAACTGTTCTCCCATGTTACACTGACGTATTGGTATCAACAGACGTTTTAGCTTTTCAATGCTCCGACTTGCAACACACTCGGCTGTTTGGATCAGTCGACAGAACATCTTGTAACTGCTCAAGTTTTTCCCGCAAGGACACTCGTATATACTTCCCTATTTTGCATACCCTTATCGATTAGTCAGTACTCTTACCACCGGCACTCGGCAAATGTATGCATTTATTACCTGTGTTACTCATTATGTCGTTAAAATATATATACATATTAATGTTGGTGTTGTGTTATTCCATCAAAGCTTCTGTTTGTATGTGGACGTTCTCCATTTAAATGTCGTATTGGGAAGTTGTTTTTCAGCCATGTACGCTGTTCTAATTTTTGCGGACGACTCTGTTGGCATAGTGCATGAATCGTGGTTCGTACCACCCGATTCAGTCCTTTGGCCCTCCTGCACAACCAGCATTCTATATGCCAACTTACTGAGGGGTACCCTACCAAAATGTCCACTCAAGTCGTGCACGTACGAGGTCTTTCGGCAATGCAGTAAGTTCGTGTTCAGTTAAAAATGTTCTATAGACTTTCTCGGATGCACTGAGTACTCAGCAGGAAGCCCTTGACTCAGGGCACACCTTGCCTGCAGA
>NW_008751708.1:1226800-1228815 GCF_000715545.1 Opisthorchis viverrini
GTACCGAACTTGTCCACTGAGGATTCAAAGCCAATATAATCCACACCGAGCGTGTCCACCTACGTGCTACGAAAGTGGATGCTGGGCTTGAATCTAGAGACCAGGAAACGCATCACGTAATGCTTGATCTCTTTCTACTGAAGTGTCGTTGCCTCTGGAGAGACGCAGTTGTTACTTGTGCCCTGTTTGAAAATGGTTTGGGAAACAGATTATTCACCGTTCAGAAAGAAAACACATGGCAGGGACGTAGCAGGATCTTCACGCTCGGAGCACACACTCCCATTAGGCAATTTTTTGTCATTTCGAGTTCTGTGTGGGAAACAGATTATTCACCGTTGCCTCAGAAAACACATGGCAGGGACGTAGCAGGATCTTCACGCTCGGAGCACACACTCTCATTAGGCAATTTTTTGTCATTTCGAGCGGTTTCTGTGTGGAATAATCTTCCTGCGGCACTTCTGCGCTCGGTAGCTAGAAACCAGTTCAAAGGATTAGTAGACAGGTTTTATACCAGTTCTTGCGCTGCGAAGCTTGCTCCCCAGCGCGGAGAACGGCACTACACCCCCTTTTTGCTCTTGCCCTTCAGGAAAACGGGTGCCGCTGAAAGACAAGAACAAAACCGAATAGGAAAACTCATGGAAAAACGTGTGCCCTGTTTATCAATCAGTAAATCCGGGATGGTTCATTTTGGTAATGGGACCAACAGCCACTTGAAGGGGAAACGGCTGCCTGAATGACTGGGTGCACCACTCAGCCATGCGAGAACACGCCATACAAATGGTGTCCTGGCACGTCGAGTGGCTATGATCAACGCCATGATGGATATGGGTTCCTTATGACTGGTTGATTATCCACCATGGTCCTCTGGTCAAATGTTAGTCGTGCGCATCAAATGGGTTCATTTAGCTAAGCGATATCTCGACGACCTGGTCAGCCTGACATAGGTTTTGCGTTATGATGGAACACTCTGCCGTTCAGCAACAAGATTGCAGGTATCATCAACATCTGCGGGCCTTACGTTCTACTAATTTTATACAATTCATCCGGCAATAATGAATGACTCTTCCGTGGTGATAACTTGAAATAGCCATGATAGAGATCCCTGAACATATATTTCGGTGCGCGACCAGTCAAGCAGATAAAAATTTCAAAATTTATTTACAAGAGTTGCTTCTTCGTATATCCTTCATACACAAGGGCCATGTAGCGTACAGGAAGTTCAGCGAATGATATCAGCTCCAGAACTATCTGCGAATTCCCTCCTTCTAACTCATAACTTATTACGTTAAGCAACATACTGACAGTCGGTTGGCGACCTTGAAAACTTGTTCACTTGAACCAAATATCCATGCGGACAACTTGCAGAATAATTCAAAAAACCCTGACATTCTACACTAGGAAGAAGCAAACCCAAACCGTCGTTGCTTTTGAGCAATCAGTTCGATTGTGCAAATACTGAGCGGCTTCAGGATACTAACACCTGAACGAAAACTCATTTCGGCGCATGCTTGCACGCCTACCATAGGATTCTCTCAACACATTCAACAATCGTCATTAGTTTCGTGTGTTCCATTTTGTTTGGAAGGTCAGCTGCACTTTATTTTGCAGATGTTCTCGTCTCTATAGGGCCCTCTCGTGCGGTAAGTTCAGTTGTTTCAGACATCGCTCAAGCCGAAATCCTCCATGACAAATATTATGCGACATGAATTTGTATGCGACTGCTGTAACCAAGCCGTTTTTAGTTGTTCCACCAAACTTTTACTGCTCCAAACAAGCTGGAATAGCCATTTGAGGCACTTGATCTATTTTAGCAGCCAACCTCCTAAAGATTGCGGACGGTGATGAGGCACAACAGGCAGGATGTGTTGACGGATGGTGTCACGTGGGTAGCTCACGCTTTCTTTCAGGTGCAAGACTTCACAGTGATCATTTATTTTGAGAACAGAGGAAAGCAAAATTATGCACTCAATGGTTGTATGAATGCCCTGCTTCCACGATAAAAATGGTAAGAATTT
>NW_008751708.1:1229884-1235615 GCF_000715545.1 Opisthorchis viverrini
CACTTACTTTATTTTGCAGGTGTTCTCGTCTCAATAGGGCCCTCTGGTGCGGTAAGTTCAGTTGTTTCAGTAATCGCTCAAGCCGCCTCCATGATGTTGTTTCAGTAATCGCTCAAGCCGAAATCCTCCATGATAAATATTATGCCACATGAATTTGTATGCGCCTGCTGTAACCAAGCCGTTTTTAGTTGTTCCACCAAACTTTTACTGCTCCAAACAAGCTGGAATAGCCATTTGAGGCACTTGATCTATTTTAGCAGCCAACCTCCTAAAGATTGCGGACGGTGATGAGGCACAACAGGCAGGATGTGTTGACGGATGGTGTCGCGTGGGTAGCTCACGCTTTCTTTCAGGTGCAAGACTTCACAGTGATCATTTATTTTGAGAACAGAGGAAAGCAAAATTATGCACTCAATGGTTGTATGAATGCCCTGCTTCCACAATAAAAATGGTAAGAATTTCCAGTCTAAGATACCCTGGTGAGTAAGAACTTGTCCCAACACTCGAGTAGCAATTCCTGGAAGAGAAAACCCTGAAACTCAGGTGCCTATATGCGGGTGATTAACCGATGTCCTAAAAATGTGCTGAAGATTTCAGAAATTGTAGCGGAGTAAAACGCAGCCGCTTGCTGTACGTCCAAAATTTTGACTAACCTGATCCGTAATTTAATAGATTCGTTGTCGGGCTCTTGATGGATTTGATGGTACTAATCTCATACAGTTTACTCTCATAATCATCAGTTGAACTTTTTCTGTAATAAGATAAGTGATAAGATGTATCACAAGAATTTCTTTTGATACTTTTAGATGTTTTGTTCTGCCTGAACCACCCAAAATACGGCCTTCATTGGTCATCTAGCTGTTTATGTTAAAAACCCACAATTTGTGATGCCAACTACCACTCGACAATTGGTCGTTTTAATGAGATTTTCCGTAGAGGGGTCTGTGACATAACGAAGGGTCGAACCGGCGAGATGGTGGCAGTTTGGAGGCCGGTTTTTGTTTGTTTTGCGGCAACTTATCGTTTTAAAGAGAAGCATTCTCCCCTTTGTCAAGAGAAAATGTGTGGTGAAAAGTTTTCTCTTCATTCTAGGGAAAGTACCGCAAACAACAGTCAGCAATCCTGAGGATGGCATCAACTTCCCGGTCGTGTCCGCAGACTGCTTGTCATAAAAAGTGGTCACGATATATTTATGCTGCCACTGGACTCAAAATGCCATGTACAAAACATCAGAGATACGGAACTTGGGTTAGAATTGTCAGCAGCCGTACGCCACTGGTCAACGGAAAATTGAATTAAGCGTATCTTTCGTTGAGGCGGACCCACCTACCCGCAGAATGACGTACGGACCATAGTGGTCGAGTACTTCGGTCAGGCGTTAAGCCGACATTTGATACCCCCTTTTGGAAGCTCCCGTTCACTTAAAAGAGAAAGCAAAACGAAGCTCTCCAAAGTAATTTTAATTGGGTTCTAGATGCAGCGCCAAAAACCGTCATCCACATCACAGCAATCGGAAGTGAGAAAAAACACTACCTAATACAAGCGCGCGCCCCGTTCTGGTAAATGTTCAATCCACGTCCCTCTCCGTTGTACTTTGTGCCCTATTCCACGGCTGTGCTATGATCAAGTACGCGTTTCGCCATTGCCAATATTATTGGGTGCAGCAATAACAGGTGTTTAACACAAGTCATCGATTGTTGGGGGACGGCCCTCGGTACTACAGAGAAGAGATTGGAATGCGAATTTACAAAATGATGTGTCTCTATATTTTGTGCACAAATGAGGACGACTTTAGGATAAACGTTCCTCACTACTGCGCCGTACTAGTAGTGAAACGCAGGCTTAAAACCGACGAAAAGCTGAGGACAGACAGTTGTTTCGTTAACTGATGACTGTTTGCCTATGCGATTTGTGATTACATGCCATGTTATCTTGTAACACCTATCATGTCCAACAGAGATCATGTCGCTCTCAACCAGGTGGGGGTGATGGTTTTGTAAATGCCTTCACTTTACTCTTCTGTTTGAACTTATTTCCAAAAAATCCTCTAAGATTTATTCTCCGTTCCATTGGATTCAGCTTATTCCAAGCAACCCACTTACGCATCGTTTCTTGAAACGTTCAACACAATAAAATACTCAGGCGCCTCTTACGTTTTAAAAACCCCCATCAATGCTCGCAATGTCGCTTTATTTTACCCGTTGAGAAGAGAAACAATACTTCTCACAAGAATGGCCGAAAGTTACAATCTGACAATTACCATTTCTGCTATTTTGCAAAGTCAACGCACGTGAAGCTGAAAGTATACACAGGATAATGTCTGTACTGAGCAGCGGTTTGTAGACATGTCGCAATGTTTCTAGGATCTGCAACTACTTCCAAATAAAGTTCGCTAGACCCCACCGACCGGCTTTGGCTTGACAGAGAAAAACAGAGCGCCTTTAATGAGGTCAATGGCGAGTTCAACAGTTAAACCTTGATTGACGATATGCTGGATTTGAGGTGTATTCGGTTAGGAAGCGGCTCTCACGCTCAGCGATGTATACAAATAAGGGCCAACCTCCAAGACTGTTGCCATCAGGCTCCAGAAAAACAACTTGTCTGAAAAATTTTCCCTTGTTTATGCGCTTACGAATGTCCAAAATCCGCCTAAAATTTTACCATTTTTAACAAGTTTGCTTAGGCCTCCTGCATGGGCATTTCCCCAGTTCAAATACTGTAACTGTTGATTGTTACCCGTATGATCACCAGGCTAGCTACCGGCCTACGTGGGTATAAACCGTGCTACATTTGGAGTACTAAGAACAAGTACCTGAAACTCAAATTTTATGTTTAACCACACGAGTGTTCTCTCTCTATGAGACTGCTGAACCTGGCGCTGCGTGAATAAAAGTGAAATTTGCAAAGTAGGTCGATACAAGTGCACTGAAGTATTGGTGATAGATCGGTTACTTCATAGTCGCGAAAATTGATATCCTACGCACGATCATTTACCGGCTGAGAGCGAAATAGTTGCAGGCAAACTGCAAGGCTGGGCCCGCCTGGAAAACCACCAGGAATTGTATCCCAACAGTTAATACAACATTGATAGTTCCGATAATAATAAGAAACCGCAAATAATTTTTAGGACATGGATCCTTAACTTATCTTGAGTTTATTTATGCACATTTTTCAAAGGTTTTGGGCTTTTAAAATTTTGCAAATATTGGTTTACTGTGGACGGTAAAATGCTTTCAAAAATTTTTTGCATGAAAAAGAACCGTTGCGTGCTGACATCTAAATGTTAGTCCTTCCAAACATTATTGCATGCGTCGTTTGGTATGTTGGCAGCAGCAACTAAGTCGTACATAATAAATTGGGTCCGGTTCTTTAACCTGTATTTTTGTCTACCGAAAACACGTTCAACCGCATCGACGGTTAAACGGATTCTCAATATCTTGCTGTAGCAACATCAAAATTGGCATGATTTGGTGCACTACGTTTCACACTGATAAAGGAAGCACTAGAAATGCGCGTCGGTGTATTTATTACTACTACATTTATATTTTTTATTTATTGCTACCACACTAAACCACCTCATGTTATGTTGCTGCAACCGTCCACTTTTATATGGTGTCCGAACATGTTACGGCACGGCGGCTTACATTTTCTGCCTTTAGACCAGACTATACGCCGAATTCCGTCACGTTTGTTTCATGACAGTTGATTTTCATGTACTGATAGTGGTCACTGTGATTTAACGGTGATGTTTAGTAATCCTATGGCGTTTCGACAATCCAATAAAACACCGTGTGAGAAAACGTTCATGGGGTTAATTCGACTTGACAACTAATAGATTCGGCTGAGAGCGAAATAGTTGCAGGCAAACTGCAAGGCTGGGCCCGCCTGGAAAACCACCAGGAATTGTATCCCAACAGTTAATACAACATTGATAGTTCCGATAATAATAAGAAACCGCAAATAATTTTTAGGACATGGATCCTTAACTTATCTTGAGTTTATTTATGCACATTTTTCAAAGGTTTTGGGCTTTTAAAATTTTGCAAATATTGGTTTACTGTGGACGGTAAAATGCTTTCAAAAATTTTTTGCATGAAAAAGAACCGTTGCGTGCTGACATCTAAATGTTAGTCCTTCCAAACATTATTGCATGCGTCGTTTGGTATGTTGGCAGCAGCAACTAAGTCGTACATAATGAAATTGTGTCGTTTCCCTAACCTGTATTTTTATCTACCGAAAACGTTCAACCGCATCGACGGTTAAACGGATTCTCAATATCTTGCTGTAGCAACATCAAAATTGGCATGATTTGGTGCACTACGTTTCACACTGATAAAGGAAGCACTAGAAATGCGCGTCGGTGTATTTATTACTACTACATTTATATTTTTTTATTTATTGCTACCACACTAAACCACCTCATGTTATGTTGCTGCAACCGTCCACTTTTATATGGTGTCCGAACATGTTACGGCACGGCGGCTTACATTTTCTGCCTTTAGACCAGACTATACGCCGAATTCCGTCACGTTTGTTTCATGACAGTTGATTTTGTGGTCACTGTGATACAACAGTGATGTTTAGTAATCCTATGGCGTTTCGATAATCCAATAAAACACCGTCTGAGAAAACGCTCATGGGGTTAATTCGACTTGACAACTAATAGGTTACCTTTTCTATCCTGGAAGTTGAGAATGGCGTTGAAGATTTATGTTAAATGTGACCAAAATTGCAGAATCCAAAAACCGTGTGCCTACTCGCCCGTTGAGCTTAAAACTTCGAGAGAGATGCGAAAAATACGTCGGTTTGAACAAACATAAGATTTTTTAACAAAACTACTAAAGAACTGCTAAATTTTGCCGCTTTTATTCAGTGTTGAATGTTATGTTCTAGGCCTTTGGAGACAAGCCCATCAAAAGGACACCCGCAGGTCACAGTCAGTGCTAAAACGGACTAGTGTCAGGTAGAATCCATCACCAAAACACCATTATACTGGCGGTTAGGCGCTGGTTCGTTCAAGAATTCCAACTTGCACAAGATTGGCGGAACCAGTGCGGAAATGAAGCAAGTATCCGCACCCGTGTAAGGAAATTCCCGCACAATATCTGCACATTTCTGCACCTGGGTGCAGCTTCTGTGCGGAAATAAAACAAATTTCCGCACCCAGTCCGCAGCCGGATAAAGAAATTGTGCAGACGTTTCGGCACCCAGTCCCCACTTATATAAAGTCGTCCAGCGCGCGAATGCAGCCTATTCTTTGCACTTACCTCTTTCCCTATTACAATTCANNNCAGTAACGTCGTAAACACTACGCTCCCATGCCGTGATAAACCATCTGCCCCTCCCCTACAGTTCCTCAACGTATTAGCTTTCCAGCTATCAATAAGCGCCTTCAAGTGCAAATGTTTTTATGAATGAATTTACAAAAATACAGGGGGGGTCATTTGTCATTCTTGGTGGCTCTCTGCAGGCGTTTCAGAACTTTCTGCCGTTCGTTCTCGAGCCAGCGATGAACGATTTCCTTTATTTGTCGCAGATTTGTGTTTGGAAACTTCTCAGTTGTTGCGTCTGTAATGAGAAACATAGTTATTGAGTTTCATCCAGACACTGATTCAACTAGCTAAATAAAGCACATACAAATAAGTCCTTGAGCCAGCCCGGTTGACCCGAAGGCTTCTTTTTCATTTATTCCGCGCAAATTGAGTAGTAGGGCTAGCCTTGGTGCCAACGT
>NW_008751708.1:1240217-1241332 GCF_000715545.1 Opisthorchis viverrini
ATAAACCATCTGCCCCTCCCCTACAGTTCCTCAACGTATTAGCTTTCCAGCTATCAATAAGCGCCTTCAAGTGCAAATGTTTTTATGAATGAATTTACAAAAATACAGGGGGGGTCATTTGTCATTCTTGGTGGCTCTCTGCAGGCGTTTCAGAACTTTCTGCCGTTCGTTCTCGAGCCAGCGATGAACGATTTCCTTTATTTGTCGCAGATTTGTGTTTGGAAACTTCTCAGTTGTTGCGTCTGTAATGAGAAACATAGTTATTGAGTTTCATCCAGACACTGATTCAACTAGCTAAATAAAGCACATACAAATAAGTCCTTGAGCCAGCCCGGTTGACCCGAAGGCTTCTTTTTCATTTATTCCGCGCAAATTGAGTAGTAGGGCTAGCCTTGGTGCCAACGTCCGTTTAAGCACGTTGGTCAGGTACACTTGTACATCGCCATCCTCCTGCAAGTGCCACCTTTCCACCTTTGTGAAATCAATAATCGTATATAAAAGTAATAATTACCAGCTGTGCATAGTGTGGACCATCTCTTAGATGTTCTCCATACTTTCGGAGATCGTCCATGGATGACAACAGAAGAGGGGGCTCGTCGAGTGTCTGAGAATTTCCCGTGGGTACTAAAGCGTCCGGCTTCATATGCAGACTATGGAGCAACGAACAGATCCCCTCTAAATTCTCTATAAAATAGTTTAATCAAAACGTGGTAATCTACTCACTGAGAATGAGGTTGGCGAGGTCCGGGGAAATTACGCTGGCCTTTGAATTTGGAGAGCTAGTTCTAGAAAGTAAAGCGCGTGGAATGTTGAGGAAACCTGAGGATCGGGGTCGAACCGCGTGGTTCTGGATCACCCACGGTGGGAAGTGTTGTACATATGGAACTGCTGATAACTTCTAGATGATGGTAATGAAATAAAACGAAATGAATTAAAATGAAATAAAATGACAAAACATATTGTCGGGGGATCCCCAGGGACGGGGGGCGCGTCTTGAACAGGAATGATACTACTATTCGGGGTAGTCGGATTGGTGCATCTAAAGATGGGGAATTAACAAATTGAAAAGTTGTTAGGTGCGGGAGAGCCTACAGTCTTTTTGGAGTTGGTGGGCT
>NW_008751708.1:1241342-1243048 GCF_000715545.1 Opisthorchis viverrini
AATAATCTGTTTCCCAAACCATTTTCAAACAGGGCACAAGTAACAACTGCGTCTCTCCAGAGGCAACGACACTTCAGTAGAAAGAGATCAAGCATTACGTGATGCGTTTCCTGGTCTCTAGATTCAAGCCCAGCATCCACTTTCGTAGCACGTAGGTGGACACGCTCGGTGTGGATTATATTGGCTTTGAATCCGCAGTGGACAAGTTCGGTACATTCAGGAAACGGCCCGATGTAGACTCCATAGAGTATTTGGAATTTTCATGCGAATAATTCGGGAGAATCATCCGCAGAACGGGGAGTGCCTTTTGAGCCGATTTTTCATGATACAGTAAAATGGAAAGGTTTGAAGAGAGCCACATACTCGAACCATCCTTGATATCCTTCATTGTGATGTCTTCTCACACATTCTTAACATGCATGACAAAGGCGTTTGCTCAGTTTCCTCAAAATACCATATAGATGCGCCTTTAGTCATGCAGTGGAAAGTGCTTGTCCAGCAACCACCGCTTTGCAGTGTCCACCCATTTGGAGAACAATGGAGTTAGAACTCTAGCATCTCATGTCGCCTGAAAAACGGGAGATGGACTTGCAGTAACATCCGGAAGGAAGTTGACGTGGATCAGAAACAGCAGCGTTCTCAAAGCAGAGCCTTAACGAACTCCAAGAGAGGTCAGCGCCGTAGAGTATGTCGATCAAACTTAGACGCTGAATGTTTCGTATGAGAGGAATGCCTTGATCTGATGTGGAAGTTTTCTTTGAATTCCGTGAGACTAAGTTTGTGGAGCAGCTTGAAATACAGGATTAGGCCGAATAATTTTGAGAAGTCGAAAAATATGGCATCCGAGGTGATTTGTTTACAGCCCATTTGAAGGCGATGTAAAACCGGTGGGCCGTGAGTTGAAGGAGGAATCGCGGGTTCATGCGGCACAGTGTTTTCAGGTCTTGCCTTAGCCTATGTGCACAAATTATCAAAAAAAACCTGCGTGGCAGTGCACAAGCAAGCCGTGCCGTGGAATATATTTCGCTGTTTGAGCCGTGGATTTACTGGATGCCGATCCTACAAAAATTTAGAAACCCTATGGTTGTTTCCAAGATAATAAACAGTTATTATGAAACGGTTTCCCCGCCTTCTTAGACAAAAAAGTACTAGAGGACTGGTGCTTCTTGATATGTATTCCATTAAAAATATGGTAAGCCTACTAGCTTCCTCGGATCCCTTGACGTTCAGTTTATCTTGCACGCTGCCTGCCGCATTCGTAGAGCACCAATTCGTAACGCAAAACAGATGAACGCACAAATACCACGTAGTTATCCCTCATGTATTCCTTTGACGAATTGTCAAACGCCGTGAAGTTTTAAAGGGATCTACACTCCAATTCCTCAACAAATATGTGAACCTACTTCTGAAACCACAGCACAGCAAGTCCAACGTTTGATGCAAGCAACAAATTCCAAAGAATAATTGGAACATATTGTAACAAAAAGATTTTTCCTAATCACACGCGCAACAAAATGCGATATTTTGGTGTAAAATGTGTCAGTCTCTTCGCGAGGGTTTCTCAGACAAAAGCATTTTGCACCTAAGTAGTGGCTTTCCTGAAGGGTTATGGGTTTTTAATAACAAAAAAATAATTCCGATCTAAAACACAAGAAACAAACCAGTGTTTCTAACCAGCGCAAGGATAAACTAACCTATTATGGGAA
>NW_008751708.1:1243065-1271958 GCF_000715545.1 Opisthorchis viverrini
GATACCAAGGAAGTGCTATAAAAGATTCCCCCGGAAATATGTACCATCCAAACTGCGTCATTAACTTGAGCAAACCAGAATCATAAGAAGACTGGTTAGATGAACTTGATAAAGCGTGGTCTCTTAGTGGTTTGGGATTTCGCGCAGAGGTGTCACTTTCTTCTACCACTATGAGAGGGACTATTGTTGACGCACAATCGCTGAGCATATCCGTACATCTCTGGGCGACACAATGCAAGGCGTGTAACCAGGCTATTGCAGTACCGCTATTTTCCGCTCGATTCGTGTAATTTTTTCTAAATACATTCGCTTCCATGCGTTTTGAATTCGAAAAGTCAACAAAATAGGGCGATTTAGGCTCTGGAGTGTATTTTAGTACTGATATCCTTACCCACGGAACTAGTGGCCATTCGGTTCCACTCGCGGCCAGCGTCCAATACCCGGACAGCAAGGCTGGTATGATAAATAATAAAGATAACCGTTCAGCCGTAACAACCCACGGTCGCTTAGCAACCATGCCATCCAGAAGAAGCACGGCAGTTGGGGCACTGCCAAGGTGCCCGAAAGTTGTCAGGAAAAATCAAAATGTAGAGGCTGTGTTTGGACTACAGACCTTCCGTCAATAAATTCGCGCTGTAACTATTGAGCCACCTCGCTCTCTGGCCATGATGACCCCATGTCTGATAGAAAAAACAAGAATGATACTAAAAACTGATGGCTTCATCCGGAGGATTGCGTTGATAGAAATGTTGCGGCATACACAGGAATATTCTTATAGAAACCAGGGCCAAACCAATATCTAAATTCCGGGTTAAATAACCCATCTCAAAGGGGCCGATGTGGTGTATCCCAGTGACCCTCGGAAACATAAGTCAAGCTGTCTTTCATCCCAAGTTGATAACGGTTCGGATTCAGACTAACACGTTCACCTGACCTTCCATTGTGGAGGTTGGAACAATCATGGCAATCTGGATGCATCTCAACATACATGCAGCGGGAAACTGTACGGCTACTGAGATGTTCATGTCATATCTTTTGTTGTGTTTGTAGTGGTCTGGCTACCCGAAAAGGTACGTTACTAGGGGTGCGTGGCAAAGAAATAAAAATAATATATTTAGTTTGTGTATAGAATAATAAATTGGTCAGATGGAACACACTCATTAAAAATGGTTCTCTTTAAAATAGTTCAGCAAATAAACAATAATCCAGTCACAGTTGTCCGGGGGTCTCCTTCTGAACAGTTCTCACTTATAGATTCCGAAGACAGTCTGAAATGTTTTGATACCAGAGTTAACACATGAGACTTGCGAATGACCGCGAGCGAAATCAGAAGAGAGAGTAGAAGCACGTGACCACGTTTGCGCTGCGTGAAGTTGTACAATTACATGTTTTTGTAGTTTCTCGTATTCAAACAAAAAATGGCTATGCAATTGACAGAATACTTAGTGTCAAAATGAAAGTAAAATAATGGTAAAAACAACACATGTTGTTCCATCATTTTACTTGCTGTATGGAATGGGACGGTTAGGTGGGAATAAAGACATAGTGTCAAACGCCATCCTACAATAATAGCAGCTTCTCTATCGGTCTTGGCTTTGCCTTCCACCCAGTGTCGAACTGTGCGATAACTTTAGGCAACTACCGGTGGTGAAGAGCCGAAAACAAGACTAGATTTCGATTAGTCTACGTCGCAACCAATCAAGACGAGCTTTCTTTTGGTCCGTAGCTGTTTGCCGCGGACGACCAGCTGTCTGGCCCTCGACGGCGGTAGCTTGAGCTTGTGTTGTGGTGACTCAGGGTTCTTATCGTCCGTCAAATTGCCCTCGATGGATAAATGATGATCATTCTGAGGAATATCACCATTACCATAACTTTTTGGTTCGTCATCTTTTTAACTATGAGAATTTCATGAAAGGCTCTGTAGGATTTCAATAATGAATAGAGCGTTAATTTGGTTTATATGCTCTGCGACAGCGTTTTTAAATGTTTGTTCCAGTCGCTCTCCGCCTCTGTGTAAGTTGTAAAGTTTTTTAAATATAATTCCCGGAGACTTACACGGTCTCCACATGCATGTGATGAGAATGTTGTTGATGCAAATCAGTGATACCTACCGCGCCATTCGGCGACTATACAGTCGAAAATGAGGTATTTATCATGCAGGTCCGATTTGCATGTGGCGAACTAACAAGAAATCGTCTACGAGGTTGTGGTATTAGCATCAGCCCGTGGTCCCACCTGTTTAGCCACCGTGGTTGGTGCTTATGCCCTCTTAGAATTCTAGGGTTAATTGGCCCCAACCTTCTCTTATGTTGTTTCTTCCACTTGGCGTTCTAGATGGCAGTAAAACGCTCTACCTAACTAGGGCCTGCAGTGAATGGTGGACTTTGCAGGTGTGGTGTTGCAGACTATCGGCGGGATCATTCAAGATGCACCGAATTGAGAGAGATGTCGGTGTCGGTCAGGCCAGCCGCGTACTCTCCAATCATACTTAGGTTCCGGGATAATTGTAAAGACTATGAGATGTTCCGCGGGGTGCTTATACGACTGTTCTCGGACGTATTCCCGCAATCGGCGGTCTGTTTTTGCGAGATACAGTAGTTGCACCGCAGTAATCTGGCCCAGGCCTGGGAGGCCGTCTTTTATCGTTGGTATGGTAGGGAATTATGCTACTAAACCGTGCCGTAGTTTGGTGTTTCGTATAACTCCGGAACCAGTTGACACATACAGATTCTCATACAAAGTTGTTCAGCGATCAAATTCTGAGTAATATAGTCTCCTGGCCCACCAAGTTGGGGTAAGAGTATGCGGAACGTATAGTTCTTAATAAAAATTAAATTCACTGGCATTTCAGGCTAAAGATTGTTGACTTGGGGTTGGATTTTTTTAGCCAAATACTTTGATTGTGAACCCTAATTGCCGCTGCCATGTCCCACTCCGAATGCAGCGATTTTTCTTACAATCGAAAATACTCCTGCCGCGAAGACCGCACCTGGAGCATTTGTGACACCTGGGCCGGCAGTAATGAGTGAAGTACCACTCATCGCAATATCATCAGCTTGTGTTTTACTCTGTTTCCGTTCATCTTTGTAATCGGACTTTTTGAGATGGTGATATTAAATGCATGTGCACGAGTGCTGGAGGTGACAGGTGACTGGCTGATCATAGCCGTATCATGCTTCAAGTTGATGAGGCCTTGGCATTCAGTGGTGAGACCCTGTAACGTGGTATCAGCATCTTATTCAAGGCTGAGTTCCTGCGTCTACATCTCGAACTGACTGGTGACCGGATACGAAAAACGGGGTACGTGAACTGGTTCTCCGTTACTGAGGTCAGCTCAAACCACTCGCACGTCCAAATGACTACATCGTTAAACATGATAAATTCGCCGTAGGCTTTCTTAACCAACTCGACGCACTGGTAAGATTGAATGGTGATGTTTGATCACCGACGTGCAACAATGTTCTGACCGTCTCATTATTGCTGAGGTCATAGGACAGCTTGGGAGGATCAAGTTTGCATAGAGTTCATGATCAGATTTACTGAGTTCTTGCAGTAATAATTTGACATTTTATCAGTCATCCGGCTGGGAAAATCAGTTTTCCGCAGGTTGAGCCGGGTGTTGAAAGTTTGACAAGAAAGGGGCTTCATCAGCTGAGGTAACAGAATGCTCGCTGGTGCCAATTACCTTTCTCTGAACCTGCAGCCCTTGGGCCACTGCTTCGTTGATCTTCAGATGTAAAATGAAATAAATTGTTCAGCTGTAGCACCCTTTCGGTTCCTAACTGCCATGCTATCAGAAGGAAGCATGAGGGCCGCGATAATGCCAGGTCGCTCAAGCCTAGACTGGAGAATTCAAGAGGTGGGGATCGAGTTCAAACCACGGACCTTCCGGTCAGTAAATTCACGCTAGAACCACTGAGCCATCTCGCCCCAGCTTCGCCTATGTTTCTTCAGACTGCTAATGTTCCTGTTGAACTAATTCTCGGAGCCGATTGGCTTTGGTGGATATCATGGGTTCCCGTCCACGAACTGTCATCGCAGTAAGCGCCAGTTCACGGATTTATACACAGAATTAAGGTTTCGCCCAAACTTTCCTGGTCGGGTTTATCCTTGTCATTCAGCGGCTTTGGTCCATCTGAAAGGTACAAGCAAAGAAAGCGCTTAGCACTGCTTTTTAATTTCTCGGCATGGGACATAAGCTTACTAGCGCGAAAACTTACCAAAAGCATCCGAATGTGGTTTGAGCTTGGTCGTAGATACAGCCTGACCAGCGTTGGAGGAAAGTTATTCCACGTACTAACTACCCAAAGTGAGAAAAAAATACCAACGATACACACTCAGATCTTCGAAATCTCAACATTTCCCCGACGTGTGTTATTTTGGTCGACGGTGGAAAAACATGTCTTCCAAACCTTGTCCTTCATCATCATCAAAGACAGCAACATCAATGTTGGCACTGATGCTTCACTGCGTAAGTACCAGATCCCTAGGGAGACGACGATAGTCTAGGGGAAAGAGATTCAAGCACCTTGAAGAACGTTTCGCAACCATCAGATTTGAAGCAGACAGCCATCCTAGTAGCATGTTGGATGCGCCTAATGGAGACCACGTCCTTCGTGCTCCCTGAGCAGACAACTTGATTGCCGTATTAAAGCGATCTGAGGTTACCACCATAGTGTACTGGAAGTCCGTGCGTGTAATACAGAGGAAGTTACGCCGAATCATATGAAGGACGACGAGTGTCTTTTGAGCCGGTGTTTTGTGTTGGGGTGAGAAGCACACTTTTGAAGAGAGCCAGACACCTAAATCTTCTTTGGTATCCAGCTTCGTAATGTCTTCCAGTCTATTCTCACCATGCCCAACAAAGGTGTTTGCTGAGCCTCCTTCGGAGGACACGGACGCACTTTTCTTCATTCATTTGGAGGTGCCTGTCCAGTAACCACTGCTTTGTGGTACGGAGATCCATTTAAAGGGCGCCGGCGTTGGAAATCCACGATTCCAGGCCACTTGGATATGTATTTAAAATCGCATCCGGAAGGTAGTTAACGCAGATCATAAACAGGACTGGTTCTGAGGTAGAGCCCTGAGACAGAACAGTAGGCTGATCCGACTGTCAATATCACAAGACTTTTGTGTGTGGAGCTGTGGATTATCTGAAAATCCAGCAAATGCTTTTGAGAGTTGAAGTTTATGTCGTCCTCTATGGCTCGTTCGTCTTTGGCTTATTTCAACCTGTCCATGAACACGAACATGTTCATTACTAAAGAACGGTTTGGGAGGAATCCCTTTCCACCGGGGGTATTAAATCATGGACGCGTATGTGTCTCCTGCCAATTGTCTCCTGTGTTCGCACCTCCATTTGTGTCGAGCAAGAGTGTGCTCTTTCCCTCTTCTCTCTAAATTCGTGGTCAGTATGTNAATGTTCTTCCCTACCTCTAACACGTCGAAGGTTGAAATGCTCCCTGGACGTTCGCTGACGGACACTGAGTACACTGAGGTTGTTGCTCTCATTGGACCATCCTTCATAGAAATACAAACTACTTTAAGTAACCTTAGTGATTCTACTGCATAGTTCGGTATGCGCTTCGTGTCTTTGAAGTGTAAAGTTTCACCGCAAGGTCGGGTGAAATTGGATCCCAACCTTGCTCTCAGGTAACCCTGTTGATGCGATATGTAAATTCGTTCATCTGGGCAGGTGCATAAGTTCCACCGGACTGGCGAAAGATGAAATCAATTCCAGAATTAGGAGGACCGGGGCAGCATTTGCTGATTTTCGACACTTGTGGCGCCGACGTGATCGGCTTGACAGCCAGAGATAGAGTGTGCAGTGTCACGGTCCCATCTGTCCTACTTTATGGATCAATGACGTGACCGCTGCGGACGGAAGATTTTCGAAGATTCTGTGTTCGACCATAAGTGCCTCTTAGGAATTGTGCAGGTCTGGTGGGAATATCAAATCAGTAGTGTGCTAGGTGGTTCTCCGGAATGTTCACTCTCCCTCGATGGATCGTAGATTAGGCTGGTTAGACCGTGCACTTCGTATGCCAGAGGGCTGTTTGCTTTCTAAAGCTCTCCTCGCTCAGTCTTGTGTTGGATTGAGACCACCCAGGTTGGTTAGTTTCCGATCTGGTAACGAATCATAGAAGCTCTCCTGTCACCTTAGTTGTGTTGGCAACTGCCGTCTCTCCGGATGGAGATCGCGAGACGAAACACGCCAACGCTTAACGACTCTGACAGATATCAATGTGTCACGCCGCCATCAACGGTCTTGCATCAAAGGTGTCGTATTCACTGCGTAGCTCTCAGTCCCTGCAATGCCGAACGAAAAGAGATTAGGCTGTTCCCACCATTGCTTAGCTCTCATTCCTTCATTTTATATCCTCGGTTTACGGGGATGTAGTGGCTCGAACCATTGCACTTTGGTATGCGATTTCTGAGCCAAAAAATTTGAGCTGAACCTACAGTCAGTCACTTGGAAGCATTTTACTATTGTGCGAAAGGTAAAACTGGTCTGTTCCCAAAACAGCTCTGACTATGTTGAGGCATTTTTAGGCTTACCTTTCAACACATTATCTGCTCTAGTCCACGTGCAAACCTCATTAACGAGCGAGTATAACTAATTATCATGAATTCAAGTGGTTTATGACAAATCCTAAACATGACCACACTTTTCACCCTTCCATACAGGAACCTGAACCGAACTACCTATCAATGAAGCCCCTGCCCGACTTAGAACTCAGCCAGGAAGGATATTTCCAAGTTTCTTTGTAAACCTCAAAGGCAAACCGAGTAAATCTCCCTCGTATTGGCACTAAGTATTCGAATTTGGGTGGAGGAGGGTGAAAGAAGGAAAACGTGAAAGTGTAAGAAGGGAGGCGTCAGCACTAACGGCAGTGAAGCATCAGTGCCAACACTGATGTTGCCGTCTTTGATGATGATAATCTATTGGCACCAAGAAACCAGAGCCGGAAGTGTTACTAACTGAACGAGCACGACCAGAAACTATACGTGACGTGAGAACGAGCGCACGAAGTCCCAGGTCACTAAGTTCGTGCCATAACCACTGAACTGTCTCGAGCCCAGCTTTGGGTCACTCCTGTAGTTCAGGTAAGGAGTGCAGATGGCAGTACAGTGGGCAAGTTCTGACGTAACCCAGAAATGCATGAAGTGAATGTAGTCTGTCAGACGAAATGCACAGCACATGGTGCGATGTTTGGGAAGCGCTAGGCTTAGCGGAAAAACACTAGAACTTCGATAGCATCTTCTAACCAATCAATACGACGTAACCACCATAGCGAAGACTTGGTTATCTCTCTCTCTCACCCTGAGTCTTACTCCCTAGTCTGAAATTTGCCGAAGAGACCTCCGACTTCGACACTAAATGACGGTACATTTCTCTCTAGAGAAGCTCACAGTTAAGTTATCATGCGATCTTCCTATTGTGGGTCCTCCTAATGGTCGATTTCAGTGTGCTTCTGTTGTGCAGAATCACCACCTACCATGTCTCCACATCAGCCCTGCGAGCCCATGGATACAATGCAATTACGTAACCACGCTCGTGAACCTACCAGGCTTAGGACCTGGGACGTTTTCTACCATCGTTGGGACATAATGATCATTCTGTTGTTGTAATTAAGCACGGATGCATGGCTGATAGAACCAGCATAAATCCGCCGGTTCGCAAACGACTTCAGACACCTTAACACTGCAAACCAATGAACCCTGTTCAATGATATTGTAGCAAGGAAGAGGTAGATACAATAAGTCGGACGACTGATGCTGATGGTGATGCTACTGAAAAACAGGTCAAAAGCTGTCGTCGAATCCAACGAGCCTCTTCGAAGCAGGACGTAAAAATGGTTATATCACAGGGATCATGCTTGGTGCCGTCATAAAAATGCTCTGAGCGCATCATTGTGGATGGCCTTCCAAAACCATCGCACCAGTTGTCGTGACTGTCTCCCACCAGGTGCTCACATCCAAATTTATGGAAATCTCCAAAATGCCGCACAAACGAGCTGTTTCATGAGAAAAATTCGCTGAGAACAGATACTGCTATCACATGCATTCCAACAAGAGATGCCCAGCTGAACTCTATCTATTTAGCAAAAGGGCAGCGTATTCCTATTACTCGGTCTGTTGCAATCGAGTGACTCACGTCTAGTTTGATTGAACAACAATTGTGTATGCTCTCTTGTTTCAGCCTCGTTTGCCCTCGAAATGGTGATTTTGCGCAACCCGAGTCAGAAAAGCTAATTTGTTGGACCGCCATTATAACATTCTTCTACAGCTGTGTCTTACTTTAGAGAAAGGATGGACGTGTTCTTTTCCTGGGTTCCTCTAGCTCCACTAGAAGTGTTGTACACACTTCTATTCTGGCTGTTCGTTGTATTCACCATCTATCCACCGCTTGAATTCATCGCAGCTGGTGTCACTTTGGAGAATATTTTCGGGCGATTTTTGGGAAGCGAAAACGTCTTCTTTTTCGAATATCACCTACGTCGAACAGCTATGCTGAGAGTAGTTTGTTCATTCTATTTACTGTGTAAGTACGCCCATTTTTACTTTATGTTTTTGTCTGTCTGCTGGTCTTGCTTTTTTTCGTGCCACTGTTTTATCGACTAGCATGTAATGAGCATCCAACACGTCGACAGATCCTACTTCGGTCTTCCTCGTTTATCTCCACAGTCTGAATTCGGGAACTAATTCATACACGATGTCGTATCACTTGTGGGGCTTTTTGTGACACAAGTAACTGTGTAACCACTCTAAAGTTTGGTTTTCCGAATTGCGAACTGCTCGTCGTGCCTTCCATACCTCCTGCTATTTGATTTAGATAAGTTGTACTTTTTGTCACGTAACATTGAATTTTGAACTTCCTTCATCCCAGTATATTACGGCGTCATGCGCAGTCTATCTCCGTCTGTCGTACTGAACAGCCCGAACATTCAACCACCTTTCACTCTGTGGGATTTGATCCTATGGACTGGGATTGCTTCGTTCACATTCCTGTGCTCGCACACTTATATTGTTTGGTACGCGCAAGGTGCGTGGTCTGGGCATCCCACCGTGATATCTTTGAAGAAACTCTCCGACTCTACGAAAACCGAGGGACAGTCATCTGACCCGCCAGATCACAGGTATGTTTTTGTGTTCAGTTATATTGTCCAATGCGTGGTATTGATTACGACAGAATAGGACACTGTATCCAGCCCTATCGTGTTTTAACACCGAAAACCATGTTTTCCCTCTTGGTGAGGTTTACTGGTTACAAGCTGCTGGGTGTAGACTACCTTTGAAATATGGTTTTCAAGTCAAGATATTCCCGTTTACGTCATGTGTACAAGTGAGGTCGGTGACGGGTTGTTTTACAGCTGAGAATGTGAAATCGGAAGTTAGAAATCCAGATCTCGAATTCTGCCACCACCTGATGCGTCAGGGCACAACGCACGGTGGATTGTTTATCCGGGATCGTCCACTTCTGCTTTATGCGAGTCTAAGATTGCTTCTCAAAAGCAGAATGTTTCATTACGGGCACGCCACGATGGATAACACATTTCGACAGAGGCCGATTTAGTCCCATCTGAATAGGGCAGCCTTGACATCAAATAATTTGAACTTATCCATATAGTGTCACATGACTGATAACCCAAGGAAGTTAAGGTGTTCTTAAATATACACCCCCTTACGGTACGTCGCCTTCAACTGTTTTTCAACTGCATTTTCAACGATGGTTAGCAGTAAACTCTCATCGACGGTCAGTTCTCCCCACAATGACATTGGTGTTTTCACAATGGATAACCTCTTTTTCGGAAGGTGTTCTACATGGATTTCTAGATTGGAAATTCTCAATTTTGTTTTTTTTTTCATTCCAGTTGGCTGTCTTACGTTTCAAGCATTAATGCAGAATGTAGACGCCCGGACAAATTTGTTGCCAGCCAAGGTGGGCTTTCAAGCAGCTGGCCTGGTAGGAGGGTGATTGTAACGGATTCTTGGATACTGACGTCCCACTTCACGAAATTCCGTGTAGTGAAGCAATCCTCGGACGAACTGATAGCCGTAGTGGCATCTGCATCGTCTGTTTTCGACACTAACTCTTTCACAGAAGGTGGGCGTCCTGCTGGTGAGAGTTTGGGAACCCAGACAATGGTCACTGTTCGCTTTGCCAACGTCCATACGGGAGCTTGTATTTTGAGCTTTGGGTAAGCATAAGTACATAATAACTGTTGATCACTGGTTCTGTTGGACTCACCATCAAAACGCCACACAGAGGAATGCACACATCGAAGTGAAACTGCAACTAAAAATGGTTGTTTGCCTAATTCTCTCTTATTCTCTCGCTGCCCAGTTTCATTTTGAAACAATGTGCTGTGTTGTGTCGCTAGCAGGGATTTCGACCATCACCGGTGCACTAGATCATTTACATCATACTTCATCGGTCTGCTCCGTAAAATGACAATAATATTTTTTATCACCCACCGTGTTCAGAGGTTAAAAAGTACTGTCCCTCAGATACACCACATTTCGCTTATTTCGATCGTCAGAGAGTATTCTGGGACCAAATAGACAGTGGTTAGAGCGCGAATTTGCTGGCCGGAAGGTCCAGGGTTCGAACTCGAACTCTGCCTCTAGACTTCCCCTGTCTAGGTTTGGGCGACTTGGCAGTATCCAAGCCCTCGTGCCTCCTTCGTGTGGCATGGCAACTAAGCACCGAAAGGGTGCTACAGCTGAACTATTTATTTTTTATTTGTCCTGTGTTATCTCCTCATAGTAAATGTGGCCTTCTCTTTGCCGACATTCCACTGAACCATGCAGAAAAAAGCATCATCCGGATTTTATTGGTCTGTACAAACCTGCAGGAGTATTTCGCCACACCATTTCAATTTCATGGTCTTAAATTGTTCATCAAATTCACATTTATTCGGAGATCCGGTGTTTTGTTCTTCGTAATAAGACGTATACTACGTCCAAAGTTCGCTTCAACAGTGCAAATATTATGGGCTTCCATAGATCGGGTTTCCAATGCTTTCTCACCGTATTCTCAAACCGAAAAGCGACCAACCCCTGACTGGAAGATCTTGTTACACGTGGTAATCTTTCTAGTATTCCTATGCTTTAGAAATCCCGTTTGTTTCTGTTTCGCCCCGTGGGACTCATTTTGCAGCAAAAGTTACCAGTTAGATCTAGAATAATAGTGTGTGTCTGGAAGTGCACCCTTTCCTGGAATCCTTTCTTCAGTAGAATGAAACTCATATCTCATGGGGTTCATGGGGCATTGCCGTTAGGGTACTGGTTAACGAGTGGGATTCTGTACAGCTTGTACAATTAATTGGGAGATATTCATTTCTATTACGAAACACGTCATTGTCAGATCAAAGCTGTCGTGACCTTTGCAGTTTCTGTTTCACTGTTAAATTTGGCGTTATATATATATATATATATATATATATATATACGTATTGGTGACTGGAAACTTATCGCATAAATGCCGCTGGATGTTGGTTCCGTTAAGTTGAGCGTATTTCAACTGTGACCAACGTTCCATACCTTCCTTCGTTTTTGCCAAGTCTGTTGGCCTCCAACTTAGATGCGCTGCGTTCCAAGCTTCAATGTCCACTGATTCATGCTGAAGGAGTTCAACTCGAACCTACCGTGGTGCAACGGTTTATTGAAGCATTTACCAGGGTTGTTGAAGAGAATGACCTTGTCAGCCCGCCTCCAGGCCTAGTAAGTCTGTTTCTGTATGTTCTTACGGTGCCAATGGGGTAGTACAGTTCAGTGAACTTCTACCCTACTACGTACCAGTCCCATTATCTCTTCATCTGTTTCCGGTTTTATCAAATGTTTTCGGATGTGTACTCACGCAACTCACTTCCCTGCTGTTTATTCTCCGCTTTTCGATCGTTTAAACGGTACAACACACTACTATCATTAACTCGCGCTTGCGCCCTGGTGACCTTAGAAAATGTCATTCGGATACCTTTGTTGTCGTCACCGACTGTTGTGGCCCAGATGTGAACCGAAACACTGCACATGTCGTTGTGTCAGGATGAACTGATCGGAATCTTTGGATGTCGCTGTGAGGTGTGCGATTTTCAAGATTGCCTGAGTCAAAGTCGGACACACGTTAGGTATGTGGATGTCACATGGGGGCTCTTTCAGGTTCCTACTTTAAGTTATTTAAAATTCCTTTGGGGCATATTTACATGATAGTTCAAGCTGTTCCTTTTTTATCAGTCTTTTATGGTTGATGATCCCGGACTCTGATCCTCTAGATGTGTGCCGGTTTTCAATTACAACTCTGTTTTGCGGACCAGTTGTTCGTGTCTATCCAGCTTATCCGTAAATGTGAGGGTTTGGGGGCTCCGATACACTCAACTGTTGCAATTTTGTCCGTCCTTTTGTAACGCAGTCTCGGGAGCAACCAGATTTTCGTTTTTGAGAAGCGTTTTTTTCTGTCGGAAAATTCGGTTATGCATTGTAAACCACCGTGATGCTTCACTCACCCAGAGTCTGACTGATAAGACTTCTTCTACTGGTTATCCGGCTTTATAAAGTGTCCAGTTAACCAGTGAGCTTCAATATGCCGTTGGGGGCTTGTTTGTCATTTGTCTATGTTTCATTGCTTTGGCAGCCTAAGCAACTGCGTACCATAGTGTGTCTCGAGTCTGTTAAGGGATGTGATATATAAAATTAAATAAAAAAACACTTAAAAGGGGAACTACAGGGATTGTATGCTAATCATATCAACTGGATCCAGAGCCACAGTCTGATGAATCCAATGTAGCTGACTGTGCGGCATTTGTGGTTGATCATACGGTGAATTTATTAGGTTTTAGAATCCCCAATCCTCTGCTTTTTCTCTTTACGGAGGTTATAAATAGCAGCTTCTCTACGCTCAGTGTTACAGGGGGCTAAATGGTTTAAGTGATTAGAGTGCGAATTTACTGACCAGAAGGTCCGTGGTTCGAACCCGACCTCTGCCTTTCGACTTCCCCTGTCTAGGCTTGGGCAACCTGGCAGTATCCCAGCGCTCGTACCCCCTTCGTGTGGCATGGCATTTAGGCACCGAAAGGATGCTACAGCTGAACTTTTCTCTCTCTCTCTCCCTGGACTGTCGTGCAAATAAAAATTGTATAAATGTCGAAGTAGTGCTCAGTGTGTACCGCACTAAACGGAACTTCTTATTACATCCAAGACGTCACCCGTCTTCCCCGACGAACCCATGGAAGCGGACTCGCATTTACAGGACTAGATACTACCAGATAAGTATTTTCCAGAATCATATGAAAGGAGACCCCACAGGGAAACCATGAACCCCCCGGACCTTGATAAACCGGAATTGGCTTGGAACAAGAATGTACTTTGATTTTTTTGTAGTTTTCACTAATGCAGGCAACTACAAAGGTAGCAGACGATGGCTACCTTACCTATCAGGTGTGACATGATATAACTGGCTGACCTGAGTCTCTCAATCTTCACAGTGCCTAATCGCCGGCTGTCAGCAACGCGTCAAAGTCTTGACATCGTTAAAAGATTCCGCAGTGTAACTCCTCCAGGACGACTGCTTATGGGGTTGATCAATGTCAGTCCTCGTAGAGGGTTTGACGCAGAAGAGGCTGGTATAACTTGTTGCTTGTCTCTGATAAGGGTGTGTTGTAAGTGTAGTTGGTGAAATGGACGCAAGTCTGACCTAGCTGTTGCTACCAGGATTTTGAAAATATGGTAATCTCCTTCAACAAAGACCACTTGCGAAGAACGGCTCTACTAGTCTTATTTGGAGGGGGTGGTTTCTCTTGGGGGGAGGCGGCGCCCCCTATCAACCATATGGACAATTACCTCTGCACATACCCAAACTTTACAGCAGCAAAACACCGGTGTTAAACACTGATGTCGTGCTGTCGATGATGATAATGCCGAAATTTTTATGGTAGTGCAATAACACATGATATTACGGCCCTCCTTTGTAACAAGTACTCTCATTGAAGGACCACATCTTCGTCAACCGACACTGCTGCCGTTGTAAAAGTTTGGAAGACTCCGTTAGGAAGACTCCATTTTACAAACGCCATTTGGAGTTGCACCAGATTTCAGACTTGTGCCTCATCTGATTGTAAATAATTTCAATCCGCTTTTAATGTTCCGTTTAGTGACAGTCAACCATATTGTCGAAAGCTGTCTAAACCTATGTTTAGTCTAGACCGCTTTGCAGACGGCGACTTTGGTGTGCTTGGTATGGCATCACCAAGCTGTATTCTAGCTCTCTGTTGTGTGTTACATTGAACCCCAGGGGCCAAAGTCAATGGTCGTGTAATTTCAGTTCCGAAAAGGCCATCCTCATTAGTTGATGGCCACATGTTCACACACCTTAACGTAAGCATAATATCAAAAGTGTTTCCATGTTTCAGTATGCTTCTCGAATCCCCTTTGATAAAGGTTACTTCCAAACCAATCCTCCTGTAGCTCTTCAGAACTACAGGGCGAGAAACGTGAGTATGTTGACCGGGTTTTCATTTTTTGACGGCTGCATAAGCCAGAGCTGTTACCTGACGGATGAAGTAATCCAACTCTTGAGCTGCATGTACCGTCATCTTCAGCACCAGAGACGAATCTCGATGACGCTGAAGAGTCATGCCTACAAAACGACCCTGAGATTACTCACACACTGACTGTGAAACTCTGTCTTCCTGATCTGTAGACCTCAAACTTCTCTAGGCTTTTGATCACCGCCTTCTCTGGAGTATAGCAGGCAAGATACCGGACTTCGCTTTGGCGTAACGCCTTGTGTACTCCATGCTCCATTGAGCTACACTATGGGTGTCCGTGCAACACCCATAGTGTCCCTCGTACTAGGTTGGACAATGGTTTGAGGTCCGAACAACTCTGTGTCCTGCCCCTCCCCCCAGGTTGGGGTTTGAACATGCGTGGCGACTTGTTCTGTAGAAATGGAAGCACACTTGAGTTTTTCGTTCCTGCTGTCTTGTGCTGTCAAGATTTTGAGCCGAAGGTTTTGCTTGAAAATCCTAGTCGTACTTCTGTATAGGTAAGTGCCCTACCAGTATCCCAACCCACGTACAGCCATGATATCTACAGCCGACGATACCCTCATGCCACGTCGGACGTCGTGTGACATCAACCGTGTCGCCTTACTTGCTGCACACAGCAGGGCGTGTTGTCGAAAACGTTCTACCGCTGGTGCTTCTCTTGTGCTTCGACATGCTTTCTCTACCCGATCCCATCAATAACTATTTAATTGTAGACCCGTTAGTTAGGACTGATGACTCCGTCCGTCATGCATCTGTTTTGGAAGCAACATCTGCGCGTCACATCGGGCACCAACATCCCCAGGCAGCTCGAAATCATTCTTCAAGTGTCGACTTCCAGTCTATCTGGCTGCTTTCAATGTCTGCACTCTGAAGCAAGCAAGATAATATGCTGCTCTTGCTCTCACACTGGACTAGCTGGACATTGATGTGTGCTGTGTATCAGAAACAAGGACTCACGATACAAGCACAGTGGTTGAGCTAACCACCCCGTCACTTTAGAATTGTTGTTGTGACTGACCGAATTAGCCGGAGGCTTGTGCTGGCACTAATTCAGTACGCCGAGTAACCGAAGACCATCCCCATGATGAAACGGATCGAAAGAAGGCACTCTCCCATCGATGAAACAGTTTTCGTGCACGGGTTTCTTTCGCTCATGGAAGGGAACTCTCCCTAACCACTCGTAATACACTCGTTCCAATAATGACTAACTACCCTCTTGGAGTGAAAATCACGATAGAAATGTCTGCCATCTGCCTGTAATAATAAGTCGAATTTCCCAAAAACCGGCGAAATCGTCTAACTCCACTTCTGCCTTATCCCGTTACGCTTCTCTGTCTTACAGACATAGATTGATGTATTTCGATCAGCAGTATGGCATATTATAATTGCTGGATATGTAACGCAAGTGAAATGTGTATCGAAGATGCTGGAGCTAGACAGTGATATAAAACAACACATTATTGTTTCTCGTGTTTCCAGTAGTTACCACATTGTCCTACATTGTTATTGTTATTTGAGTCCGTATAGTCAGTACTGTTCCGACTCAGATACTAGGCTATGTCAACAAATATACAGGCAACTAACGCTCATCCACCGCCTTATCTCATCTCTGGGGCGAGATGGCTCAGTGATGGATTTCGAATTTGCTGATCGGAAGGCACGCGGTTCGAATCCGACCTCTACCTATCGACTTTCCCTGTCTAGGCTTGGGCAACCTGGCAGTATCCCAGCCCTCATGCTTCCTTCGGATGGCGTGGCAGTTAGGAACCGAAAGAGTGCTACAGCTGAACAATATCTCATCTCTGCGCATTCATAGTTGTTGGCTTTTTGCGCATACACTGCGGTTGAGGTGACCGATATCGTCAGACCCCGACGTCTGTGGTTTCTAACATTCAAAAGGCGTGGAACTCTCGCTAATCAGGCATAGAAAACCCAGAACATGCTCCATATTTGCCCCCTCTCTCATTATAATGTCATTTGGCATTCCGTTTTCTTGAAAACATATGGTGAGTCATTCCACCTCAGAAATGAAAGCAAACTAAGACCAACCTTTCTTGGAGCTCATCAGGCTGGCGCAGTCCCGAGTTTGCGTCAGGCTTAACCAACTCGCACGAAATTAGCCCCAAGAAGGACGAAACCGGCCATGGGCTGCCGAAGAATTTTCAGCAACCTTATGAGTATTGCATTACGAATATACATGTATCGCCATATCTCGAATATCGTAGCCACTGAAACATGAGGCGGCACATTCAGTTGCCTGGGAACACCACAAACGAAAGATTCAGCTGGGTTCCACGTGAGTCTCGTAAAACCAGATTTGTTTGCAAATGAGTGTGTTTCGCTAAGATCAGTCTTATTCGATACTGATAGTGTAGCTGTTTTGCAAACTCACATTAAAATATAACTTTTGTGTCTGCTACTGAAAACCACTTTCCTTTCTTT
This sequence comes from Opisthorchis viverrini, assembly GCF_000715545.1. NCBI lineage: Eukaryota > Metazoa > Platyhelminthes > Trematoda > Opisthorchiida > Opisthorchiidae > Opisthorchis > Opisthorchis viverrini. The sequence continues at coordinate 1,260,054 of NW_008751708.1, forward strand.
GGATATTCCAATGGGTGGTTGCCGTTAAGGGATTTTGGGGAAGTCGTCTATTGGGTACTTGGGAGATGCACGTCAACAGAGTTTGAGCTTTTTATGGTCTCATTCTTTTGAAAAACCGAAGGATGACACTATTACTGGACAGCTCGTTCTCATTACTAGCACAGTCACTGTCACAAACCGCTCAGCAAACTTTATAAAACTATTTTGTTTTCTAAAAGTTCAGTCTATCACTGGGTGTTGATTGATTTGTCCTGTGTGTAGTTAATGTGAGCGATGTGAGGAGTGACCAAGTTGCCGAACGGTATCGCCAGCTATTCAGGACTTTCTGTTAAGTTCACCCAACTTTGTCTATCTCTTATTCATACCAAGGAACTGGAACAGTGCATCGGTTGTGCTTCGCAACCCGCCAATGTCATGTTATCCCAACGATGTGATCCAGAGGCCCATGCTCAACTGGATGCTGAAATTGGTTCAGCTTTTCTCTATGTCCCGCCCTGTGGTGTTTGTCGTTGCCGGCCAATGTGGTGTTTAGAATGTATGGCTCGTTGGTTCGCTTCTCGTCAGACCGAATCTCATCGTCCTCCAAACATCTGGCTTTCTGGTCGTGTGCCGTGTCCAACTTGTCGATCTATTTTCTGTGTTCGTGATGTGATTCGACTACGAAATGAACCAATGCAATAGGCAGCTGCCAAACTGTGATATTCCCATCTACTGCTGTTTTCTACATCTTGCTGCCTTTTCTTGCACTTGCGTGTGAGGTCTCATATTCGGATTACACTTCTTCATCAGTCACTCGTTTTCTGCGTATTTCGCAATACTCCTTGTGTGTTGTAGCGGAACTGGTTTCAAGGACAGTCTGTTATTTAGTTTCATACCGTAACTAAACTGGGGATACGGTAGACTTCGTGGGTATTTCGGTGCATTTATTGTTCCAGCTTAGACCTTTAGGATTACAGTGGAACACGTCAATCTTATTTGCTCCCACTGTTGTGGCGTGACGAAAATTATCAGCAGTTGTTCTCCTGTCTTCCATTTTGCGCCACACTAAACCCTCACATTTTCCGTTAGGTTATCATTGAAATCTCCACACAGCTTGCCAACAGTTGTCCTACTTAATAAGACGCCCATCGATCATCCAATTGCTCACGAATGTCTCCATTCATCTATCGTGTACTGGATGTTAACGGGTCGCAAATTCATAGTACCCATGAAAGTAAAGCTTTGTAAATGCTCAGCTCAACATGGCATGACACCGAGCCCTCATGCTTCTTTCGGGTGGCTTGACATTCATGAACCGAAAGGGTACTACGAATGAACTGTGTTTTTGTATGTTTGTTCGTAAAGAAGCAAAGGGAGAGAGAATGTTGATTTTTTGAACTTTCCACACTTGATTAATGGAATCGAGTGGTCTCAGGTTTGGAACGTCTGACTTTTCACAAAGGAATGTACTGGGGAAGGTTCCTTATCGTAAAAGCTATTGAGAGATAGATTTTCATCGTCAGAGGAGTTGGGTTCAATGTACCTCAAATGCTCAAATCCACAGCTCGACTGTGAGGGAAGCGGAACTAACGTCTGTCTCGAATTAGGCAGAGCCGGGCAATGGTTACAGCTCGATGTGAGTACCATAAATTTCAAATGGTTCTGTGATTGAGTTTGTAGGGCAAATTCAGCCGTAAGTGATGCATACCAAAATAGTCATGGTGCTTGTGATTACAGGGCTAAAAAGTAGTGAACCATTGGGCTCTGATGCCTTTCAAGTGCAAAGCTGTCATTCAACCCAAAGAGGCATGACAGGTGGTATGCTATCAAGCCTCGACAGTCGCAGTTGTTGGACTGGCAACAGAGACCTCCTAGTGAGGAGCTTCCATGCCAACTATTCACACCAGTTTAGATCCGAAAGCAAAGCTCTGTCACATTAGTTAAAATCGATAACCAGCTCATTACATCTTCTTTCAGTCACTTCAGAAAAGCTATTTCTTTACAATCAAAGAACATTTCCATGTGCTGACTTTCCGGTGCTTACAGCATGAGTCGGTCCTATTGTAATCCCTCTCAACGGTTCTCTTGGTGGTATCCCCATAGCCCTTGTCCCTTTAGTGATTATGCTGTGGCCTACCAGCACGGGAACATTCAAAAATAGTGACTCGAAGCACAGAATCTGCCAAACACCCGGTTCATAGTACAATAGTAGATGAATCATGAAGCAATACATATTTTTGTGACATCCTCCAGGTTCTTGAAACTTAATGACCTCACGTAGAGGATACTATTCTCGGTAGGAAGTGAGTAGTGAAATTCCGAATCGTGACTATAGCTAAGTCGAAGAACTTCAGTCGGGTCATTTTATACATTCAGCAGCGCCTATTCATCCACGTTTTGGTTGGCACCCGTGAGAGACTGTTTGTTGGATGCTTGCCTAACCTTCAGATGTCATGTGGTGTGACAGCTTTTTTCAGTTTGGGCAAAACATCCGCTTATCAGTGGACGTTCAAGTGTAGGCATTTCTGTGCGGTTCAACGAGTCACTTTGCAATGTTCCTGCCTTGTGCAACCCAACATCCGTGGTTTACGATAAACAATTTTGATAGCATACATTCTAATGTCCTTTGATTCCTTCCACACTGTCATGCACTACAGGAGTGTGCTGCGGAGTGCCTTATAACTATGTTTTGTGTGAAGGACAACCTGGAGTTTTCAAATATTCAGGCTGTTCCACGAGAAACCGTGGGTCAACATATACGGGTCCTGGCTGTCAGTGTTTCGCTGTCTAACTTGAGGAAGGTAAAAAAAGGCAAAGATCTACGCTGAAGTTAATTGGTTGCAGCACTTCGTTTTCGGCAATGTTGGTGAGAGTACTGGGGAGACGTGTAAAAAGTTACTTTCGACTTGTCTGGCGACAATTATGCATTGAAAATAATGGCTCGGATATGAAATTCACTGATTGCTTGGCTGGGTCGTCTCCATCAGTCTCTCTGATCACCTACTCTCGCGATATCGAAATTTTCTGAACGGAAGCTGTTAGCTTCAAATACGAATGCGTTAGTTTATGGCTTTCACGTTTTTTGTGATTATTTGACCGTTTTTCGGATCGTTTTAACTCAGAATATGGTTGAGGACTAGGATGACTGAGTGGTTATAGCGCGAATTTACTGACCGGTTTATGGCTTTCACGTTTTTTGTGATTGTTTGACCGTTTTCGGATCACTTTAACTCAGAATATGGTTGAGGACCAGGATGACTCAGTGGTTATAGCGCGAATTTACTGACCGGGAGGTCCGTGGTTCGAACCCGACCTCTTCCTCTTGACTTCCCCTGTCCAGGCTAGGGCAACCTGACAGTATCCAAGCCCTCGTACTTCCTTCTGGTGGCATGACAGCTAAGCACCGAAACGGTGCTACAGCTGAGCGTTTTTAGAATATGGTTGAGCGAGAAGGTCCGCTTGTCAAAAGTGGTCCTTTGATATGTGGATAACGTCGAATAGTCAGTAGAAATTAGGCGAGGTGACTGCGAGTGGGTTGTTTTTCCCAAACCTAAGCAGTACCCAGAAGATTCCTTGGGAGCGCCAGTATTTGAACGACAAGCAATTGTGTGTACTCTGCTCGCATAGATCAACCTGCTGAGCCAGAACGACTGTTATGGTCTTTGCCGTTGATATCACCCTCGCTTGTAGGTAGATATTTTCGTTCTCCGCAATTTCACCGAACTAACACAGCTACCACGTGGACAGGGCTTCCGGCTACATGAATTGGCTTGTATGTATGCACAAGATTCGATTCTATCATTATCACGGAGGATACAACTAATCGGTAACCATTACACGTCTCTTTCATGCAGTGAACCCTCACTTGGTATCTGTGCCTATATGAGTAGTGAGCCAGCGGTGACAACTCTAGATAAATAGTCGTTCCAGTAAGGAGTATCCAGTTTCTTTTCTGCTACATAGAACAAAAGGAATCTATGTTGATTCGAGTAGGCTTACTACTTCGCTGTCACGTTCCTCTCCCTGTTCCATAGAAAACACGTTCAGTAATCCTATTTATTCAGCCAGGTACTGTGTAAAGTCGATTGATGATAAAGCTGTTGCCCATCGTCGACGTTTCGGATGAACGTGGCACTCATCCTCTGACTGATGTTGAGAGGTATTCAAAGTCGGCTGACACCTGTTTTCAGTCGCTGATACTCACATATCTTATTCGCGAAATCAGGATAATCACCACAATAATGCGAGTCCGGTCGATTTGTTGTCGTCTCTGATTTTCCCTGATCCAAATATCAAACTTCTCAAAACTGTGGTAGGCATATTCTTATTGCTTTTGCCCAAGAAAGTAATTACAGTATGATTCCTGTTCAACTGAGGTCATTGTGGGAGTGGATGATGATTTTTTCTATGCAAAGAAGTGCATCTGTAGGCGGAATGGAGGTAGTGAACATGTCTATAGATGGCGCGTTATTGATGTGACTGTGCAGTATGTGTTCTCTAGACTTCGCAGACACCGTTTTGTCTTGTGTAGTTGTCGAACCGAGACAGCTCAGTGCTTAAGGTGTGTAGTTCGAACCCAACCTCTGCATCTTGACTACATCTCTCTCTCTCTCAGTCCTCACGATTCCTTCGGGTGCAATTGTAGCTAGGCACCGATAAGGTGTTACAGCTGAACGCGGTTTTGTGATTGAAGAGCAACCAGTTAGGCAACCTTGGTATACGTGTAGTAAACGTACGGTGGTGCCGCTCTCCGGAGACAGATTGTTTTTTTGTGAAAACAGGGGGCCGAAGCCTACTTAGCAAGACAAAACGAATCACCAACAGCTGCACAAAAGAAGCTCCACTAATCATCTCGCGCTATATACACTAGGGTCTGACGGTCGGGCCTCACCCATTTTGCGTGAAACATTTCAAGTTATTTCTGCTAATGACTGTGACAGATTTCTGAGCTGATGTTGCTTCATTGAGATGCGTTCGTCCAGAGTAGGCCGTGTGATCCATACCGATTCTACAGCTAATTGGATTAACTCTTGGTGATCGCCACATAGTTTGTCATATAAAGCTGTGTACGGTCTTGTAATGTCGGCAGCATTCGGATTGCTGCCGCCGCGTGCAACCTGACTCATTTTTTCCTACTTCTTGTTGCACCACTCCATTATACCCATTTCAGCTCACCACGTGGATTCTATCCACCCCCTAGTGGTGGTGGGCTTCATCTTGAACACGGTATTATATCTTTTTCGCAACCATGGGTTCGGAACAGAGCACAGTTCTAACCGACGATCGTTTTGCTTCGTCTTTCAGTGCCACAGTTCAATCAGGTAAGGTGTTTGTGTTTTTTATTGACATGTTTCTTTTCCGGCAAGGTAGCAGTCCCGACGTCTATAAATCACATACTTGCTTTCATGTATTTGGACCAGGAGCATTCTGAGTGCCTTGATGTTAAATCCTAAGCAACTGGAATTAACGTCTTCCTTTGGTTAAACCTGTTTAGTCATTCTGTCTTCATTAGTATAATATTTACTGGATGCTGTTTCCTCTTAAGCTACCTACTCTTATACTATTTAACCCGTTGGTTCCGGTTTTGAGCATCGGACAACATCCAGAATGATGCCCTTATTAATGTGACAGGTACGCGGGGAACTGAGACTATGGATTTGTGAATCCCGTCGCAAAGTCACCGCATGCATAGAATGGGGCCAAAAGTGCAATAACTGAAGAAAAACCTACTATAGGTGACCACTGATCGCAAACTTGTAACTGTGTCGAGATTGCGGAATTGACGCCAGGTGACCGCAATCTCCCACCGTTTTCAGTCGAACTGCAAGCCTAGTACAGACACCTCCAACCGGTATCAAAGGCTGTTGCCTTGAAGTGCCGTTCAACCACTACTTATCAGCACATTTTCGGCCATTTTTTCAAAAACTAGAATAATCTGGCCATCGATTTAATGATTTTGTTCCGCCCCACTCACTGGAAATTCATCCGATCTTGCTTGTTATGCGCTATGAGGCTATTGCGTTCCGCAGTAATCTTTGGGGTATGTTTGATGCAAGGAGCACTAATTTTCATGTCTACTCTCCTAGTTACTTAGAGCAAGTCGTTTTCAAAGGACTATTGTCGACGTTAACAGGATTGTCGACCCTCATTTATTCCAGTGAATCTAATGAAATGGTAAGCAGTACGCAATTTGTTTTCACGACCCACATGAACTTTCTCCCCACTCTAAAGACTCCCTGCATTTATGTGTTTGTGCATTCAAGTTGATTGCAAGCTCATTTAATTCGCACTAAACTATCCTGTTTGTACTGGAAACAATCAGTCCTTGCAAAGTTTTCAGTTATCATCCGACTGAGTCATCGACAGTACCATCCCAGTATCATATATCCGTGTTTAACGGCCGTGAGGAACAATATTTTGGTAAAGAGTAGGGAGAAGCGGAGGAATGCAAACAGCGTCATGACTCCACGGACAGTAAACAAGATCCAGATGCTTACACCCCGATTTCTCAACGAAATCTAGTGGGATTGGCCCAACGTCGTCCAGAATGGGCTCAGCATGCAGCGACCAAAAGATATAGTCCGGATAGGATGCGGTTGTATGTCCGCAACTGGAACCGGTGACGTGCCATAATTCTATGCACGTGCAAGGAGAAGCACGTGGATCCCAACCATGAATGCGCAATCTCACATCCCTCAAACTGTCAAAATGCGCCTTCACTTCGCGCTGCCATTTTCTCATCTGTCCTCCGTGAACTTTACTTCGACAAGAACTGGTAGACGGTGTCCGGGTATCCGTAGTGTTTGTCCCAACCAACTTGACCTAATAACCGGTCTGGTGAGCATGATCCATCATCGCGCACCAATTCAGTACAGACACTGCATTCACCTAACGCTTGTCAGGCTGCAAACGCATTGAGCGCGTCTAAGGACCTCCGATGGGGGGTCCTTAGAATCGTAACTACAGTTGCCCTGTATACGCGGACCTTTGGCTCCAATAAAGTTCGTTTCTGACCTCAAAAATAGCGCAGCTTCGGGACTGTTACCCGCACCTTGCTGGTGTATGGATTGCCTTCGTTACAGTACAGTTGCGGCTCGTTCAGCTGCCCAGATAGACAAACCGCACAACAAACTCAAGTCATTTTCCATTAAATGGAACTGGGAATCCTGACGCCATTCTATGCATTTTGCAGGTGCGACGCTGGTGTTGATGAGCAACCGGGCACGAAACTTCTGCATTTTACCAGCAGTCTAAAAGTATGATCAATTGACTGATCCGTTTTGGTGAATTCACATGCACCTCATCATCGAGGACGATGGTGTTTACAACAGCTTTTATTACGGTTTTTGTCCGATCCATTTTAAACTGAGTTCCCTTATAACGACATCATGAGCTTATATTATCATTATCATCCGGACATCGATTTTATCTTATAGCTCCTCACTTTACCAACCCTACAGGCGGCAGTATAATTTCCATAATTTCACTCCTTTTCCGTGGATGATTCACCTTTTTTGTCGTGACCGAAGAATCAGTCAACGGAATCCGAATCTTGCTGTTCTTGATTATGATAGCACGATGATTATGTTCATGATTTGATGAATTTATCTGGAAACATCTTTCCTTTTTCGTTATATGATAGACTATCCATAAATGCACTTGCACGAAGTCTGTTGCACTCTTGCTCTCTGCTATTCGCTGTTAGGGATTACTCAAGTACAAACCACATTCTAGCAAAGACTGACTGCAGGTTGGAATTTTTAGGATTTTTAGGTCAAATAGTTTTCGACACAACTTATCCTCCCCCACTCTTAGCGCTCGATGTAGTCATCACACAAATGATTGTAGCCTGACACGACATCACACACCACTTTTAGCGCTGGCAAACTATGTGGCGCTGTTCGATCGATGGACAAGCTCCTCCACACGGAATTTGAGTAAGATATCGATCAACCAAACATGATTTGGGGGTTGATAGACCCTCTCTTCGATTATTGACTGTGTCGACTTGTCTGTATCCCCAGTGGGACGTAGCCCGACATAATGACGCACCAATATACGGCCGCATATCCTGCGGTTGTCAGTTCTGAGAAACTAATATGGATGAGATAGACTGTTTACTCTGCTATCCTACTCATAACCAATGGCGAGTGGCCGTTTTAGGTTGTCTACTTCGAAAGCCATTGTGTCAGCAATACTCACTTCCTTGAGCTATCGGGTAGGTGTGTGCGCCACAAAATATATTGCTTGAGAACAGTTTAAAAGTGAGTTCTACAAGAATCTTTCTGTGAGTGAGGACTCTAGTTTGCAGCACATTTATTTGGAGAACATCGTAGACGAGGTTTTTAGCTGACCTTCAGTTGAGTCCACCATTAAGACCAAGTTTTTGCGTAAATGGGTGTATTTCAAAAATCTTCAGTACAATTGGGGTTCAAGTAAAGCATAGGACTGACGGAAACCTCTGGACTATTGCGCTTATCTGATAAGCCCCAAAAAGGGACGTCCCTATCTTGGGTTGTTCGAGAGTTTTCAGCAACCTTGTGATTAATTTCTTCCAAGGAAATTCCAATTTGATTATCGTCATGAATGTTACCATTGATTTTCTTTCTGTTTCGGATAAACAACCAAGGCTGCCTAACGTAATCGTCAGCCACTTTGTAAGTTTTCTCCCTCTGTTTTGGCTTTGTGATTAAGGTCTTCACGCAAGCTGTGCACCGCTAAAATAGTTTTATTATCACCACTGTTTATTTTCGCAGTTACTCTCACATCCTTGTCATGCATTGCACCCATTTGTTCTCAGTTCCACTACACGTATATCGCATGGCCCTCCGACCGTACGATACACTTGCTCCAGGAGCTGTAATCTTCAGGTTTTTTGCCGATTAGTTACCTAATGTTGGGTTTGGAGTACTCAGTTATCTCGAAAAGAATGCCTATTGGAATAGAAACCTCAAAATACAACTCTTTGCACCCCTTTCCCCTGTGATGAATAATATATGGCTACTGTGTGCGTCTTGCATCTGCAGTCAGCTGTTCCACACAAATGCCAGATCGAAGAACCTAGTTCGTTGCATCGTCACAAGTTGACCTGTTGAGAGACAATATTTGGTCCATTCGGATAATTCACAGTGTGTCGACCAGCAGAGGCAGATGTGATACAATAAACCACTTTCAGCGTGGATCTTTGTTGATACAGAGGGCTTTAAACTTTTAGCAAGCCCGTCTTTTTTTCAATAGTAACGTCGTGTTCCAGCGTCTTCGATTTGGTTTCTGACTCAGCTTTTCATTACGGTTTGACGGATCTACGCAAGAGTACGCGTTTGAAGAAGACTGTACTTCCAGAAAGGTTTAGTGAGGTCCTGCGAAGGACACTGACATGAAGCCTCTTATCCCGACCGGACTAATTGGGTGGTCCTAGAGTGATCAGTCACGTGGTCTCGCTAGCAATTTCAAGCCGTCTGCTCAAATCCAAGCGATTGCTGACCGGTTCGCACAGCTGGTTTATTTGAACTTGGTGGTTTTTGATTTTTTTTAGTTACATGTCTTCTTTGTTTCCACTTGAACGTTGGATTCGAGATCGCTAACCCAACTTCTCTGTCCAACCCTAACTTCTAACTGTCTAACCCTCCATTCCCAGCATTCACCAACCCTTGTTGGTTCTGTATTTTCACACTCCACCGTATCTTTCCATGGCGAAATACTTTTTATAATGATCCGCTCTTGTCTACTTCATTCTCCGTTCTTCCAGACTAATGAGGATGTGGGTCAAAATGTCAGTTCATGGATTGGGTGATGTCTCCAATTTAGACTCTCACGTATTCCTCAGTTTTCCACTTGGTTTCTATTGGACGAAGTCATTTCATACTTGGTTAGGATTAGTACCAAAAATGAAGCCACGTGGGAAGTCTGCTGTCTCCTGGATGGATACACTGACAAATAAAGACCCATTGTCGATGGAAAGTAACTTTGAAACTCATCGAAGCAGTATCATGGCGGTCTGCTAGTTCCGACATTTCAGTGTTCCACCAGTAACTTGATTTGTGGGGTGGGTACTGCCGGTGTTTTGCACTAAGGACGGAACAGCACTATGGTGCTTCTGTCCGGATTTTCTTTATCGAAATCCCTTGTTGTTATGTGACCACTCTGGGGGCGAGATGGCTCAAGTGGTTAGAGCGCGAACTTACTGACCGGAAGGTCTGTGGCTCGAACCCGATCTCTGCCTCTCGACTTTCCCTGTCTAGACTTGAGCAACCTGGCAGTATCCCAGCCCTCGTGCTTCCTTCGGGTGGCATGACATTGCGACTGTTTGCAACTCTGGGGGCGAGATGGCTCAAGTGGTTAGAGCGCGAAACTCATCAACCGACTCCATAATCCTGTAAACTGTGTTTAGGACCAATCTGGCAACTACCTGTTTCGGGTTTGCGGATGACGCCATGTAATTCATGTTTAATAATTGATTGCACAAAAAAGCCATGATACAATCTTAGACACTGTCTGCACATCTCTGGGCAGGTCATCTTAGGTAACCTATGTGTACTCACTTAGTGAGAGTTCGATAAGGTTTCCAGTGAGCCACAAAACCTTTTTCCAATGGTACTCGTATTCGTTTTTTTTTAATTCCATGTTATTTTCAATCAGTGGCGCCCCAGGGATCCTTTAGCCCGGTGCATAAACCGTCCTCAAGAGGTGAACTTGTCAAAATTCATGCCCAACTACAAAACAACATAGGCACGCTCGATGATTCTCAAACCTGACGAGCATGTCTGGTTTGTTTGCTTGTTTTGTGACTTGACACTAAGGAGTTGATCACCTCTTGTTGCGCGGGCATAGCCCGTGATGTTCAACACTAAAATCAATGTGGACGAGAATAATGGGTTGGAAATTATGGTCGTTTTCAAGTAGAAACCTCACAACACGCCATTCGTCCATATTTGGACTCATTACCTCAACGCTGAATACTCGGTTGTATGACTTATCGGCTGATCCTGTACACCATTGAATGTAAGCCCTGAGTGGTAGTACTGAATGAATTTGTTTTGTTTTTACTTGTACAAACTAGTTGTTGACTTTTCCAGGTAACTTAAACGGTTTCATTGTTTATCAGGAACATCTCTCCTGTACGAGATACCTCTTATCTGTTTTGTCGACGTGTCGCTTGACTACACCTCCACGACCTTTCTAGCAGTTTTTCAAGGCAATTTAGTGCACGCCATTGTGCAGATGATCAAGGATAACTTCTATGTTATCCGTTTCGGTTATTCGCACACAATGAGCGACCCCATTGCATTCGACACTCGAAAACAGATTCCGTAATGGATAACCAACACCCTTCCATACGTCCGTTTTTCTCTCGCCGATTCCCCCTACTCAGCAATATCTCTCTGTATTCGGTTCCATTGATTGCTTTCTAGCCACATGTAGTCATGACTTTGTTATTTTACTTTCCACAGATTTTGATGGTCCGTTGTCTCTGCCAGCATCCCCAAGTAGAAAGCCGCAGACCAACAGATCGAACCACCCTTTGAAAGAGGTAACCCGGTCTCTTAGTTTGTCTGTTGGCACTTCATCACACCAGCCGTCCAATCATATTCCTACTTTTCAATCCGACATGGATCCACAACATTTTGACAACGAGGCGAACTTGGACCGTTGCACGTCTGCCTCCTCAGTCACCATCCCTGAAAAAGACAAGTGGAGGTATACTCCCCCTAGATCAGCTAGTGTTTCTGCTGATTCCACTAGGGGGATTGTGGTAGTCTGCCCGGGACCAACGCAGCGGTTGCGTAACACTGGATCCCTGGATTGTCTCTCTCGCCATTCGAGACACGATCTGATGGAATCAGATTTGAAAAGACTTCGACAAATACCCTCATTCCTGCCACTCCGCGGTTCCTCAGCCAATCTGTCTAGCCCCACATCAGAAATG
>NW_008751708.1:1275885-1276233 GCF_000715545.1 Opisthorchis viverrini
TTCCCTGTCTAGACTTGAGCAAGCTGGGAGTATCCCAGCCCTCATGACATGGCAGCTGGGCACTGAACGAAATGTGATTACTATTTCTTGAGATTCCGTGGGTGTATAGTCCCACTTGATTGCTACACTCATCAACCGACTCCATAATCCTGTAAACTGTGTTTAGGACCAATCTGGCAACTACCTGTTTCGGGTTTGCGGATGACGCCATGTAATTCATGTTTAATAATTGATTGCACAAAAAAGCCATGATACAATCTTAGACACTGTCTGCACATCTCTGGGCAGGTCATCTTAGGTAACCTATGTGTACTCACTTAGTGAGAGTTCGATAAGGTTTCAAGTGAG
>NW_008751708.1:1276593-1285786 GCF_000715545.1 Opisthorchis viverrini
ACGTGTCGCTTGACTACACCTCCACGACCTTTCTAGCAAATTTTCAAGGCAATTAAGTGCACGCCATTGTGCAGATGATCAAGGATAACTTCTATGTTATCCGTTTCGGTTATTCGCACACAATGAGCGACCCCCATTGCGTTCGACACTCGAAAACAGATTCCGTAATGGATAACCAACACCCTTCCATACGTCCGTTTTTCTCTCGCCGATTCCCCCTACTCAGCAATATCTCTCTGTATTCGGTTCCATTCATTGCTTTCTAGCCACATGTAGTCATGACTTTGTTATTTTACTTTCCACAGATTTTGATGGTCCGTTGTCTCTGCCAGCATCCCCAAGTAGAAGGCCGCAGACCAACAGATCGAACCACCCTTTGAAAGAGGTAACCCGGTCTCTTAGTTTGTCTGTTGGCACTTCATCACATCAGCCGTCCAATCATATTCCTACTTTTCAATCCGACATGGATCCACAACATTTTCACAACGAGCCGAACTTGGACCGTTGCACGTCTGCCTCCTCAGTCACCATCCCTGAAAAAGACAAGTGGAGGTATACTCCCCCTAGATCAGCTAGTGTTTCTGCTGATTCCACTAGGGGGATTGTGGTAGTCTGCCCGGGACCGACGCAGCGGTTGCGTAACACTGGATCCCTGGATTGTCTCTCTCGCCATTCGAGACACGATCTGATGGAATCAGATTTGAAAAGACTTCGACAAATACCCTCATTCCTGCCACTCCGCGGTTCCTCAGCCAATCTGTCTAGCCCCACATCAGAAATGTCTGAAGCATTTGCCGGAAAACGCTATATTCCGCCTCTTAAATCAGTTGATGTATCCAAGGTAGGATTTTCTCTATTTCTGTGTTCTTTCTGGCATTTTACTGTTCATCATGCCTTTAATGCAATGTAGAATATTTCTCCTTAAATTCTAGGGTTTTGTCTGAATTTGGTATAATAGGTCAATGGCAACACTTTAGGTATCGCCCCATTACATTCCCCAGGTTTCGAACTTTCTAACTCAGCAGCTCAAGTTATCCAGAGGTTCTACCTATCCTAAGAAACATGAACCAGTCAGAAGCGTTGTTCAATGGACGAATTATCGATGTGATACGGGCAACCTCGTAAACACTAGCCTCTCAAGCCCCCTGCACCTCTTTAAGAATTTGAGCCAGTATCATCCCTCTGATGTTACTAAACTCGAAATGTTCATTTCAATATGGGAATCATCTTGGCATTCATTCAAGTTTTTGTTGCACGATGTGGCATTTGCTTCAACCGTATTGTAAAACAGATTTAGTCAATCTTGATGAATCTTGAACCTGCGAACCCGTGACTCTAACACCTTAGAAACTGTGAACCACCCATTGTGAGGTTGATCCTCTGGTTATGAAGATTTTCTAGACAGCATAGAATTACCATTTTGTTTATCGGCATCTCCGTTTTTGTCATCAACATCAGTGTCTTGTTCAACCGGTTCTGTCCACTGGTACTTAAGTTCGTGATGCATAAGCAGCGGAAGATACCAACTTCATTCCCTGTTACTTGAACACCAGTGAGGTTTGAAATGTTTCTCAAGTCTTCTGCCGAATCAGGCGGACATTTTTTACCTCTCAACCGTGGTTCACGAAACACCGTGGATCATTAGTAATGGAAAGAATAGAGTACTATGACTGCCTCGGATTTTACAGTATTAGCTATATCGCACCTATTTAGCCAGTCATCAACACCGGGTTTCTCCGCCTAAGATGTAGAACGTCATAATCAGTGTTCAGCTATAACACCCTACTGGTGCCTAGCTTCCATGTCACCCAAAGGAATCACGAGGGCTGAGATACTGATAGGTGATCCAAGCCCAGACAAGAGCAGTCGAGATTCCGGGATTGAGTTCGAACCATGGACCTTCTGGTTAGTAAGTTTGTGAGTTATCCGCTGAGCTATCTTGAGCGTGGTCTTTATTGAAGCACAAAAACTAGCCCAAGAGGTAGTCAGCAAAACCTACTGTTCACTCTGGTTAGTAAGTTTGTGAGTTAACCGCTGAGCTATCTTGAGCGTCGTCTTTGTTGAAGCACAAAAACTAGCTCAAGAGGTAGTCAGCAAAACCTACTGTTCAGTGAAATTTGCTTGAGTGTCAGCCGAGTTCGGTTTAATTCCTCTCAACAGAATCGGTATTATTGTTTGAGTCGATAAAACCTACTCGTGTTCACACAAACTCACAGACCACACCTGTGCATTACTGTTATGTCCGATTGCTGGTGCGTACCACCATACATCGCATGCAACACTGACGAATCCGCCTAATTTGACTGAACGAAACATTCTGACTGGCATAGGCTACTAACTATGTCAACTGAAGCTATGACGAGTATGCTTCGCCTGCTGTGATGAACGTTGGTACTTTGATGCATCTCGGTGATTCGAAGTGGTGGGTGAAAACGAGTTTGATCCAGCTACTTCTCACCCGCGATTAAAATCTGAGGAGCAATGTGTGTTCATCGGTGGAGCTGTAAGGGAAGGGACGAAACGGTGTGGTGTAGTAGGGTTATGTTGCACGGAGATGGGACAGCATGGGAGCAAGCTCCAGGTTACCAAGAGGCAGAGCTCAAAATTAGTCGCAGTAATAAGCTTGTAGAGAAGCCTTTATGGAGAAAACGGCTGATAGAGCCTTATTGGGTGTGGCCTCCCTTTAGGGAAGAGAAGGTTTTATTGTTAGGAAGGACTTCCATAGACTCCACGGAAACGATATTTGCGGTGACACTGAACGCCATTTTCGGATCAGCAACTAGTTAGTCGTTGGCATCACTAGAGTAAGCATGTTTGTGGATTACTCTGCAATCGAAGTGAAAGCGTGCACCTACCTCTGGAAACGATCTCCCAACAGGCTAGCTCGGGGGAATTATCTGTAGATTTGAAAATTCTCAGGTTTCAGGAACTTTCGAAAATCTGAATAAAATGTGTGAGTGGAAGAGGGTTACTGCTGCGACCAACGGTCCGTGTTTGAAAATTCCTTAAAGCTTCTATTCTCAATAAAAATAAAATACAGTATGTCGCAGTTATTGTCAGTTCACAAAAGTAGGAACGATGCTACAGATGCGGAGATGTCCCGCTCTTTATCACGACGCTTCCGGCTTGGTCTTGGAAGAAATTGCAAATCCCAACACTGAGTAATTCCAATTGGGCATAGCTTCCGACACATTCGCAGAGGTCGTGGACCTTCCAGGTTGAAATAACTGCTTTCAACGTAACCGTCATCGTGGCACGAGACATGCAGAATCGACTGTTTCAAATAACTGGTGTTGCTGCTTGATGTAGTGGATGTACTTACATTAGAAAGCGGTATATTTCCAGTTCGATGGTGTCAATAATAAGGGCGACGGACGCTTCCATCGTCCTTGGAATTCTACACCCCAGTATTGTTAGAGGGCTAGTGGTGGTCACGGTAAAGCCAGTTATCCCAAACGTAAACGCTCAAACATTCGCCAAGTTATAGTAACCCAAAGTATGTAGGAAGCGGTATCAGAGTTGATGAAAATACCACTTAGACTGGGAACACGACTGACAGCTACTTTCGTAGAAAATTTCGACCAAAGCGTTATGTCTCCCTTCCAGATATCCAGTCATCAATTCTGAACGGGATGAAGGCATGTGCAAAAAACGTGCAGTCGATCGCGTTTGACTTTTTTTTGTGCAATCCTGTTTAATCTCTGTAGAAGTGTTTTTAATTCGGTTTGAATAAGCTGACCTTTTATCAACTATCCATCCAATTTTTTAAACTTTACGTAAAACGCCCTGTTGGTGCTAGTCACTTCCCTGATGGGTAACTCACAGTCGTTTCACTTCTTGTACTCTTGACTTTTCCTCATCCTATCTGATTGAGCACATCCCAGTTTTCTGTCTTTTCTGTCTATCTAGTTGAGATCGCTGGTCGACGACTATGAACAATGTATCCGGCGCCGTACGGAGGCAGTGTACCAGACACAAACGCGAATAATCGGGCTCCAAAACAAGGTACGCTTTTCTTGTGCTCCTCAACCACTTCTCTATTCTGATTGTCATTCCTGGTTGACGCAATTTGATGTTGGTGAATGTGGTGCCTCCTTTCCTAAAAGGTGACATTTCGGTATCTCCTCAAGTAGTCATGCCTTTTATCCTTTTACTACTTGTTCGTGTACCCCAGAGCTGCAGTGGATTCAAAAGAGGTTGTATGCGTTGAAGAGAGGGTTATCAACTAGTGATAAGTCATTTCCGTAGGGAGTTTAGGCGCTGTAGCTGTTTAAAAACTCGATAATTTGCACACTGCCCGCCGAGCGAATGGTCAATATTGACACGGGTTTGTCTGTAAACGAGACTAACCATATTGTACAAACATTAGGAAACACTAGATATTTGAAGGGTTTATTCGAACATACGTTTCAGCCCAACCGAGAGTTGAACCAACTAACACGGTGAGGATTCAGTACCGCCAGCACATATCCGAAAGCACCTGGTGTGTATTCTCTAGTCTCAACATCTGCACCACTTTGCAGACAGACAACACACTGTAGAGACAATTGGTTCGCACTTAGTTTCGATGGCCATATCAGCTGTCTTCAAGATTCACTTACCAGTCATGACTATGTTTACACTGGGCAAACCAGCAGACAACTGAAGGTTCGACCTAAAGAGCACAAATGACACTCTCAAGCCTCTCCAAAAGACGAGAGCGCGACAGAACAATCACAGCTGAGAATCATCGAGGCAACTCTGGTAACTCGTATATATTACAGCAAAATCTCAAAGTATATACAGAGGTGCTGCACTGAATCAGTGGCGGTTATTTGCATAACAACTTCGTGCTCTAACAGATTTCATAGTGTTTAGGGGTCTGCCGTTAGCCCCGGCCTAATTCACCTTACAAATGCTACTCAGGCTCAATATGGCTCACGTGACACGACAACGCAGTCCCATGGTCAGGTGCGAAACACTCACACAGTGTAGCATACACATTAGTGCGTTTGCAGAGAAGGGACACATGAAACTTTCACATCAATCACAGCACATACACAGTCTGTGGGTAGCCATATTGGTTTTGCTTCAATTTCGATCACTCGTTCTTTGACAAAGACCATCGTCGGCGGTTGAAACGTCAGATAGTTCCGTTTATAATATCTATCGTGTAGCCTTCAGCGTTTTCATTATGTTATCAAGTATTGTTGGCTTCATTGGTTGTTGATCAGTGCGCACTGATGATGTCTCCTCGTATGGCGCGATTGCCAAGCTCGGCGAACAGATCAATAGCCCCTGATTAGTTTTTACCAACAAACTCACCTGAGCTACCAATATTTTAACACTATTGACTTTAGTAGTATGGTGTGATCGGAAATGAATTCTGCGTTTAACAATGACCGAAAGGTCGTTTTCTGCGTTATGCGCTACCGCCGTGCATTTTGTGTCGCTAGTTGCTACTGCAAGATGTGATATCACGTGGTATCTCAACGTTTAGTATTTTCTATGGTGTATTATTTACCTTCCAGATCGATTATGAGGTTCAGCGGCTATTGAGCTACTTGAAGGCTCGTGAAAAAGGAATCATCCCCAGTCCACTGAGGCACTCGAAACAGTCTGCAAGTCCGGGCTCACCAACCAGCCCCCAGACAGTGAAGCTAGCAGGCAGACAACAGATGGATTCGGTGGTTCTGCAAACAAGTCAAGTCTCTGGTTTGATTGATCAATGCACCTCAGTAATTGACAACCTGTGTATTGCACTTGAGCAGCTCAACCAATCCCTTCCCGAATCAAAACGACTGAAGCCTCTTGAGATTTCCTTACCGAAGCGATAGCACGCTTTGTGGCTGTACTTCTTTTATTACTTGGGTGAATCCGTGTTTGTATTTTCCGCACTGATTACATATTCACTTCAGCGCCAAAACCCAACGATTGACAGTTTTTCATACTTTTACCCGGGCTTTAACAGCAGTGGATTACACTCTTCTTTCTTTCCCGACCATTATCGGAGTGGTTTATGGTGAAGGGTACTGTAAGGAATGAGCTCACCTTTTCAACACACTCTAGGCAACACGAGTGAAGGCGTGCGCGAAAATAACTCGGTCGCCACAAGCACACTGTACTTTCCACAGTATTCCTCAAGAGTGCGCTAGCGTGTTTCGCATGATAATAATGAAGCTGGGCAGTTGTATGGCTTCCAGTTTAACTTACTCAAGTAACGTTCGCAGGCCTGATAATGTTCCCGAGGGAATATGGCCGCTGATATATTGCTTGAGCCACTGATTTCGCCTTATAGTTCACATGGTGATTAGAATGCCAACCTGTTGAGTAAGGCGATTGTAGTGTCTCAGCGCAGTCGCTGAAATATAGAGAACCATCTGGGAGGCCGGAAGGTTCACGTTTCTGGTGAATGCGGCAAGCTAACTCATCCTGACTGAGATCAGTCGTCGACGCTATGACAAACAAGAATGACTGCCAGTTTGATACGCTTATTTACATAGTTGAAGTGGTTCGTTTTTCGGAGACCTACAGCCTCGCCGGTGTGGGATGTTACATTATATCCGCGTTTCAATTTCGAGTTAGGATATAAGGCCTTCCGCGTAGTGAACTGTGTAAAGTTGGCGTGCATAGCGGGCTATCTTCATTGTTGAAATGGAGCCGTTGAATGTCATTTTGGCCTCTCGTCAAGTATTTGGTTATTTGAAAAATCTTAGATCCGATGCCTGGACGAAGCTGGTCCAGAAATGAGACTTACGAACTTACAAAAAAACTTGCCCTTCCTGGTCCACTCATTCTGTATTGTTAGGAGTCAGGAGCATCATTTCGATGCATTTCAAACAAGCCAACTTTCTTACACCTGAGCGGTCTGTTCACTTACCTATTCAGAAAATTCGTCTGTCCATGATTCGGTCTTGATCCTTCATACCCAAGGATTGAAACGTGATTGTGCCCCTCACCTTGCAGACTCCCCCACACGATTGCTTAGTGTGGTTCAATTAAGCCGCGAGAGAGGATGCTTACGCAAACTGTTCAAACTCTTGAGTGTGTTCGCAATTTACTTGTGTAACCGCATCAAATCTGCAACTTATAATAGGTAATCGGTTTTCGCATCACTCGTTTGGACAGTCCTCCTGCCGTCATGGCTAAATTATTCTGGTGAATCCACACCAAAGGCGGTAGGAACTGGATTCTTCACTCTTACTAGAGTTCATCAACAGTACACTTCAGCCGTGCCGAGTTTTGAACTCCAGATACCTGGCATGCAATGTGAGCATGTTAGCACCACTACGCTAGACGCACCTAAACAGGCGGACATGTCTACGTTTGGGTGGTGATTGGTCTACTCGACTCCTACAGCAACGACTCAGTAACTTTCCTGGTTGTGTCGATCGAATGACCCATCTGTCAAGACTTCCCAGTTAGGTATCTACACGCACGTTTCAAGCCTGCTGGGTCCTGCTAAGTATTTCAGTGTCCCAACAGATAAGTCGGCTGGAATTCCAATAAATATCTGATTCGCAAATAACAAACCTGTGTTTTGACGACTCGGTCCTTATTTTCTCTCGTTTCCAAACGAATGACTTGGGGAGTATGTCCTCTGTAGCTACCCCCTAGATTGTGTTGCCCTAACAAGTGAGCGAAATGCTTGAGTGGTGGTGAAACCGTTGACATAAACGGCACTTGTAGATAAATTAGAAAGTATGGTTTTGATGTCATTTTGATGTTGGACTCCCCACCGGTGACAGTCCTAAACACATCTGCAGTTTGGTCCAGAAAATACCCAAAAACTACAGGACCCATACCTGTTGCCGACTAGATGGCCGTCAACCCGTCTGTGTACGTTTTGTGTCCAACCGAGGAGACGTCAGTGGGTAGTTGGACGTATACCCCCTCATCACCCACCTGCGTTTACTTCGTTTCAGGGGTCATCTGTCTTCTACTTGTGATTGACTGATTGGGCCCCTTGTGACCTACATTCTTCATGTTCCATTAGTGCGTCAGCTAAATTCTTTACGGGAGTTTTCGTCCCTGCCCTGATAGGTTTGCTTTCGGCTTACACTGCCTGTCTTCGCTTAATTTGGCCGGTTATTTTGACACTTTCCAGCTCCCTTCGATTTGATTCACCCCTAGCTCTATGTTGCTCGTGCGCGTCAGCTAGGTCCGTTCAGAACATCATTTACCACAACCTTTTTGTTTGTCATTCTTGTCCAAAATCCCAGACGTTTTTTTTCTCGTTTAATTTACACTACTACATATGCTTCCAATAGTGAGCTTTCTTCAAAGATATTGGCTGATAACCCATTTCCATCGGTGGATGTAACCTACATAACTGCCCGCGCATTCCTGTGAGGCACACTCTTTATGGCTTATCAACTACACAATCGGTCGTTGTAATCGTCCCCGCCCCTGGTGGAGGGTACGCAGTGAACGTTGCCACTCTGTTCGGGGAACACCTGAGCAGCCGCCCATTCGGCAACTTTCACGAATTCGTGCACCACATCAAGCAGTGCGAGCGGATTTCAGGATCGTATTATAGCATACGAACCTCGAAAGCAAATTCCTCCAGCGAGAAAAGGTTCAGCAAGCACCCGTACCAGCGGAAATGATTTGGACGTCGTCCTAACGACGAAAAACGACGCCGACTGTTTGATCACACAGAATGAGAGGCGTATTTCGACGTTGGCAGACTGAGTAACTCGTTAGCGATTACTCGACTTAATATGACTCCAAACCACGAACTTCTGGGGGCCGAAGCATTCAGGAGGTTTAACCGGAACCGTCGAATGAATCCAGAAGAACCGGAGGTCATACGGCCAATGCTGGAATGCCGGAGCCGCTTTTTCAACATCCGCCTCCACGTGAGATCCAAGCTCGGCACGTATCTCACGAACAGCGACGTTGGGAACATTCGGGCGCATAACACTTTTGGACGGAACAATCCAAGTAAGTCTTATTTATGTTGCTAAATATGTACTTTCCACAGATTACACCCTCGACCTGGAAGAGCCCGCTATTTGCGGGACGACAACAACAGAATTTCGCTTTCTGTATATTCAACCTCGGAAATGCTCGAACTGTTCCGAAGGCTCCCAGATTTCTTATTAATAGAAAGTACTTTTTCTACAAACCAGCAAAAATATTTTTTGTACCAGCTACTTATTGTAGATGGTTGTCGCAAAAGTCTCCCTGTAGCCCGTCGGTTTTCTATGGC
>NW_008751708.1:1285856-1294475 GCF_000715545.1 Opisthorchis viverrini
TTTTTTATTTTACCTGAAACCGTTTTCTGATCTTATCATCGGACGTGTTGTTTAAGCTCACACGTGGTTTCACTATCGTGTAAACACGTGGTTTTGATTCGATATGGACTTTGAGGTCCGTCGGGAATTAGCAGTTCTTAAACGAGTGCATAGAAGCTGACAGTTTCACACTTTGAGTTGTGTAAACTTTTATTATTTTATCGCTGTATTTACCTGTAGATAAACTTCCGTTTAAAAGATTTAGCTTTTTGGACTTGGTACGTAACTTGACGTGGTCCAACAGGGTGCTGGAAACAATCTGTAATACAGAGAATCAGAAAACGACTCGAGCGGAAGTAGGTCACGTAAGCTATTCGGTGGTTTAGGCAATGAGGTCTAGGTTTAACCTAATGCACCTCGACCATAAAGGATAAAGTCCAAGTGATAGGCGGTAAACAAAGTTTGGTAATGTGGACGATGCCGAAAATAAGGGCTTAGTAGCTGATCACTATAAAGCTGTCATGGCATGCCTGTGGATGCTGTGAGGTGAACTGGGAGCTGATATCCTACCTAAGGGTGTCACGTAGATGTTGTTTCCCGCGGAGTGAGCAACGAATGAAAGCACAGCGCTTGTAGGTATCACACCGTGAATTACGGATAGTTGAAACGCCAAGACGTAGGATTTCCCAGAACCTTGGTCCCTTACTTAGAGTTTAGTTCTGGTCTGTATATTTTTGTAACTTGTCCTCCTTATTGTGCTCTCTATATTTTGTCTTGTTCTCTTACGTACTGTCAGTTTTAGGCCATTTCTGACCAGAGTAACAGGAAATCTTTCAGTCTTGGAATCGTGGTTGCCTGCCAAAAGCGACCGGCACATGGTTTTGCATCCTACAAGGGCGCTGGTCTATTAATTTCTGCTCTGTTATTCCCTGTTTTCACTATTTTTCAACCAGTCCCCAACATCACAAGGCCAGCGGCCGGTCGTCTATATATCTATAAACAAAAAACACCATGTCAATAAAACTATTGATCCGCCAGCTTCACCCACAAGCCCCGCTAACTTTAGTGAGAGTATAAAAATACATCAAGAATTCACTCATACTGCACAGTTAACTTCAGCATTTCCGACTAATATTGTCAAACACCAATTATCGACCTCATAGTAACCTCCCCGTTTTTTCGGGATCCACCGACGGCCGATAGTTTTGCCTAAACTGCTTCGGCGTGTCCGACACTGAATTAAACGTGCCCATTGTGAGACGTGGGGGCCATATCATCACCCGCCTTTCTTCCTTTCAGTTGAGTCATTTCATCACCAACCTTCCCACGAGAATGAATTGATAGAATTCCTTCCTCACAGCAACCGACCAAGGTGGCGTAAATATGAGGTCACTTATTAACCGCACTTCCTTAACTACCCTGAACACTACCCGTTCTTCAGTTCTTCCATCGGTTTCTCTCAAACTTTCATCTGCTGGTAGGCACAAGATGTGCTCCAGTGATCATAACAAGCGATCAAGCTGCTTTTTGTGATCTAAGGGTAACTATCCTCCTTTAAATCTTGTCACAATCGTTTCTAAAACATGCCATACGCGCTTGCTACTATCCACGGTGCAAAACGACACCAATCATTTACTTCTCACAACCGTTCAGCATTTTTTGGTTCTTCATGAGAAACTACTAACTAGACTCACTTTTCCTTTCCTTATTTTGAGATTTTTTCTAATTCTCAACTCCACTAAGCTTTAACCATTTGAGTTAGTCTGCCTTCTGAGATCTGGGTAGATTTCTCGTTCACCGGTCCATTCAAAAGAACCTCCGCCTCGTACATGCGTATATACCTGCAGCTTTGCCAAACCTGTACGCAGAAAAAGAGCACTGAGCCCGGAAAAGAGAAGCAACACAGTCACTTCGCAGCTACTACTTGGTAAACGGAGCTCCACTACCCAAAGTCCAAACCGGATTTCCGAAATATTTCGTTCTTCAGAGATTCCTTAAGGCACAGTCATCATGTGACATTATGTGCACGGGATGGAAATCTGGAAATCCAGCCAGAAAGGATAGGTAAACAGAACTCCGAGAGCCACCAGCAGGTCGGCAATATTACTCTAAGACCAGTGAAGGGTGGTGTGGACGCTACAGTTATATCAACAGCACTCAGGAGACTTGGCACTCAGATTGGTAAACTAAAGGTTCGCATAGGAGCCTCTCCTTATCCCAACACGTCCTGTTTTGAGACAGATTCAAAAGAATATAGGCTGATTCAGTAGGAAAGAGTAACAAGAGAACCTAGACGATGGTACCGAAATTTCGTCAACCTACTTTTCTTAACTAATGTCAATGAAATTCTGAATACGGCTATCCCAAGAAAGAATTAGGCGTACATACCCAAAAATGTTGACTATAGGAGCCTAAATTATCCCGGAGGTCTGACAAAGGGTAAAACAAACACACTTAAATGTTTCCAGATATAAGTACCTTTAAGGCTTACATGAATGGAGGACAAACGAACTGTGCCCTTATCCCGAGGAACTTTTAAGTTCGTCGGCTTCGGAAAAAGGTAGCATTTTGCACTTTTCCTGAGAATTTCGGTGGATAGAAGAGAGTGCTTCCGTATAAACCATCCAGCGTTCTTAATTTCTCAGTTTTAGGTGACAAGAGTGAGTTATGTAGATTAAATTATTGAAATCTGTGCATAAGGTGCTCATGTTATTCGGTGCGGTCAGATATAATTCGTCTTGGTTCCGTCGGCGTCCCTAATCGCGTAACAGTAACTTGTATGCAGATACGTTTGGATAAACAGAATATATGAGAGACTACACGTGAAGAAAACGTCAACTAGGTGTGAAGCATCCCAGAGAAAAAGCCATAAAACTCAGCTTTGACGATGACGTCAGTGTCTGGGGAAATGTGTACGTAGTGTCTACCTCTCTTGAGCAGAGCGTGACACTCGTGCTTTTTTGGATGACGATCACTTTGGCATTGCTTCAGCCTCGACCTAGATGAGGTATACTAGTGAAAGGAAGAAGGCCTTCACTGCGGAGTTATTTATTAGAAAATGCCAAATGATCGGTTACAGACCATTGGACAGCGAAGCAAGATCTCATTTGCATCTTATTGAAAAAAGCTATACATCCATCTTCTCCTGAACTCGTCTTTTTGAACTTTCCTGGGTATTCATTGATTCCAATCATTCATCGCTCAAATCCAAGCAAATGTTATAAAGAGACTCCACTAATTCCGCAACAGATCTCCCCTTTTCAAGAGACGCAAAGCGAAATTCCACGAACAACGAATACTACTCGTGTGCTTTCCCCGTCAGTAGTATCACCGTTACACTATTAGCGGTATGGTTTGTTGTCTCTAAATGAAGCCTGTAATCCGAGAAAATTCGACAAATATATGGGTCGCTTCGGAAGACTCGCACATCGCACAAAGAACCTTAAAGTATTTCCGATGCTCTTCCAGATCGCTACTGAACCAAACTATGGTGAATAGTATAATTTCAAATGTTGGAAAGCCTGCATTATAGACCTATTTTAAAGCCTTTCACTATATCTGCAGACGCTCGAGAAAAGCAAAGCCCCAAATGATGAGTCTGGCGTTATCCGGAGTTTCACAGATGGACGTGATTCAAGTAAGTGGTCTGCCGGTTAATGCGGAGCTTCTTCAGCGAAAATTCTGGATGACACTTCTGAGAGACTATATGGCTAACCGAGCAGCACGGGTCTCTTAGCCAATGATCATGCAATTCATTCTGTTTTTGGTCAAGGTGAAAGGCAATGCTTGCTGACGCCGGGAGCTAGACTAAGCGGGTCGTTTGACAGTGTGTTCAGTCATCATAAATTTAAAAATAAGCTCTCCCTGGAGAAGCAAGAAAAATACGCAGATTGAAGGCTCCCAGCGTGCGTCACACTAGCACGGAAGGGATGACATCCTTTTATTTAACGTTCCGCCTTTGAGATGCCTCTGATGGATGTGTAGCCTGACACAAACTTCTTGAAACTTCAAATACTACTCCGCCGGCTAAACTCGAATTCCCTGGCAGTTATTGTCGTGGGGGGACTTCAAAACCTTGGTAGTCATTAATGGTGGTAGCAATAGGTTATTCCTCAAACGACCCTTGCTTCATTAAGCAGGTGGTCTGAGCAATGAATTTTGGCCTTTAGTTTCGACTTTTGTTGCATTTCTCGAACTGGATGCGCCCCGATTGTTAGCGTATATGCAGCTATTGTTAATTCACTGATGAACCTGAGTAGAGTGGATTTAAGAACCATACTTACAGCAAATCCTAATGTCTTTAAAAGAGTGACATGATGTCTGCCTTCACTAGGTTCATATACGTACCCTAAAGGCCACTTTACGGGCAAATTTTTAGATATTTTACGCCGTGTCCGTACCCACCACGGACGATTTACGAGTCAAAAGAATCGACAGTACCAATGCCTACGAAAAGGAAAGATAACGAATTATGCAAAGCTTGGAGCCCAAGATCCAGACCAGCGCTCAATCTGAGAAACTTGAGGGATTCTAATGGAGCAGAAATATGGAATCAACCGCAGGGAGTCTTACGTTAGGCACATAGCGGGAAGGTATGCCATTATTACACTATAGCTAGCTGCACGACAAGTTTGCTTTACATATTAAAACTCGTAAGCAAATTCGGACGTTTCTCCCTTTATTGCCCTGAAATTGCAAGTAGTTTACTGACGGTACAGAGTTCCCATAATACAACCAGCCACATAAGCCGCGGAATAGTCCAGGATTTCAGAGAGTCACACGTAACTGGACCGCCAAACATCCTTTAGTTGGCTTACGTACTACTTAGTTCTGTGAAACACCCTACGACTAGTCAGGATCAACTGATCGCCCGGTCAGTCTCAGTCACACAGGTTATACTCGGTGACGCTCAGCATGCTACACTACACCACATTTAAGAAGAGTCTTGGATACAAATCGACCCTATTATTCGCACACTTCATCACGTAAGTTAAAAATCAAACTTGGCTCTTTCCAAACGCTGAGTATCATTGTATGTATTCCAACTTGCAGCTTGTCAGATCAAGAAGGGCTCCAGTCCTCAGTGGCCTTGCGGCCTTTTTATTAACAAGTGCCCTGTCGGCTGGCGCCAAGTTTTATTTTACATTGATGCAGTACACAAGTTACGGAAGCGCCAGAGAACAGTGATTCTCCGAAGGTGGAGGTTCGCAACCATTTCTGTGAATAGAAGACAGAAAGAAAGATCATGAGCCGAAGTCTAGTAGGCAACTTTCTACATCAGCAATAATTACGTATAAGTAAAACTGGCAAGTACCGTATACTACACTGTACATATGCGAATTACGTCCGGGAGCGCAACAACCTAATTCTTGATAGAATTCGGCAAGTTGGACTCTAACCACGTTGTTCGACGCCTGTAAGAGAGAATCTTCCCTGTGGTGTTGAATATTACCACGTCTCACGGACAGGCGCGATGCCCTGGAACACTTGCATTACGTATCATTTTCACCTCCACCCATCGAAAACATGTGGACTAGACTGGACGCACAGACAGGCAGCTAATAGTGTAATTCTCCAAAATTCCAAGTTTGCCCTCAAACAATGCAGAATTGAAAGGGTTTACTCAGTACAGTTTGGGCAGGTCAACTTACCTGACCTATTTATGGCATTATCTTCTATTAGACTAGACCTTGGCACACAAATGGAGCAGCAGAGACATTTACATCTCTATCCAAACATTCTATTCGCGGGCCGTCCCGCAAAGCACACGAATCCACCTGCCTTCCCTTAAGAAAGAGTTGCACAATGCACTCAAATATACACACTATGGCACCGATCCTCGCCCAGTAGCACATCAGCAGGTCTGTTGAAACAAAATCGTCGGTTCCCCATAACATTACGCCTTTGCCGTTTCTGCGTTAGACCAACTATCTATCTCAACTCTGACCGTTGTGATTGCCACTATCGCACCGGTAGAATTTTCTGCTGATGTGGCATACACCAGGCCCCGACCTGAGGTTGTAACCAGGTGCGAAAACTCATACTCCTGTTCCACACACTCTACCTACCAGAGCTTACTCTCTGACTCAAAAAATTGCTGTAAGACCCCCGCATTGTATTATCTTTTCTACCGCACCCACTGAGTAAGCACTCTCAATTTTCCGTCTTTAACCGCGACCGCTCCCGGGCACCAGCGACATCTTAAGGTTGGCGGGATGACAACAAGAACCTTAAGTTGATTAAAATTGGCCCTTTAAACTTTTATCTGGATGTTGACGTAGTTTCTCACGTCCAAAATTCATGGATTTCCTTGTCTTTCCCTGACTCCAGATGATCGTGAACCACCTATGGCACCTTGACGTCGACGCCTGGCTGTACATGCTCCACATTTCCGAATCCCACCTAGCTCAGCGCTAAACGCATAGGTGTAATCCTAATTATACACTGCATCCTTCTTCCTCGTGGAGGGATTGGTTATGCCACTATCTGCTGCACCCCTCTTATTCATGTCTAATTACCCTGACACCAAGTTTCAAGAGCTAACTTTCAATTATTCTGTTGTAGTTATCCCCACCTCATACCTTTACCTGGATGCTCCAAATACAGTACAAACCCATTTTCTGAATACGTTTGAGCAATACTAACGATTCTTTTGCGCAGATGTTCGAGCTAGTAATGTAGGTAGTCACCACTTTCACCTTATGCAACCCCTCATACAGTCTGCGCGGCTACCATGTTTTTCGTGGTCCGCCGGTGCCTCCAGCAGCCCTTTTGAAAATTCAACAACATCATTTTAGGATCCGATCGTCATATGCCTTATGCCTGCCATCGACGCTAGTGGCAACCTCATTTCCTTATGGGACCTGCATGGGCAGCCGTCATCGTTTCGATTTCAGTGAGGGCGTACATGAATGTTTAATTGAGCTTAATGACCCGGAACGTCAAAAGAGCTCACTTCTGCACGAGGGAGTAACATTTGTGGCTGATTAGACTACCGTTCGATTCCACAATCACTACATGACCACATTCGCGGGACTTTTCAAGGACCGACGACACGTCATTTATCTGCGACGTATAACGTCACCTCCGACAAAAGGCCCCGTACTTCAGAGAAAAATGGCTCTTCTAATTCGTCAGGCGCCAAACATCGTTTGGCGTGGTGCGTGCGAAGAAAGAAACTGCTTATATGGTGGTCATACTCCAAGTTATTGGAAGTCACTGTGTAGTTGGAAACACCCCAGGCACCCAGCATATTGTGTGCTGTTCGTCGTAAAAATTAACCAAGCTCACTAACCGCGACGAATCCCCCAGCTTTGTCTTTCTCTGGCTGGTCAAATTATGCAGAAATAAAAATATTTTTTCCTCGCAAGTGCCAAGAATTTCTGCTCCTTCTCCAGTGTACGCGGACAAAAATGGCTTACTTATTGTTCATGTATATTTTCAAACTAATGGCTCTTCAAACACAGATAATTGCTTCCTCTCTTTGTGTGATTGCACGCATCTCGCCAAGCTGCACTAGCTCACTACTTATAGTTATTTCCTACGTCCGATTCCCCCCTCATCCGTTCAAGTTACCTATCGGTTGCCTCGAGAAACTGAAATATGCTGGGCCAGAAGTAGCTCTCCATATTTGTCTTATGTCTCTGCCGGCTCAGTTGGATTTAAACGCTGGTCTCAGGTAGTCTACAGTCATATTGCATTTCCCACATCCTGGACGGCGAGCACTCTGTCAGTGACATCCAAATCTGAACGCTGCGGTGAGGGCTAACTTACTCGTTTGCAGCCATCAAATCGTTATTTGAGGCCGGACAAATGAACGTAGTTCTCTTACGCCCTTCCATTTTGGCTTGTTTGTTTTTATCCTGATGCCCTTGCTGCCGTCGTTCTGGCATTATATCTCAAAAGGGGGTGTGTACATTCTCACCTATGAAGCCCATACAGTGGCCAACATGTACGCGACATTCCTGTTGCGTTTATACACAGTCCGCTTAGCAATACGCTGGCAACACATCAAAATACCCTACTGTGGAACATTCAGCTACTTCCTACTGCATACACTAGTAAGCTTATGAGATGCCAAATGTCCACTCTTGTGATTACTGAATTGCGTCAAATTGATCGCATTTTCTGAAGGTCACGACAGGCGCCTGGTTCGGTTGCGTTCTTTTTTTCATTCGGGTTCTGCATCCCTAAGCGTTCACCGAGTCGCATCCCCTGCGTGGGAAGTTTTGGCCGTAACAGAACAAAAACCACGCGTTATCTACACCTTTGCTTCCGGTGAAATATCCCGCGTACTAACTAAACTTATCCCACATTGCTTAGGTACAAGGGTCTGGAGATGATTAATTGAATTGCACTAGACGGGTGGTGTTTTCGAGGATTTAGGTCCCCTGGAAGACCATTTATGAATAAGAGCGAGGGAAAGAGAGAGAATTCAGGTAGTAAACCCCTTGGGCCTCCATAGAAAGCGCGAGTCGGCCGTGACTTAGCAACGAGGAGTGAAAGCCGTCACCGTCTATCCTTGTATTCTGGGATGTTCGCTCCCTCGTATAATTCTTCCAAGACAGTATATGGCAGGCAACCGACCTCGCTGGAGTGCATGCTTACACGTCTTATTTCGTCTGCATGTCTAAAGTTCGT
>NW_008751708.1:1294511-1296335 GCF_000715545.1 Opisthorchis viverrini
CCCCTTGGGCTCCATAGAAAGCGCGAGTCGGCCGTGACTTAGCAACGAGGAGTGAAAGCCGTCACCGTCTATCCTAGTATTCTGGGATGTTCGCTCCCTCGTATAATTCTTCCAAGACAGTATATGGCAGGCAACCGACCTCGCTGGAGTGCATGCTTACACGTCTTATTTCGTCTGCATGTCTAAAGTTCGTCTGTTGGTGTATGATAGGTTTCTGAAGAGTGAGGTTCGCAGAAGACGTCGGGTCAACTCTTCGAGCGGCCTATTGCCTCAGTGCGAGTCTCACTTGCGTTCATCTGTCTCAAGATGCAAATACCTGTTACTGGTCTTTTTTCATGGAAAAGGCCGTGTAATGATACCCTGCTCTTACCCCATTCTCATCACTCCACTATATATTTAATCTTCTGGTTGTATGGCAGTTAAGCACCAGTGTATGTTGTTGGTGTATTGCTGCTGTTGATGATGACTTGATGTTCTCAGTTGGTTGTCGTGACGCCGGGTGTGGTAGTAGGTGAGCCGTGCTAGACCTGTATTCCGCACCACAGCCAGCAGACTAGTGATTCGGGAATCAGTTCACTTTGTCAAGGGCTTTTGGGAAGTTTGGATACAATGTCTTGTTTTTCTTTCGTTCTTCAAAACTCTGACTGTTCGTCCGTGAGCAAAGTCCCCAGCCTATGTCTTTGTGAGAATTCTGTCATGGATGTCATTGGAACACCGCCCACTACACTCACGCCAGACATCGTTCCAAAATATGCCTACGGTATCTTCGGTTGACAGTAAAAAATAAAGATAATCTTTAATCTGTAGCACTGCTCCGATGCCTAGCTGCCATGCCACCCGTAGGAAGCTTAAACACTAGGATACTGACAGGGTTTCTGAGCCTAGACAGGAGAAGTCGAGAGGCAGATGTCGGGTTCGAACCACGGACCTAACGGTCAGTAAATTCGCGTTTAAACCACGAGCCATCTCCCTCCCCCCATCAAAATTGGAGGTTCATTGGTTATGGAGCTCTATCGCGGGACACTCATAACGGAAGTTTCGGTCTTCCGTATGAGACTAAGACCCAGGAAGACTCGAAATTGTACTCATATACCCTACTCTTCCAAACTTGCATTATTTCAGCTGCTTCCTATGAGTGGATGAGCCTAAACAATGACCTGGATCTCAGCTTAATGACGCTTAACGGTCTTCGAAGGCCTCCGCATCCCAGATGTCCTGTCAAACCAACTGAGTCGACGGATTCGCCTACAAGATGACATATACCATCATGCGGGCGCATTTCACATTACCACATCATCATCATCATCATTGTCAGCTGTAATAACCGCGTACTCGTCGTACAGTGGTTGTAGCTGCCGCAGTTTCGTTCACCGATGATTCGTGTGACATTCGTGGGTTCTGCCTGCATGTTTTCATATAATCCGTTATCTCCACTGAAATGTTACAGCCATTCTTCACAACTGACCAAAATATTTACCAACATGATAGTACAGTAGTCCACACATTGGGAATGCCACCGGTACCCCATGCACTGGCAGAGTAATGTTGTTTCAAAAACAGCTCGCTACGTCATCCATCCCAGACCCGCTTATTTCATGCCCGAAACCCGAGAACGTTCTGTGCCTCGGCCATGGAGGACTAATCAATCAAAAATCAATTTACTAGCTATAAACCATGTACCATAAACACATTGGTTCCAGCTGCCACAGCTTCGACAACCAAGCCAGGCCTTGGAGGCTATAGCATTTTAATTAGTTTGGGACCACGATAGCTACTTACTGAAGGCGACAGCTTTGATGCACGAGTGCCACTGACCGTGCAATT
>NW_008751708.1:1300477-1342876 GCF_000715545.1 Opisthorchis viverrini
AAGGTCCAGTCTCTTCGTGACGGTTAGTGGTTCCATACTGCGTTGCCAGGTCATACAATGTCCACTTCTGGGTCGCCTCTACTCAGCACATGGCTGAGCGAAAAGAGCTCTTAGAGGCAAACAGTCTTCTGACAAGCGGGATGCATTTCCGAACCAGCCTAACTTATGAAGCGGGAGTTATTCACCTGTCGCGAGAGAGTTTCTCCTTCCTAGGATCACCTGACGTACCTCAACTTTACTAATCCGATGTTCCGACCAAACCCGATGAATGCTTGGGAGGCACCGATGTTCAAACGCTGACATCTCTCGTATGTCACGTGGAGGCCACCTCTGATCCACAAGGCAGTATGGATCGCACTTTTGCAGCGTAAACTCTTTCCTTGACAGAAAAAATGACGTCACGTCGGCGTCGTAGTTTGGTCAAGGCAACTGGCTTTCCCCGGGAAAGACTAATGGCTTTCAGATGTGTCCACAGACTGTAGACATGATATGTCTTTCCTTTAGTGCTTAATTGGAAACAAACGTTGGTAAACAAATAAACTAAGTTTTATCTGGGTGCATCTGGTTCAAACCCGGTGAGTTTGTTCACTTTCGATTTTTCCATGCCCCGCCGCTTCCAGCAGCTGACAGTAACAGTCTTGTTGCTTAAAACCCAGTGTGTATGCACAAAGGTTTCCGATTTATACACTCACCTTGATTATCCGTTTCACAACATTCAGGAATGACTGCGTGATTTTGCTTCAACTATATGATTATCCGAAAATATCCAATGGATATGCCGGATCTAGGTTACTTCACTGGTAGGGGAGTACCGTTTTCTGCAGTAGGAGGGTGTAGAGAGTAAGGCGCTTCTTCCAGGTGTCCGCTCGGATTTACGGAAGTAGCGAGAAGGGCGGATTGAAAATCGGCCCCACAAACCGTACATTTCGGTCAAGATGTGGAAGTGCCCCCCGAGGCCCGTGGGCGATATTGTTCTCGGTGCATCCGGAGCTTCATCTAGTTAACATGTAGGCGTTCGGTTGGAAGCGCGCTAGATAGGTTAGGGAGAAAAGACTTCCCTGTAGGTCAAGCTGGGTAGACCGTGTACTCCACACGCCATATAACCATTCACCTCACAAGACTCTCAGCTCAGCGCCCCACTGGGTTTGGTAGCTTGGAAACTGTTGTCTGTGACCTTGCAACGAAGCGTGAAATCCCGAATCAGTAACCCCAGTCGGAATGGAAGCTGGCTTCCTCTGGACGAGATCGCTGGTACTGACTGACCTGGTCCATCCTCGCAGTCAGTGGTGCTACTGCCTCCAGTGCCCTGCCACCCTATTTCTGATTTCAGGAAGAAGCCAAGAAAATTCAACATCCCTGGTCGATTAAGTCATTGCCTCTAATCATTTGCTATTCCTTCCCTTCTCTCCCACTTCTTGAGGAATCGTAACGTAGCATAAGCGTACTCTCACAACGGTCTGTTGCCGAATAGCTGAATCTACTCAGACACTTACGAACCCTAGATTTTGGTTTCTATATTGTTTTGGGTTTGTCATACTTCATGCTGGTCGATGATATTAATTGCAAGAACAATCGGGTGCTTCGGGTGCGTTGGGAGGTTTGTTGTGGAAAGTACGTGGTTGTAGCAGCCTTTCCTCATCAGTTCGATGAGAAGCCACGGGAATATTAGCACAGGCAAGCTTTCTACAGGACTACACCATTTCATATTCTGATGACTGTCTCCTGTGCGCCTCGGAGCTCTACCGTCTATGACCGACTATCCGTAGCTAGGTTGGTGTCACCCGATTCCTGTTCCACAGCCGGAAAGATGGAGTGCTTCGGCAGTCGCTGAAATAGTCTTCCAATCCTCGGTCCTCAGTTTGTGTTGATGGCACCGGTGATCACTAACCTCGAGCTCGCGAGAATCAACTCGAGGGGAGTGGAGATTCCACGCGTATGTGTTACCACCGATGAGCCGGTCACCTTATAATGCGAAACTTCATAGCAAGGTTGATTTTCGAGCGCCTGCAGAGCATATTGTGAGGCTGCATACTCGTACTCTGGCGTAATCAGCTAGAATAATGAGTTACTCTCTGACAAGTAATCAAGTACTCTACCATCCCCTCCTTCAACCTCCTGTATTTCACAAACCTTAGGTGCGTCCTACCCCAGAAAGCTGCTGTCACATCTGGAGTGAAGGCACTTTAGTTCACCTATCACCCTTAGGCTTCATCTGAAAAAGGTTCATCCGCTTAATTGCCGCCCATTCCTTATCGATAATTTCTGATTCTTTTCTCGGTGTCGAGATTTAGCTTCCTCTACCTTATTTGATCGCCATGGTAGCAAATGTTCAAAACTTGGGTCAGCCTCGTCCCTCTGCCTTCTTTTTGGTCATACCAACTGTGTTTGCTCTCTCTGTGTCTGTTGGCTTCACGGACTCTTAGTTATCAGACTGATCTCTCCCTCCATCCCACACGACTACTCTCCGGGCCACCTATCCCCACCTCCGTTCCGATGTTATAGTCTCCAACTTTTCGAGAATCGAGCTAACAAGTTTCTGTGTGGGCCGCCATGATTGTCGTTCTCTTTTTTTCAATTGTTCTGCATTTCCTTAACAGTCTGACCATTGGACTCCTCCTTTGTAAACCGTCTATTGTGTAACAAAATCGTTGCCTGAATAACAGACCCGAATTGTGTAATTCCAGCGGTTTCTCGCCAGTGGCATTTTGGATTACCTTCAAAACTGCTCATGGGTCAACTTCTAGTCCGACAGATACGGTCGGACCATCACCTGGTGTTCTGCTATAGTTTTGTCCATAACGGCTACTTCAGCGTAATCCAGACTACCCAATTATGCGCTTGAGCAGAGTCGAGTACACTGCCAGTGTCTAGTCAGACATTAAGCTAAACAGCAATGGTTATAATGGCCTATTATGGTGTACGACCGTTTCCAGGCCATGTTTCCCTCTCTTCTCGCCGTATATGGGTTGCGGCTTTCGTTTGTGGGTACTAGGTTGTGGTGGGTTAGCAGCTTCCTTGACATGCCATCAACTTCAGGTATGAACTCTGAGGATTGTCACCGAATTGAGCCAAATTCTGGCAGTCTGTGAAACAAGCAAACATTACATTCTGATTGTCAACCTCAGCGAACAAACCAAAGCAGCGCACCCGAGCCACCCATTTTTTAACCTCAGTCGGGGTTGCTCTTTCCTGAAACAAAGTGGTGTTCCAAAAATGACTGGTCTACGAAACTGCGGCCTGGCACAGTGCGCTTGGTATCGTCTGTTAGAGCGCGAAGGTCCGTGGTTCGAACCCGACCTCCTCGACTTCCCCTGTCTAGGCTTTGGCAACCTGGCAGTATTCCAGCCTTCGTACTTCCTTCGGGTGGCATGGCAGCTAGGCAGCTGGACGACCATCTAGTCTGTTTTTGGACTCTTAAATATTCTCAGACGGTGTAGTTGTACAATAGCAAACAGCGTATCTACGACAAACTCAAAATGAACCTTGACGTCTAACTAGCTTGAACGAATACCCGAGTCTTACTGTTGTTGCTCGGCACCCAGTCTGGTATGGCGGCCTCAGCTCGATGACTTGAGGCTGTTTCCTACTGTTCATTGCTTGAAACCAGTCTCCGGAGAACCTTAGGTGACATATATCACTTAAAGTTGTCGTTCGTCCTAGCAGAAACATTGTCTAGAGTGATACAGACACGTTCCTTGGATACAAAACACGTCTAAGTCATGACTATAGAATAGTGTGACTGGTTGTC
Source organism: Opisthorchis viverrini (assembly GCF_000715545.1). Classification (NCBI taxonomy): domain Eukaryota; kingdom Metazoa; phylum Platyhelminthes; class Trematoda; order Opisthorchiida; family Opisthorchiidae; genus Opisthorchis; species Opisthorchis viverrini. The sequence goes on from NW_008751708.1 coordinate 1,304,226, forward strand.
GAGCATGTGTGAGAGTACGTTCGTTGACCTGAATCATTTTGTGAAGGACCTCCAATCAAAGAAACGCTGTAGGCACCTTGGAAAAACAATGGGTGTGTACACTTGTGTCACACTCCTCAACAGACTCGGAAAGGTGATTAAATTCGCTTATCTTTTGCTTCATCACTACCGGCCTCGGGACGAATGCGTATAACTGCCTAAATTATATCCAAGTATGTCTTCGGATAGGATAATTCCTGAGTGTCCGAATCATAATGTAAGCTGTTTTCATCATGACAGTTTAGTCAGTGTTTGGCCAATGACCTGATCCGCAAAGAGTCTGTTGCCCACAGAGGCAGGCAACAAGGCGACAGTTGTCGCCTTGAAATCAAACCATCCAGATTGATTAATACGCACTTGCCCAAATTTGTGCCGGTAAGCAGCATCGAAACCAATCTCTATGAGTGCTAGTGCGCAATAACGAACCAAGAGTTTTTCACGGGTCGGCCATTGGTGTCTGCACATGCTCCAGCTTCCTCAAACAACAAATCGATAACCCATGAGTCATAGTGGGCTGCCAGATGTCTGCTTCCGCCCACCGTAAGTTTCATCGTCTTTTCATTGAAAACAACGTTTCACCAAGAAGTTAATGAATACAATTTCTCCATCAAAACCTATGTGCCAGCCAATCAAGAACACTTTGAGAGGAGTTGATCATGACGAGACCAGCCCAGTGTATCCCGCGCGTACCAGAATATCTGCTGGTAAGCAGATGTAGTAGTTTGAAGTTCTGGGCTATACAGAAAATCGAGTCGTCCACCTGTGACTTCCTTTCGGCACGTGATTGCCAAGCGGGATTCCGGCCTGGCTGGGGTTGAGTTGACCAAATCTTCACACTTCATCAGGTGCTGGAACAACGCTATACGTATAAGCGACCTTCGATTCTAGTATTCCTGGATTACCAAGGCGCACTCGACTCGGTTGACCAGTCCGTTCTGCTTGATACGCTTGCTCACCAAGGAGTGCTGCGGAAGTTTGTGAACATAATAAGCTCTCTGTATTCCCAGACTTACGGACGTGTGACAGTATAGGGCAAGCTCTCCAAAAGCTTCCGTACACAAAGAGATGTCCTTCAGGGATGCCCATCCTCCCCATTCCTTTTTAAATTCGTGGTCGATGAAATCATGAGACGAACGCCGGAAGGCCTCCAAAACCCCGGTGTTCAAATAGCCTGTGACGGAAACCTTGTCGATGTGGAATACCTAGACGACATCGTTCCCATGTTCGAAGAGGAAGAGAAGGCGCAAGTGTTTTCGGATGAACTGACGAAAGTCATTCCATCCTTTGGTATGCACTTTGTACCCGCAAAGTGTAAGGTCATGCTCGTATACGTGCAGTCACTGAACACGCCATTTACACTTCAGGCAGAGGTACTGGAAGTTGTGGAGTGTTTCACTTATCTTGTAAGTTGTGTTAGTTCTGATTGTAATGTGATAGCTGAGGTCATTGTGGGAATCTGCAAGGCTCGGGTCGCGTTTGTTAATTTGAGACACCCATGGCGTCAAAGTGGTGTATCGTAGAATCTAAAGGGACGTTTGTTTCAAGCTACAGTGCGGGCTGCTTTTTTATATGGCTGTGAGACTTGGCCTATTCGAGCAGCGGACCTGAGACGTCTTCAGGTATTCGACAATCGTTGTCCCCAGAACCATAGTTCGTGTGGGTTGATGTCGGCGTATCCTTAAAGAGGCATTTAGAAAGCGAATTTTCGGTTGTGCAACGGTTACTTCCATTGAAGAATGTGTCCAACACCAGGAGCTGCGTTGGTTGGGACATGTGTTACGTATGCCGAACCATCGTTTGCCGAGAGAGTGCTGTTTTCCATGCCCAACTCAGAGTGGCGTAAACAGAGAGGTGACCAACCCTTGACCTGGCCGAGGGGTATGAAATAAATCGCGGAACGTTTTGGGTGCTGTCGGTGCTCCTCGCCTTTCAGGATGGGGACCGCGTGATCCTTTCTCACTGCGTTTTGTTGGAGACGCTGCGAGATATGGCAGCCAACTGACGTCAATGGTGATTTTGTAGTCAGTTTCTAGCCAGATTGCCTGAATGAATGTTTGAAATGTAGGCACCTCGGAATGATTGAAGTAAGGTGGACTAAGTCCCTTTCCCGTCCACCTTTATTCTTTTCTTCACAATAAGGCTTTCGAATAAATCATGGTTGTACGGCAACGAAGCATCAGTGTTGAATACTGGTGTTATGCTGTCGATGATGATGATGATGTTGCCGTACTACCCAAAAGAAACACGCGGATCTACGTATTGTCAGGTCGAATGCGTAGCTACCCACAACTCCCAACAAAGAGCTCGGCATTTTCGTCCTTGAGGGTACGCACGCCCAAGTGTTGCGAGCGGTGACCTTCATGCTTAACGTCTCTATTGCTCATCCGCCGATGGACAAAGGTCTTCGGTACGTTAATAATGAGTTTTTAACTCTCTTTTGAAGGCACAAGGGTACGCGGCATATTGCGCGTCTTAGTGCAGCTGAAAGTGGTTCTTTGCGGGTTTCTCGTGTGCTTGCAGTTATAGAAAAACAGAACATTTGTGAAGGTGGCCTTTTATTCGGGAACTCTTTTTGGAATAATCGTCTTTTTGACAATGTTCACCTCATCCGTTAGATTGTCCTGCTGATCGTATGAAAGCTGCCTCCTGAGACCCGATGTGCTGCACCATATGGGGAATCCGTTAGTCGAGGTCGAATACACTAAGAATCTATGCCTAATGCCAAGCGACCATGTGATGTTAGTCTTCCAATCCATGTCTTTCGAAATACTAGAAGATTGTGGATAAATCTAAAGGATACATGTCCTTGAAAAGTTGTTCGAAATGTTTACTGGTCATCTACGGTTAAGGGCATAGATCCACTTCAAAGTTGGCATCCAGTCAAACACGAATTTGTTTGCTTGCTCCTCCTTCATAGGTAAAATCGGATCCAGACCAGATCGTTCGGCTGAAAAACCCTTCTGATGCATAGCTGCCGTGCATGTCGGAACTAGCGTGAGGGCCAAAAGAACAGCATATGGGGTGTGCCGCTCATAGGGACTATCACAGGCGTGTTTATGTTGTCTTTCTAAGACTTCTGCCTAAAAGCCCCGACTAGGACCTGTGACCTGCCGTGTGAACGCAACAATTTTATGTGCATCTGGTGACATGCGGGAGCCCTCGCTCTCCATACCTTGTCTTATGCATCATTGTTAACTCTGATACCTGTTGCCCTAGCCTTGCCAACATGTATCGACTAGTATCAATCATATATTTTTCTATTCCAGCACTACCTCTGGATGTAGTTTGAGGCATGCTCTGAGCGGAGTAACTATCGTGCAATCTGTACACCTTAATGCGACAGGGTCACCCGAGTGGAGTCAGTTTGTACGTTGGTGAGTAACAATCCGTTTTATTACAGGCAGGTGGTTTCGTCACGTTTTCCTGCTACGGCTGTTATATGCTGTTACGTTTGATGTCGTTGTTTATGATCAACTCATGGTTCGTGGCTTGCTATTGCTAGTTGCCAACTTCTGCCCCACATACACATTCACCTGCTTGTTCAGACGACTCGCGTTACGTGTCATATGTATAACTGGTCAAGGTCACGTTGACAGTCTTTCGTTTTTTCTTGACCTGACCAGGTAAATATTTTTCTTTGGGACACCTGATTTTGGTATTGTCTGTTTAACCCTATGTTGTCTTTCCGCGTACGTTCGCACCACTCAAACCTTGATGTTTTCGCGAAGGTGTCGTTTACGAGGACTGAACATTCCTTTATCTGTTGAGTGTGTTCGAGTCGAGGTGACAGACTACGGCAGTTGTGAACGCAATTACAACTTTCTACCCGTGCCGTCGCGTGGGGTATCAATACTTATTTCTACATGTGGACCGAACGTGCACCTGGTTGGTTGGTTACTGTCGTCCTAAGAGGTGTGTACCCAATGTAAGGCGTAAGTCTGTTCCGCTGGACGCTTCAACCAACCTCACTTACACATAACCCCCTTTTGCGGCCAAAACAAGTATCATGTGGTGACAGTGGAGTCGTTATCATAAGCTTTTCGTTGTGACTAGTTTGCTGTAATAGGTTATTCGGGTTAGCGCAGCACTAGCCACTATGGTGAACGTGCATTTAGCTAAACGAGAAGAGTACTCGTATTTTCTCTAGTTGAATTAGATTGTACGGGGGCTATGTACGCCTGATTGGGCGGACCAAGTAGATGGGACCGATTTCTGGACCCGTCATTCTCATCGATAATTCGCCACATCATCCCGCCGCTTTCCTACCACTCTACGGCTTATACATGGTTGTGTAAAGGTCAGGAATATATCCCTGAAAAGCGACTGAGTATTGCTGGGATCGTCATCCATGCAATGCTCCCACAAGAAGTCACGACATTGTTGTGCTATATAGTCAGCTCATCTTTCAATGGTAACAGTGTAAAAGTAGGTCTTTGCCACACGCTTCCACTCGTCTCCATAGTGTTCTGTCGGAAAGAACCTGGCCCTCACGTACTCGCACCACTTCCTGTCCCATTGGTCGTGGGCATTTCATCAATTTGAGCCTGTTTTCTGTAGACATTGGATCAATGAATTAAGATATCCTGAAACTGATTTATCCGAAACGTAGCTCATATCAGTTGGTGTTAACTCTTTCTCAGCGCATCTTTTGGGGATTTGGCAGATAATCCACTTCACAAAGGGCCTCATTGTCACAAATTGTGGTCTCTATCGCGTACCGCACATGTTCAATGTTCGTCTGCAAAAATAAAAATTCTGTCTACAGTGTCGGATCCAGTTTGTTGTGCAGCGACAGTTGGTAGAAGGGTAGGTAGGTTATGAAAGGCCTAAATGCTCCCTGTGTGCCTTGCCTCCCCGGATTTGATCCACACTGTAGTTCTGAACTTATAGTTATGTGTGTTTCGCCTCATTGATAGGTGTTGACGGTTTTGGTACCTTGGAACGTTTGTGCTATGCCAATACTAGACCGTTCCCATTTTAGACCCTCTCTGGGTAGGCCTCAGTTGACTCATTTGTTCGGTACTGGGGAACGAGTTCTCAGCACCCATGTTACTGTTGATGACGTGGTGATAATCTAATGTACGACTACCAATTTTTCCTGCATTTCGTCAAAGTCGAAGTCCTAGCCAACTGCAGAATTTACTTTCCGACAGATAGTGGGTCCACCTCCACTTCATCATCTCGCTTCATTTACTCTTTGAAGTGGAATGAATGGTCAACATGGTCACCATCACTACAGTGCTGTCATCAGCTAAGTAGCATCAGTACGTCGCGTTGCGACCTCGAGTTGAGAGCCTATGAGAGTCAGTAACGTTTCAGTTTTTCATCCGCTTCGTTTCTGATTGGCACTGTCATATCTGTCGGGATCGCATGTCGTTCCTTTTCATCTATTGCTGAAACGGTTGAACTTCGTTTGTGCCGTACCTCTCCACTAAACCACCTAGAAGCCAGCTGTCGATGTCCAACATTTCCAGCACAACAAGCAGGTGACTTTACGTTAGAAATGCCCAACATTAGCCTTAACTGGCCAACAAAAAGTGGGGCGTAGCCGTTTGCAGTTGACCTGGTCGAGAGACTTTTCCCAATCCGTTCGAATGAGCTAAACGCGTCCAAGAGAAAATTGCGATGTACGGGGAGGGGTGTGTGTTTGGTTCACAATCGGTTGCTTATGGTGACAAGAGGGTAGCCGTGTGTGTCGGATGCACTGTCACATTCTAAGTGCAACTAACAAGAAGTCTATTTATTACACCATGTAGTTCTGGCTGGTTGCAAGTTTTTCAACCAAAGAATAGGAGAATGGGTATTAGGGACTCACTTGGGACACAGTTTTAACGCTTGTATTCCTAGATATTCCTGGTCCAGAAAAAAAACGCACTTTTTTCAATTGCGTGTGAGCTGCTATCACATAGCTCATCATCGTGAATTTGATTTGTCTGTATATATCCGTGCAATCGAACTGGACAAATCCTGTCGACCGCTGTGGACCACTGTGAAGCTGCCAACTGATTTGACAGTCCCTTTTTGGTTGTTTTTGTTTTGGCGGTTGTTGGTCATCTGTGGCCATGGGATGTGCCATACAGGACAACCATACCGGTGGCCTGTCCGTCTAACTGGCCAATCGCCTCTGACTAACCGTTGGGGGAACATACAAGGCCACGTTTACGCACGCATGCACGTTCGATTTGAGGAACCAGCAATCCCTCTGGTGACCGCTTGTTTACCGGACAACATTCGTAGGCGTTTTACTGTCCGTTTTAGGCGTGTGCCACCACATGTCGGCACATTATGTGGACAAGAAAATTGCCCAAGTTTTCCGTGTTGCCTTGCATCTGTGTCTGCGTGTGCATGTCTCTATGGGTGCAGAGTTGCACATCTGCTTAGTGGCAAATGGTCAGCTTCTGCTTACATTCTGTCGAAGTTCAGTATGGTGTAGCACAATAGTACCCACAGGATCATGTGGTCAGTATTTCCCATCCGGGCATAAATACTAACGATCCGGTTACTGGGGATTCTTTGGAAAATTGGTGCTATGTTCGGCGCATGTGCTGGCGACTCAGGTGTGGTCCACGCCAGACTGATGTGTGGCGCTCATTGGAACGTGGACAACGGAATACTTTTACAATGAATTCGGAATTTTATTCCACTTATCTGCTGTTTATTTCCACGGCATCCTTTGGAGTGGGAGGAATACTTTGCTCATACATCCTCTCCAGAAACAGATAACCCCTCAAGCCGCCTTGTTCAGCCTGCCTGTGATACATTTTTGGATCTTATTATATTCAGCCTCTTGCGTTCGGCTCCATACTTTTAGTTAAATTCATGTGAACTACGTGGAAAAGACATGGCTTTCAGTTGCTTCAGGCTTAAAGACTCCTCAAACTATCTTGATTCCGAAACAAAGGAATATGATAACTTAACCGGCGATTTGCCTACTACTGACCAAATTTCTCCATCTGGGCCTGTGGACACCACATCCAATGCTTCGTCAGCTGGCTCCTCATTAGGACCTGCCGGATTAAGATCTGGTAGCAAGAATGGTGACGTTTCAGCCAAACAGTCCCCAGCCAAGTCCGGTTCATCTGGCCACACAACTCGGTTTCGTCAAATCGCCAGCTTTCGGCATGCAGGGTTTGCATCCTCTCCATTCTCAGCGTGTGTCTCGCACACAAACAAAAAGCAAGGGAAAAGTGGGCGTGATCAAGAACTGGGAAGTCAGTCTTCGTCCGCTGGGATTTGTTTTGGATTATCAGGTACTCAGGTTCTCAAGGAAGCCGGTGCCGATTCTTCGTTGCAAACACAGCGTGCCCCCGAATGTGTCGTTCGAGATAGGACACTGGGATGTCTCGTCCGCAGTCAATCTGACTCAACTTGTCTGTCACTAAAGGCAGTTCAAAAAGAATCCAACCAGACCGCTCTTGATAATCACGCAGCTGACGCTGGACCCCGATTGGTTGACGTTCTCTGTGATTCACTTTCTTCTCAGCTAGACAGTGCAGCCTGTACAGCCCTTCATAGTAGTTCTTCTGATCTCAGTGCATCAGCAGCTGGACTGCTCTTGAATAACCCAGAACAACCTTCCAAACCAGGTGACAAGCCCCTAGCTGGGGGAACCTCATCTAGTGGCTCTTTCTCTATTGGATCACCTTTTTCATCTCAAGGCCCCTCTTCTGTGTCTCATACATTACCCTTAGCAATACAGTCGACTGTTAGAGCTTACCAGCTTGTGTGCCGAGATGGGATTCAGTGCTATGAACTTGTAAGTGCGTCCAACACAATTGTGCAGTCCGGGGTTGAAATAACTCCTCGTACTTCGGACAGCTCTCCATCTATGTCTGATGTGATCAGCCTAGGTCAGGCTAACCATCGTGAACTAAGTGAGTAAAACTTTCAAAGACCTGAATGTTATTTGCTGGGTCAACTCTATGCATTGCTGTTATTCAGATAGAACTGGTGTGGTGTGATAGTCTAACTACCCGTCATTGCCATAGGTAAATGCTTCCTAGGTGAAGTTGTGTTACTGTCGGAGGTGGCCATTCTCTTCCAGTCTGTTTCTTTCGTGAGCTTCACAGAACTGTTCGCTTCCCTTTATGCTACACCGAAAATGGTAACTAACACATTAACCATCTGTTTCTTCTGACTCTAGTAAAGGATTTTCGTTTCATCTCGTATCGATTGCGGTAGCACAGAGTTCGTGAGAATTCTTCAGTGTGAATTTGCTCCAAACTCCTGGATTATTTTTGTATTGGCCTGGGAGAGCTGGATTTCTCTCTGCCCTGCCAATTGGTTGATTGGTTACTTCGTATCGAATTCGCGCCACATTGACCGGTTTCTGTTTTCGAGCTGTGCTGTCTAGCTTACTGAAGTGATATAATTGTTTCGGATTTGCTTAGTGCACTGTGCTCCGCACGCAGTACGTCCATTTACTTAGTCGGTACAGGAATACTCAATGCTTATATGGCACTAAAACAGGCTGAGCTAGTTGGACAGTATTGTAGACTTTGAGACAGAACAAGCCGACTGCCAAGTAATGCTTATTTCTCTCCCCCAACAGTCGAGGGAGTATTCATCGTATAGCCAATTACGTGCTGAGTTAGTGTAGTTTTATCATCTTCCGATTCCATTATCCCCATGCGCATGACGTGCAAGTTAGTGTTTTGGTACCGGATACCGCTAGCCTCTAGTAGCCGCCTCTGAAAGGCCTGGTGAGAGTACCGAAACGGGTGTTTTCTCCCTTGGTGTAGACTAATCAGAAAAATGTTTTTAAAACCTATCTACTTGATGAAGCACAATATAACCTAATGAATTGGCTTTACCTCAAACGTATTCACTCACTCTATGCTCATGCAATGGTGTGTTCCGTGCCAACGTTCATCGTACGTTTTTTAATATAGCCAGCTCATCATACGTGTGCGGACTAGTGTTTCGCGGTAGAGCTACCTTCAGTTCTTATTTATTGACTGCAGCGTTGCTGGTGCTAGTTTGACTGGATTGGTTGTATAGCATGACGTCTCTAGGTTGCTCCACCCCCCTCCCCAAAAAAAATCGTACGTTATCCTACGCTTCCCGTAGACCGGATGCAAACTGAACCCCGAGCAAACCGGCCCGTTGACTCACCTCGTTCACGGCCCAAAACACATTTGGATCTGACTTACTGCTGAGCGATTAGAATTCTTTTAGTGTATTATACAGCGTGAGTGCACATGTGCCTCATTGAATGCATGGAACTGTTACGGCGTGTAGAAGAACCAGCAAGGTCCTTATGTATCTGAAACTCCATTCCTCTAAAAATACAATAGCTGCACTTTGGAAAGACCACATGAATGACCCGATAAAAAATTATCTTTTACGAGAGGCAGTCCTTCTCTTGAAGAAACCAATAAAGAAACCGGTTTATCTCTAAAAACGTAAATGCGTACTTTCAATTGGTCACCATACGCGAGTGGTTTGCAGTGTTCGGTATGTATTTGCGCAGATACCCACAAGTTTTGCCCACTTCATATGAGCGATTGACATTGTTGTTCCGCGTTTTTCCAGTATTTGTTGGTTCGTCTGCTTCTTTCGGCCCATCTCATTTGCCCTCAGCTCGGGGTGGAAATTCATTTCGATCGATTTTTCGATAAGATGATAATATACCTGAATATATCTGTCAATTCTCGGTCCGCATTTCTCTTCCGAGGATTTCAATCAGTTTCTCCTCGTCAGTTGCGGATGGGTGCTCAATTAGGGGATCTTCCTTGAGAGAAACTCTGTACAAGCGTGTGGCCAATCCCATTCACTTCCATTCCATCCGATTTGGAAGCAGCTCACATGTTTCAGCACAGGACTACCTCACTGTGAATAATTTAGCGCCGTTTTTTCTATTCCTATGCACCCTGTTTTTCACAATCCATTATTCAAGATCCCGAATGTGCGTGTAGCTGACAGTTAAGTGGTTTTGCCCGTGTACAATCCTGTCATAGTGTTTGCAACGGTGAAGTGACGTTCTGTGGTGAAGGGGCACACGTTCACTCTTCTGTTTGTAATTCGGTCTGAAGCGCTCGTTGCCAATTCCCGTGTACTTTAGCTTAACCCAAGCAAATCACATAGGGCCAAACCCGTGGACAGCTTTTAATTTGCTCATTGTCAAGCTCACGTCTGCGTATTGCATGTGAATGTAAGTCAACCTCATTAATCCGTCAGTAGGGAATGATGTTGACAGAAGTTTCGGAACTACACTTGATAAAGGGCAAAAACGGTGGTCAACCTTCCAGAATTCCCATCATACGTGTAATTAGCACCAGATTGACGCTACCCATGAAACGCTTTTTGAATCTGTAGTGGACAAGTCTTGGAACACATTCCTGTTTGCTCGGTAGAGTAGCAGAGTAGACGAATTTCTCTTTTTAGAGGGATTTCTGCTCCAAAGACTGGTCAATGGTTTGAGTTAAGAAGTGACGTCATAAGGCTCTTAAAGCCTTACAGAAGCTTTAGAGAACTAACTAAATAGGTGTTCCCCTCAGGGCGAGTAAACTGACAATTTCTTTGGTCGAACACCAATAAAGGATATCTCCCTTTTAACTTGTTCTCTTCTTTTAGAGTGTAAGGGGACCATTTCTCAAAAACAGTCCGATTTGGGTTCAAGTAGAACATAAAGTTGACGGAAACTCAGGGACTGCGCCTACCTGATGAGCCCCAAGAAGGGTGAAATCGGTCGTGGGCCGTCGAAGAGTCTTCAGTAACCTTGTGAGTAGTTTCCCTTATGTAAGTAGACTAGTTTTTTGACGGGAAGACATCACTGTCGATGCTGGTATTGTCTACGTCAAGAAATGTGTTCTGTGTGATGCACTAATGCTGCCAATAGTGACCACTAGATATCTGTCACTACGGTTTGTGGCCATATGAATGACAATTATTTCTGTCCAGTTCAGCAACTTATGATGCTGCTGCTTTAGGCTACACCTCACTATTTACTTAGGCTTCGGGTCTAGGTTTGAGAAAGTCCTCTCTGTGGAGCGCGTTCCTTATTAGAACCTACAACATTGGTTAGCCTCAGGGGAACTACAGACAAGGTTGCTGAAAACCCCCGACAGTCCACGACCAGTTTCGCCCTTCTTAGTGCTAATCAGGCGAACACATTCCCCAAGTTTCTGTCAACTTATGATATACTTGAACCTAAGCTGATTTGCACACCAGTTTGGTTTTCACGGGACACTCACCTAATTTCCAGCTGAATTTCTCGTTTACAACGTTCTTCCATACGTTTATATAGTGTATTGCGATTTCTCGGATATCGTACCAACTGAAAAATGGGGTATCCTTTGTGCAGCCCATCCAGTTGAAGAATAGCATAAATGGAAGGCTCAAGTGGGATTCAGTTGAACCTATCTTGAAAACCACCTTAGTATGCAGATTAATGTCTTTCGCAAATTATTCAGCTTGATTCACATAGTGATCCACTAAAGAACGAATTCGGGTAAATGCCGTTTCACATCACACGAAGACTGAACGGTGTGGCTTATTTCACGGAATTACTTTGCTGAGCTGTCTGTGACGTATTGAATTTCCGTGTAGATTCGAATCCCATAGTAAAGCAGCACCAACTGCACAACAATTGATGTTACAAACACCTTAGTTCCTAACCGTTAGATGCGAGCGAAAGTCTCTGCACGCGATTTTTACGGGAAGAGTCCACTCGTTCCACAATTTCGGTCCTGTCTGTGTGTGAAAAAAGCCGGATAGTCCTGTAGGCCCAGTTCATTCCATGTTGAAACCACTCGTCTAATCCACTGGTGCGTTTCAGCGAGCATCTTTTGACTAGTGTTGATAGCTAAGCGATTGAAACCCGCTTATTTTTTTACTGTTCTGGCAACTCAATGCCAACTCGTGAATTTGCTTCCATTGTTGTCATCCGGCATACAAACCCTGAGCAGCTATCTAATCCTTGTGTATTGAGCAGCATCAGGAAGACCGCAAACATTAATATCAACACGATTTTACCTCAAAAACCAAAATGAATACAAGGCAGATTTGTCCGTAGTGTTTGAAAGTTCCACGTAAGCACAGTGCCCACATACCATATATTCCCCAGGTTGAATGCAACCAGAGACAGAACATGCAGCTGCAGTTGAATGGTGGCGTCAAGCGTAGTAAACCGCTTGGGCCAACGCGTTTTGTATAGGATAGCGTGTACAATGCCGCGCTGGGATATGTTCTACTTCATGGATCATCGTATGGAAGGCTTTCGAGGGTTCCCGGTGTTTGACCACAGGTGCCCCCGAAGCATAGGGCGAGTGTGGTGGGAACATCAGATTAGTAATGCTGAAGTAGATGGTTTTCCGGAAAGTTCAGTCTCCCCTCGGTAGACCGGCTTGTCATATTCCATAGTTTACGCTGGTTAGGCGTGTGCTTCGTATACCAGAGGACCGTTTGGCTCGTAAAGGCCTCTTCGCCCAGCCTTGTGTCGGGTGGAGACGATCCAGGGGGTGGTCTTTCCATGACCCGGCGACGAAGCATAGAACTTAGCAATCAACTCAGTCGCGTTGGTAAATGCTGTCTTCCGGATGGGGACCGCGGGACAAGACAAACTAGTGGTTAGTGATCCTAAAAGATATGGCTGTCTCACGCAGCCAATGGAGGTTGTATATCAAAGCTATCACGTTCAATGCTTGGCGCTCAATCCCTGCAATCCCGGATAAACAGAACCATTGGACGTTAATGCACAGATTGGGACTTCGCCTCCAACACATGGCTCCCATTACTTTATGCTCGATGAACGAAGCTGTGGCAGCTGGAGGCACTGCATTTCGATCCACGGTTTGTGGGTTGAAAAACTGAACTGAACGCCGTTTGTGATTAGAACAACAGGGCAAACAAAGGGGGCACAATGGATTGCTTTTTGAACCGCTTGTCTGGTGGAACCGGTCAATGTTTCGCCCATATTTAATTGTAATACATTACTGCGCACAATTGGTGGACTGATGGCCGATGAAAAGGCGATGTTGATACCGACTAGCTGAAACCAGTCTCCTTTCACTTGGTCCCTGACTTACTCATAATCAAGGTATTCTTGACACTCTATGTGTAATTTGATGATCACCAAAGTTTCACAGAACCTGTTCTCGTATGTCCTTGAAACTGACAGCTTAATGACCATGAAATCTAATTTACTTTCATTCTTGTTCATACGAACTGACTCTCGTGTATTTTTGGTGTTTAGGAGCATCACATGCCCATGACGAAAGAATATTGGTGATATACTTTCGTCAGTAAAGGCGCAGTTTGTCCCTAGGATAGATAGGTTTTTTTCTGTCAGCTGATCTGCTCATTGTCTACTTCACTTTCGGGAAGAGCTGTCCCAGCCTCCACGTTTCTCTGTCCCAATATAATCGGATAGTCGATGCTATCGGATGGGACAGTGCGTGATCGCTGTGGCTTCATTTGTTGCACACAACTCCTCACATTTTTCCGTCAGCCGTGACATGGTGTGTACATCTATCAACCTGACTATAGTCCCTCTTGAGAGTCGTTGGACTTGTCGAAAAATAGTGACCCTCCATAAATCATAAGTTTGCTATTAGCGTGATTTTATGAATGTCGTGACGAGACTATGTCGAATTTCGTCACTTTTGTTGGAGGTGGTTTCCAATTTTCGAAATCATAAGACTTAAAAAAGCTCCACCGAAACTGTCTTCATCCGTTCCATTTCGGCATCCCCTAGTGGTTATAAGTGTGTCTTTTCGAACAATTCTGATGTGAATGGAGGCGGCCATTGGACACATCCTCACTTATTTGCCTGCCGTAGCCGACCTTAACGTAGTCGCGCGAAATGAGCGCGGTTCAATTCAGGATGAGAGCTGTGGGACCTTCGCATCTTCCTGGCTGGGATCTGCGTGATTCTCCTTGCACGCTGCTATAAACCCCTGAGAATATGCAACGTAACTGATCTGATTAGCATTCTTGACTCAGTGGTTAGAGCGCAAATTTACTGACCAGGAGGTCCGTGGTTCGACTCGACCTCTGCCTCTCGACTTCCCTTGTCTAAGCTTGGGAAACCTGGCAATATCCTAGCCCTCTTGCTTCCTTCGAATGACATGGCAGTTAGGCACCGAAAGGTGCTACAGATGAACTATTTTCTCTTGTCACCCTCTAGGCGGACTAGCTGTTGTACGTTTTATGCCGAATTCTTGTTGGATGAGGCTCGAAAAAGACGTCGGGTCAGCCCTACTAATGATGTCTCACTCCATTTTTATGGTTATATCATAGTTAAGCACCGGCAGATTGCTGTCGACGATATCTACTTACCACGAGTTACCCAGCGCGTATTCGTCCTTCTTCTTTACTTGAAAACTCGTCAAAGGCCGTTAATACTGCGTGGATATTAACCGCTTGATGTTGTGTTGTCAACACAGATTGGGCTAGTTTATACAGAACCGGTAGAGCATTGTTTGGTTTCAAGTTGGTGAGCGATTCTTTTCCGTAAGACCCACGCTTGATCGATCCGACGTTCTAGGTTTTGGTGCTCCAGTTTGCACATGGTCGCAGTAGTTGCCCTATTTGTGCCTCATGGTGTGCTGGTGGTTTGTACCAGAGCCGGGCCAAACAATTACACATCTGTGATGGTATGCATACGTTGCGCACTGACCACGATAGACTTTTTTCGGAGAAACGTGGTGATCGACCGATCATTATCTCAGTGCACTACATGACTCCGGTAATGCTTCACCCTTTCTCACGTCTTTTCTGGGGCATCTTCTTTACCCTTTCCCGCGAAGTTTCCGAGTATTTTTTCCGAAGCGTGAGTACAGGGCATCTTCAAAGCATCTTTTGACTAGTGTTGATAGCTAAGCGATTGAAACCCGCTTATTTTTTTACTGTTCTGGCAACTCAATGCCAACTCGTGAATTTGCTTCCATTGTTGTCATCCGGCATACAAACCCTGAGCAGCTATCTAATCCTTGTGTATTGAGCAGCATCAGGAAGACGCAAACATTACATATCAACACGATTTTACCTCAAAAACCAAAATGAATACAAGGCAGATTTGTCCGTAGTGTTTGAAAGTTCCACGTAAGCACAGTGCCCACATACCATATATTCCCCAGGTTGAATGCAACCAGAGACAGAACATGCAGCTGCAGTTGAATGGTGGCGTCAAGCGTAGTAAACCGCTTGGGCCAACGCGTTTTGTATAGGATAGCGTGTACAATGCCGCGCTGGGATATGTTCTACTTCATGGATCATCGTATGGAAGGCTTTCGAGGGTTCCCGGTGTTTGACCACAGGTGCCCCCGAAGCATAGGGCGAGTGTGGTGGGAACATCAGATTAGTAATGCTGAAGTAGATGGTTTTCCGGAAAGTTCAGTCTCCCCTCGGTAGACCGGCTTGTCATATTCCATAGTTTACGCTGGTTAGGCGTGTGCTTCGTATACCAGAGGACCGTTTGGCTCGTAAAGGCCTCTTCGCCCAGCCTTGTGTCGGGTGGAGACGATCCAGGGGGTGGTCTTTCCATGACCCGGCGACGAAGCATAGAACTTAGCAATCAACTCAGTCGCGTTGGTAAATGCTGTCTTCCGGATGGGGACCGCGGGACAAGACAAACTAGTGGTTAGTGATCCTAAAAGATATGGCTGTCTCACGCAGCCAATGGAGGTTGTATATCAAAGCTATCACGTTCAATGCTTGGCGCTCAATCCCTGCAATCCCGGATAAACAGAACCATTGGACGTTAATGCACAGATTGGGACTTCGCCTCCAACACATGGCTCCCATTACTTTATGCTCGATGAACGAAGCTGTGGCAGCTGGAGGCACTGCATTTCGATCCACGGTTTGTGGGTTGAAAAACTGAACTGAACGCCGTTTGTGATTAGAACAACAGGGCAAACAAAGGGGGCACAATGGATTGCTTTTTGAACCGCTTGTCTGGTGGAACCGGTCAATGTTTCGCCCATATTTAATTGTAATACATTACTGCGCACAATTGGTGGACTGATGGCCGATGAAAAGGCGATGTTGATACCGACTAGCTGAAACCAGTCTCCTTTCACTTGGTCCCTGACTTACTCATAATCAAGGTATTCTTGACACTCTATGTGTAATTTGATGATCACCAAAGTTTCACAGAACCTGTTCTCGTATGTCCTTGAAACTGACAGCTTAATGACCATGAAATCTAATTTACTTTCATTCTTGTTCATACGAACTGACTCTCGTGTATTTTTGGTGTTTAGGAGCATCACATGCCCATGACGAAAGAATATTAGCGATATACTTTCGTCAGTAAAGGCACAGTTTGTCCCTAGGATAGATAGGTTTTTTTCTGTCAGCTGATCTGCTCATTGTCTACTTCACTTTCGGGAAGAGCTGTCCCAGCCTCCACGTTTCTCTGTCCCAATATAATCGGATAGTCGATGCTATCGGATGGGACAGTGCGTGATCGCTGTGGCTTCATTTGTTGCACACAACTCCTCACATTTTTCCGTCAGCCGTGACATGATGTGTACATCTATCAACCTGACTATAGTCCCTCTTGAGAGTCGTTGGACTTGTCGAAAAATAGTGACCCTCCATAAATCATAAGTTTGCTATTAGCGTGATTTTATGAATGTCGTGACGAGACTATGTCGAATTTCGTCACTTTTGTTGGAGGTGGTTTCCAATTTTCGAAATCATAAGACTTAAAAAAGCTCCACCGAAACTGTCTTCATCCGTTCCATTTCGGCATCCCCTAGTGGTTATAAGTGTGTCTTTTCGAACAATTCTGATGTGAATGGAGGCGGCCATTGGACACATCCTCACTTATTTGCCTGCCGTAGCCGACCTTAACGTAGTCGCGCGAAATGAGCGCGGTCCAATTCAGGATGAGAGCTGTGGGACCTTCGCATCTTCCTGGCTGGGATCTGCGTGATTCTCCTTGCACGCTGCTATAAACCCCTGAGAATATGCAACGTAACTGATCTGATTAGCATTCTTGACTCAGTGGTTAGAGCGCAAATTTACTGACCAGGAGGTCCGTGGTTCGACTCGACCTCTGCCTCTCGACTTCCCTTGTCTAAGCTTGGGAAACCTGACAATATCCTAGCCCTCTTGCTTCCTTCGAATGACATGGCAGTTAGGCACCGAAAGGTGCTACAGATGAACTATTTTCTCTTGTCACCCTCTAGGCGGACTAGCTGTTGTACGTTTTATGCCGAATTCTTGTTGGATGAGGCTCGAAAAAGACGTCGGGTCAGCCCTACTAATGATGTCTCACTCCATTTTTATGGTTATATCATAGTTAAGCACCGGCAGATTGCTGTCGACGATATCTACCTACCACGAGTTACCCAGCGCGTATTCGTCCTTCTTCTTTACTTGAAAACTCGTCAAAGGCCGTTAATACTGCGTGGATATTAACCGCTTGATGTTGTGTTGTCAACACAGATTGGGCTAGTTTATACAGAACCGGTAGAGCATTGTTTGGTTTCAAGTTGGTGAGCGATTCTTTTCCGTAAGACCCACGCTTGATCGATCCGACGTTCTAGGTTTTGGTGCTCCAGTTTGCACATGGTCGCAGTAGTTGCCCTATTTGTGCCTCATGGTGTGCTGGTGGTTTGTACCAGAGCCGGGCCAAACAATTACACATCTGTGATGGTATGCATACGTTGCGCACTGACCACGATAGACTTTTTTCGGAGAAACGTGGTGATCGACCGATCATTATCTCAGTGCACTACATGACTCCGGTAATGCTTCACCCTTTCTCACGTCTTTTCTGGGGCATCTTCTTTACCCTTTTCCGCGAAGTTTCCGAGTATTTTTTGCGAAGCTTGAGTACAGGGCATCTTCAAGATTACCGTAAACCCATTAGGATAAGTAAAATTACTTGGTGATTTCAGAGGGCTTTGGTGATTTGTTTAACTGCTTCACGATTGCCCTTGCCTAAGCCTATTATTGTATGTACTAATTGTAAGATTCCGGATGATGCAGTGAGTTTCGGTTTCCCTGTGTGGCCTTGATTTCACGTGCTCAGTATTGAACGAAGTAGAGTGACCTTGTGGTTGCATCACACGCGGACGGTCGAACCGAACCAAGCTTTTTGTCCTCTTCACTGACCTTTGTCTACTTATGGCTTTAACCATTGTTTGTAGCCACACTCAGCCGGTTGGTCATGTGCACTGGCATGATGTTCGTCATGATGCAATAAGTTGGTTTCGGCTGGTTTCTCCCCCTCCATCGTTTACCGCCATCGCATTAGAATACACTTCATTCCCGCTTGTGTGTGCACTAGTGTTTTCGCTCTTTAATTCAACCAACGCCTGGTCATTTTCGCGCCACGCGACCTATCCAGTGTGAAGGCTAATCAGCGTCAACAAACAGTATACCGAAGTCTGCAACTGCATCCATTTTCTGTCACGGATACGCGTGTCCTGACAAACTACTGACCACCATCCTCCCCCCACCCCGTGCCAAACATGACTCATTCATGCATTTCACAACAAATGTCAGCCAGTTGTTTAGTTGATGGTGTGTGCGAAATTGGGTCTCCAAAACGAATCCGCCTATGCCAGTTTGCTAGGCACATCGGTCGAACGTCACCTGGCTGCCACACAGGTGAACATGAAGTGTGTCCGCATAAAACTTTCGCTGCATAGTGAACACAGCTCTCCCGGTGACGTTCTGCCAGACAGGTGAAGTGATGAGCTATGTGATCATCTTTCCACTTCGTCATGGGTTAAATGCCGTACAGCGTCTAGACGGCTAGTGTTATTGCGGATTCACATTTATTGACGGTCGATATTCGGTTTCGGGGGGATTCTGACTGCCTAGTCCTGGTTCGCTCTGATGATACCTGTTTAGCGAAGCCGGACATTGGTTCATGTTACGGACACAACACGGGTACTCACTGGATGAAACGTGTTTGAGTCCAGTCATTAGGTGACTAATGCTCTTTTTGTACCGTTTTTTGTGACCTTCACTACTCGTGATCATTGTAGACAGAACACACGTAAATATTGAGCTTTTATGAGGTTTTTTTGTCAGTAAATTTTGATCCGTTTGGTGGATCGTGATTCTTATTGCATCCCAACTTTCAGTTGGCAAGAGGGCTAAGCGCAACATATATCGCGCGTCTGTCTTGTGAACTGGCTTCTCCAAGCTGCTTATTCCCCGCGCTCTTTATGGGGACTCATGAACGTCACCCTTTTTATCTCATGTTCACAGGTTTCATTGAATTTTTCTGATTCAGGTATTCTTAACACAGTTCACCTTAACTTTAACTGTGCATTTAGACAAGTCTGTGAGCGGTTAATCAACATGTTTTTGTAGGTTTATCTAACGACATTAGGTGCTACTGTAGATGACGTGCCTTCTTATAATGGGCAGCACTCGTGTACGGGTTTGAGCTGCGTTCAACACGCAACGAACGTTTCGTTTGCTTTTGACTCAGCCCATCTGAATGCTGTCCTGACCCGTTTGACTGTGTTCAAAGCTATCGCCCAGTGTCAGGCAATCCTATTTCCAAAAGCAGTTATTTTCAATTTTTATGGTGTTTTTCGTCGATACCGAGTTCATCGTCTAGCACGCCCACGGTAGACTCTGTCCGTAGCGTTTTCGGTACTCATTGCTGAAATTTCCCAAAAGAGTTCACCTCCCTATAAGGGCCATAAGGATGTTCACCGTTACTTCTAATTCGAGGTAGACTCCCCACCCCGGAGAAAAGACACCATGCCCCTTTCCGCACAATGTGCTCCTTCTGGGGGATTACTGTAGCTTGTCTGGGTCAGCTTTCTCGAGCGTTTGTCTCCTTGAAGTGAAAATTTCTGGTGGTGAATCCAGCCTCGTCTTGTTCATTAGTCCTCTTTTTTCACCAATTGCAATATTTGATTCTATTCAGGCGCAACAACTCCCTCGACAAATGCACCGCGTCTGAAGGCTCACTTGGTTGCCGGTCCTAACACTCAGAGTGTGGTACATCCAAGTCACTCGTCATTTTATTCAAGCCAGCCTTCGTCTAGTTTTACATCCGGTTCAGCTAATCCATGTGCTCCATCGGATCATATGCGTGGATCTGTACCTCCTCAGAAAAATGTGCCAAACTCTTCCCATGGAGCTGCATCGAGGGTTCAGCTAATGCATGCCGCTCCGAGCGCCTTTGCGACACATATCTCAACGCCAGTCAATCGGGTCAAGCAAAACACTCAATTCAGTCCGCTGGGACAAACAACAGACGAATCTTATTTTGGTGGACCACAGCAATCAAGATACGACAAGCCGACGGCCCCGTTGCCCTCACGTAAACAGAGAACCACATCTCCATCAGCTCAAATGCCAACGCCGGTCACACATGGACGACCTCCCTGTTCGACAGCCGCCCAACAGTATCCGTCCGATAGACCTTCTGGTAGAAATGCATGGGCTGCTCATTCGTCTAGTCGAACGCCATACACACGGGACGCGATGGACTCAATGTATGGTCAAGCTGATAGCAGTAGTAGCAGCTTCATCAGTACTCAGGTGAGTCCACTGCTCAATACCTCATGTAAACGTTTTGGACCGGACGTCTCATTTCAAGAGCGCGTTATAAATTGGTCAGGGGCGATTATTCATTTTTCGGTATAGACCACCTTAACCTATCTGACCCTCACTTGATTCTCAAGGTTGTTGAGAACTCTTCGGTAGCCCTTATTGAAGCTCCTCAGGTAAGCTTAGCCTTCATACAGCAAGTTAAATTAAGGAATACCGTTAACGAGATATTCATACGGGATTCAATTTAGTCTTTCCTTAAAACTAAATTGGTGTGCATATGTGTGTATTTCACGGACTCATACGATCCTCTTATTGTGCATCTGTTAACTCGTTATCCGGGTCACGAAGTACTTTATACTTGAAATACTTCTTGGGATGATAACAGCAAGCACGTATCTGAATTAGACTATTTCACGAACAGTGTGTTCACCTACGAATGTATCTAATTATTACATTCTTGGAAGTGCAATGTTTGGAAAAGCACATCTTGTGGAATGAGACTGACCAGAAAATCGCATTCGATTCTTCAGAGCGGAGCCCTCGCTCCTCAACGGTATTTAGGATCTCTCATAAGCGATTCAAAAACAGTGCACTCAGCTCAGTGAATGCTTTCTACATCTCTAGTTACAATATGAGATCGAAAACAGGCCCAGCAACAGTTCCCTTCTTCCTGGTAAAAGTTGCTCTGGGCTCAGCGAACGATATGAGGCCTACTAGTGCGCTCTCGGTCATTTGAACGAGAGGGTCGCCCAACTTTAGCTGACAGGACTCGAACGTGCTTTATCTTTTGGTATGTCCTGAAGCAAAAGGATTAAATTTCTTTCTTTCAAGTAGAGTATCACCATTGGGTTATGTACGGGCGATAGCTATTGAGCACTCAGTGGATAATCATCAACTGCCGAAGTACTAGGATACACTTTTTCCTACGCCCGAAGAAGAACCTCTTCGAAGAGAGGACACCGCTCGGGTGGGCACACAGTAAGCATCCTCCATCAGGTTGCAATAGGTCTTCCTACCTCTAGAGGCCACACTGCGCCCTGTGGAGTCCACGGTTTTGTTTCCCAAGGGCCGATTCCACTCCCCTAAAAAGGTCAGAAATGCTGGACCGCCTGTCTAAACCATACTGAAAACACCCAGGTGTTTCAGAATCAACTGATTATTCCTAACAACATGAGTTGCCGAAACTAGGCAAGCGACGATGTCAGTTTAAAAACTGGATAGAAGTTGTTGCTGCTCGACAAATGTTTAATTTTATCCCCACGTTGGGATGAGCAACCTCTTCCTTCTCATGCATTGGTAATGATAACATCTGTTTGATAATGATAGTTTTACAGCCACTGCTTGTAGTCAGTTTTCCATGCGAAAAATTCCTCATCTAAGGTCAAACTGGTTCCCAGTTTGACAAGGTTTCCCGTGCGGTAGCAACACGTGATTGTAACAAATAGATGCATGTTGAGACCTGCATTCACATTGTTATGTTAAAATTTTTAAGAAGGGAATAGCTGAACGCCATTTTGGCTTGTTGCAAAGTCCAAGTCTCCTTTAATTTCAGTTTCCTCATCCCACTTAGCAGGGGAAGCTTTCAAGGCAGTGAAACCATCTTCGAAACACACCCGCAGAAGTGACAGGTCGGACATTTTGGGGGACAATCCGGCTGGTCTCCTTTTGGGCGCACTCAGCGAACCAGAATGAAATGTAGACACCGTTTTCTTACGCAAAATTTGACACGCTGATTGTAACAAGGCATCAGGCTCTGACCACTTAAACCCCACACTCTTCAAAGAAGATTAGGTACAAACGCGTATGAACCTAATGTGAAATATGTGGAACCATGATAACACATAAGTGGAATGAAGCGTCTCCGTCATGGTCCTATCATTGACAACGAGTGAGAACCGTGGCATCATCCTGACAGCTTTTGCCTCCAAAATACTCTCGGCTTTATCCCGCACAGATCCATTGTCAAACCCGTGAGAACTAAGTTTAATTTTACCCTTGACGAGGATGCATTCGCCACACCAACGGATCCTGGAACACAGTCATGGCTACCAACGTGCTCCAGCTTTCTCTACCTCTCATTATGTTGATCGTCGGATGCCACTGAAGTATCTGTCGACTAAATACGTTCAATAAATCTTTTTATTTCCTAGAGACACTAAAGACTCGCTAAATCCCACTGCTTTATGAAAAGCCCTTGCTCTGGCTCACTTTGAATGGACTGTTCCCCATTATCCTTTCTTTACATCTTTATTGGCATGCCTTTTCCTAACCTTCCCTTAACACCCTAGTCGAAATTCCCAATGAGGTTCACTAAGCTATTTAGTATACTGACGTTTGCTATTTTTGAGTCACATCCTTCCGAAGTACATACCCACATGCAATTCAGTCCTGTAAATCATGTAGTGCTACTGCAAGGCTGAGTGGGATGAACCCATACCTTATGCTTTAAGATGAGCCCGTCGAGTGGTCGATAGGCCATCAGTACCTGGTTGGCTGCATAATTCTTCCTGGTTACGTGCTCCAGTTTCTCTACCTCTCATTATGTTGATCGTCGGATGCCACTGAAGTATCTGTCGACTAAATACGTTCAATAAATCTTTTTATTTCCTGAAGACACTAAAGACACGCTAAATCCCACTGCTCTGGCTCACTTTGAATGGACTACTCCCCATTATCCTTTCTTTACATCTTTATTGGCATGCCTTTTCCTAACCTTCCCTTAACACCCTAGTCGAAATTCCCAACGAAGTTCACTAAGCTATTTAGTATACTGACGTTTGCTATTTTTGAGTCACATCCTTCCGAAGTACATACCCACATGCAATTCAGTCC
This sequence comes from Opisthorchis viverrini, assembly GCF_000715545.1. Taxonomy (NCBI): domain Eukaryota; kingdom Metazoa; phylum Platyhelminthes; class Trematoda; order Opisthorchiida; family Opisthorchiidae; genus Opisthorchis; species Opisthorchis viverrini. The sequence goes on from NW_008751708.1 coordinate 1,327,581, forward strand.
TGTAAATCATGTAGTGCTACTGCAAGGCTGAGTGGGATGAACCCATACCTTATGCTTTAAGATGAGCCCATCGAGTGGTCGATAGGCCATCAGTACCTGGTTGGCTGCATAATTCTTCCTGGTTAAGGAAAAGACAAAGCCACTTCCCGAATCAGGGAGACTCCAGAGCGGCTTTTGACAACCAGCGTCATTTGTGTCGCCGTCTTGCTGCCGGACTGTCCGTCAGCCTTGGGTTTCCAAGCTCTGCTGTTCGTCTATTCCTGCGATTAATTGAGACAACTCGAAAATGGTTAGTCATATCTGGCAACAGAGTATGAAATTTTTGGTCAGTAAACTCAGTCACATTGGTGAGTTTTATTTAGAGTTTATTTTCACGGCTAGCGATGCTGTACACGGAGACAACTCGAAGATGGTTAGTCATATCTGGCAACCGAGTATGAAATTTTTGGCCAGTAAACTCAGTCACATTGGGTGAGTTTTATTTAGAATTTATTTTCACGGCTAGCGATGCTGTACACTACGATCGTGCCAAGCATACCATCGATAAGACACACTTGGGTGAATTGGCCACGTCCTCCTGCCTCCACACATGTGTGCACGTTTTGTCTATTTGGCCTGCCTGTTATTTACACTACGGATCAGTAGTATTTTCGTGTGGCCGTACCAGTAGTGGTCCAGACAGATTATTCTCTGTGCCCTTTAAACTTGGTCAGGTCGACCATTGGGCTGAACCAAAGACACAAGTTTTAACTCCCCCCATTGAGTTGTCTCTGGAGAGGACAGTGGCATTCTTGAGTCTCAGAGTAAGGGAAGTGTTGATGTGATCGTGATCACAATATACTTAACGGTCGTGTGCCGGTGGTTTCACACTTTCGAGGTTTCATCGCGATCCAAAGAATTCTCATGGTCACATCACTGAGAGTGATCGACCTATTTGGCCTACTGCGGACAAAGTTGATCGCTTGTTGTTAGGCGGAATTCTTCATCGTTACCGCTTTACCGCTCGCAGTTAGTCGCTGCTATGGCCAAGAATCCTATCCCGCACGCTATTGGCCAGGAGATCGGGCCGCTTGCCGGTTCAGCATCATGGCGAGTTTTGCTTGGCCGAAAGTCTGAACCCCACCGCCAATCATGACCCCATATCCGCCGAATACCGGACGCAGATGGCGCATCCAAAAGGCATCAGAATTTACAGGATATTGTCGCGGAACATACTTAATATACGAGGCGCTGTACATGTGTTGTTGATCCGCTTTTGGAAGGTTCAGACCGAGAGCTAAGCTGAGAGAATACCGTTATCACAGCTGTTGGTGCCAAATCTCTTTTTGCTTGGATCCCGAAATTCAGGTTATTTGGCGTGATATAAACGAAGCACATTACACTAGTCCAGCGTAACACAGCCTCAAATCCAACAATATACTTTTGAATATACTCTTTTTTTGTAAATGTTATCAGATAGCGACCTGAGATAGCTCATTGAATGCATCAGGTATTTTCATGCCATGACACAAAAATGCAACACAGGACTGATTTAGTTTCGTATGAAATGGGCTTATTTCTGTGCCGTTGTGAACTACTTGTACGCGCCACGCGTCATGTTTTACCTTAATCAGTTCAAACTTATGGTCCCATTTCCTCAGGGACCAACAATTGTGTTAAAAATCACCAAATAATTAATTAATGTAACAGTGGCCTGGGGTGTTGGGCGCCTGGAAGTCGCAAGACTAATCAACCTAGATGTGAGGTGTTCAGATTTGGATGTAGGGATAACGTCTCTCGTGATTCTATCCCATCATCGTTCTGCAACGAATCAGGTGTTGTTATAGCTACCCTGAAATCCTTATTAAAAGGCTCCCTAGTATGGGCTGACCTTTCAGCATTTCTGGCGGACATACATCTACATGCTCAATAATGTTTCATGCATTCACCCCTAGCCTAATTGACATGATGATGTGAAAAATGAGCCTGTAGGTTTCTCAGATACCCAAGCAGAAACGTCTGCTTTTTCAAACACCTGATCTACAGGCTACTTTCTCCGATCTTCAACACAAGAATCATGCGTTCAAAAAGTTTGGTTGTTTTCATCTGTATTGTACGCATCATCAGGCAAGACATCCAGCTTGATGCGTTATAGTTTTTCCCAGTGTCCCACCATGATGATGGATATTTTATTTGTTGCAAACATCATGGGTGAATGTTTTAGCAAGGTTTGAGTCGTAGGGCCAGGTGTCTCTTCGCTCATGTAGATTTGAGTCAAAACAAATCTCGAAGACAAACGGTCCTGACCCATACACACACACACAAGCGCAGATACCGCATTTCGGCTGAGCTACTGTTCTGTCGCTAAAACAGGTCTTTTTAGGACCACCCTACGATACCATGTGCAGGCAAAGTGGGTCTGTTTGAAGCCGGATCACTGGACACCCGGTGGCCCGTCTTCACTCTCGTCAAAATTCAACGTTTTATGAGTGAACCGGAAACCCAGGCTCATTTACCAACAGGTACACAGAACGAGCTGCATTACAGAGAGATGATTAATCTTCATCATCGACAACATAGCTACACTGTCATTTTGATGTGCGCTTTCCGGTTTGTAGGATCGCGTTTAGTATACCTTTTTGGTTCCTATGAGTATCTCCAATGCCCGTTGACTTAAAAATGTAGCCCTGGATGCGAGGCGTCCTTTACTGAGAGGCATTGACTTAGACGTGCAATACACTGAAAGTCTCTCGCTAGCTTTTGTCACGATACATTTTGCCAGTCAGTTCAATGTCACCTCTTGCATATTTGGCTTTTGACAACTTTGCGTTGCGACTAGTTGCAAAGTAGGTTCTTTTTCGGCGGGGTGGAACAGACTAGCAATACGACCTGAAGTGTGGGCGGATGACTGTCGTCGGCGATTGGTTGGTTTGCAAACTTTATGTACCACTGTTATGTGTATCTCTCTGTGCGCGGGTTGTATGGGCGCTGTCACATGCAATCAATAGGTGGGCGAGAGAATGAGTAAGTCAGATTCACTCTGCCTACGACCAATCCTACTGCATCAAATGAACAGTAGATGTTACTACCTACCAGGGTTTTCACAAGATTGCAAGTATCGAAACACGAATTATGAGCTAGGCCACCTTATCCGCTCTTATCCAGTATAGACTTTTGCTTTCTTTATGCTATTATGTACACTTTAAAGCAGTATGATATTGAATGACTTGCAAGTTGTCTGGGTCATCTTCACCACTCTTTTGTCACGAGATTGCGGACAGAATAGCCTACGCAACAGCGACCGACTACGTTTTGTTGCACAATATCAAGCGCCAGCGTATCAGCGAAATGTGTTAGCAATTTTTGCCTCTGCTGCTTGCTTCAAACGTAAGGTGACATCTCCGACCGTGACTCACTCACCCAATTGATCTATTTTCACCCACTAACCACGCATCATGATGCATTTTTTCACCGGCTAACTGTTCTAGATAACGAACATGTGGTGCACTTCTGGGATACCCCTGCCTATAATCACATCTTCGTCTCTCGATCGAAGCACAAAACTGAATTCACAGTATGACTGGATTTTAGTTCATTTGTCATATTTATCTTACGCAGGCCTTTTGGCGTAAATTTTCACTCAACCAGAATCAAGGGTTTCACTCTTGCTGCGGTTCATCACCGCAGAACACGCCTGTCTTATCATTTCGATCGATCACTCTGTGTAGTTACTTTATGTTATCGCTACAACTGCAAACTGTGGAAAAGATGAGACAAAATTATTTCCAAGGATATGTTGGGTCACAATCCAAACGACGATCGCGAGCATTTGATGAGAAGAAGACAAGAGAATTATTGTGAGCTATTGGTGTCACTCTCACTTTGGATTCGTGACTTCAGGTTCGCCGAAACATAACGCTTTGCCCGGTACTAGCTACTGATCAACATCCAACGTTCTTGCATTTTCAGTTCAGTTTTCCTCCTGCAAGTGAAGTGAATCTATGCTGAAAGGCCTGGAAGCACTGTATAGCTGCTTCATTCCTATTGGGGAGTTTCGAATCCGCGACCTCCTAGTTAATAGCTTGAACACTTAACCATCCGGTTCTGGTTGGCTCCTAAACTGACCGGAAATGGTGAAGGTCGAAGCCAGGGCAGGATAAAAGTTTAGCGGAACATCCACGAAGGCGCTCAAGAAATATCGAGAGCGATAATTCAGAAAAACACTCTGGCCAAATTTTACTCTCTATGAATGTGACTTTAATAGGGAGGGCCTAGATTTAGAGACCCCATGTTTCCATCATAATACTCCCCAATTTGCCCAGATATCAGCGGTTTTCAACAAAGCACGTTGGCACAAGATCGCACCAGATTTTGTTCCTGAGATCATGGGAATCAGCGGGGAAGTTAGTCAATAGTATCGACACAGGCCAATATGGCATTATCATACCCGACAGTGCGAACGTGCCAGAAGGATGTTGCCACCATAATTTTGGTTCATCACAAAGCTCATCACAAGGTCAGATAACATGGTGAGTGACGAGGAGGTAATATCCCGATTGAGATTTCCAAAGCCTGCTCTCGGCTATTTGGCCACTTGATTCCTTTCTCTATGGAAACAAATTAGGCGACTTCGAATTGGTTGTGGGTTTTCAAAAGAAGGTTCGAAACTTATAGGAACGTCAGTTTGATCTATGTAGCCTACCAACCATTTGACACGTTAGTAATTGACCGCTTTTCGGTCTGATCCGATTGGCCTGTTATCAGTTGCCAGTGGACCTTTTCAATACCCAGACGCTTTCGAGATCCTGAATGGCCAGGTAAAAGACGAAATAAATACACGCACAACTAGTACCAGAACAATGTTCGTCCAACCTCAAGAAGTCGCGTGGACTGGATGGAAGATAAGCTCACTGTGTAGTGACGCAAATAAGAATTACTTCTTGTTCTTCAAGATACATTTTTCTGTTTTCTTTGTCCGTTTATATGTTGCTGGAGATCCGCCAGACATGTCGAATAGTCACCGAGTATCCTACCTTCAGTTTTCAGGCTGATTTGCTTAATCCGACCTTGTGAAATAAACTTGTCTGTGGCACAGTCCAAATGTAGAATCATGTGTAATTCTAAGCTTGCATGCTTCCAGGCTGATCCGACCTTGTGAAATAAACTTGTCTGTGGCACAGTCCAAATGTAGAATCATGTGTAATTCTAAGCTTGCATGCTGACCTATTCTTCATTACTTTTTATTTCCTTACCACATTTGATCAGAATTCCGGTGAAAGCAGTGACTTTATAACACCCAGTAGTCCTAGAACAAATCCTCGTCCGTCTACACAAGCGGAATTACGCACAAACGGTGCAGTACCTTCTGGTACTCGGGGTTTCGTTTCTCCACAACCGTCTCAGGAACTCCGCGTGAAACAAGCAACGTTGATCAGCGCCCCTTCTGGGAATGTCCCTCCTTGCGTTGCGACTGATGGTTTCAGCCAAGAAACCTCATCTGTTCAAAGGAAAACAGCTGCTATAACTTCGCCATCTCATCCATTTTCCGGTGGATATGGTCCATGCGACTCCAGTTCGCAAATGACTGTGAGTGAATTACGCTCAATAGCAGAACGCCAGCGGCAGCAACTTACTCGACAAGCGCAACAAATGCAAACCAAGGAAGAACGTCTGGCTTGGCTTCGGTCAGTTCGAGCCCAATCTTCCGGTCCGGAAAAGGTACCCTTTTTCTTTTTAACAGAAATTTTAATCTGCGCCTTTTTCCGTGTTACTCGCTTGCGACAGATCTAAAGCGCATTGTTCTGTGGAACCAAAGGTTGCTGTACACCGTTATTTTCTATAATAACAGCCTTAACTGTCTTGTCGACGGACGAATCAATCAGCAACAGGCGCAGTGAGTGCTGTATTTGAATTCTTATCCCTCGGAGCTCCTGACAACCAAGAAGGGAGATCCTAGATGGTGTCCATTGTTCGACTTTTTCTTTCTGAACAGCTTGTCATTATCGCACCCCGTGTATATTCTCGGCGTCTTGCTTCAGATATGCATCGGAGACATTCCAGAGCTGAACGAATTGATTTAACTTGAACTCCCATCGAATTACATATTAAATTGCATGATGAATCCGCATGCTGCAATCCTAGCACAACACTCCCTCTCCAGCACGATCTCGTGAAAGCCAAGTTAGTTTGCTGGCGCAGGTGATCCTAGTAAAGAGCGAAAAATAGCCAAGTGCGCGTCTTCCATTACAGTTATTTATTGAGAGGAATTATTGTAGTTTATTCCACCCAACATCTCCAAATTCATGGAAAAGTTTATTACTTTCGTTTATGGCCACACTATCAGTAACAGCCCATTCGGAAGGCCGATTGTCGTAAAAAAGAACACTTCCAGCTACGTGTCGGTCGCAAATAAAGTGTTCCCATGTCACACGCAATGCCGGTCCTTCGGTTATATCAACCACGTGTACTTTATGCGATGCCTGTTCCGTGGCCAATCAAATGAATAAAAACACGTGGATCGATCGAATTCGCATTTTCTCGCCATTTGGCTGATTTCTAATGGCCGAAGAGATCGATTTTAGTACACCTGTGATGGTCAAGCCTGTTGGTCTTTAGAAATAGCTCGTAACTCCTATCTTTCAAATTACTACCTCATACCTCCTTACCACACTGTTGCGTATTTGGGATGCACTTCACAAGTCGCATTCATATACGGAGTCTTCGTGAAACTCCTTTTGTTCTGGTAGCCGACCTGATGTACCGAAATTTGGACAACACCGTTGTTTGCCAACTTTTGCCGTTTACATGAATTATGCTCGTGGCTGCCGCATTGGAATGATTTATGGTACAAACAATCTGACAAAGATTATCGGAACTAGATATCCTCATCATAAGTGTCAATTTTTCACTGTTGTAGTGTATTGGATGACGTTTCCTAACTCTGTCGCCTTGGCAATAGCACATTTGGCTAACTTTGGTTGTGATATCCATGAATTGCTTATCTCCTCCATGTCAGTTGCCATTTTTCTTTCGCGTTCAGGGGTTCTACGCAATATTTTTTGATAAGATAAAGTACACAAGACTGGCTTCACATGGTTCGAATGTGCATCCTTCCATCCACGAGACCTGTGGCATACTGATCGTGCTGTGTCTAGTCCATTTCACTGTTAGGCAACTATTTGCCTAACCACAACTGAATACTGACAACGCGTACTTTTGCTTTTGAAGGTTTCAATGTGAACGCTTTATCATCGCTCGAGGTGACAGCACTTTGTCGTAGTGTCGGTTGGTGTTGGTCGGTCATTTGAACCGGATGTAGAGTGTAGTCGCTGTTTTGTGTGAGCAGTGAAAATATCGGGCTCAGCGTGCACAGCCTGAGTTATGGAGATTTCCCTCGATATCAAATATTCCAACGGACCGAATGATACTCCGATTCCTCCAAGTGTTAGTTCTAATGAACCGATGCAAGAAGAATATTCAAGGTGATATTCATTAACCTGTTTTGCCTAAACTCATCCGTGTGCTTCCTGTCTATAGTTGATGCATCGGATATAGAGATTGATGACACGGCAGTGTTCTACTTCAGCTGTTTGCACCTCTGTGGCACTAGTGTCGTATCGTTTTAAAGTAGTAAACAACTCTTTTAGGTGGAAGTCGTCCTCGGTAAAACAGGTTCTTCTCACTCTTCGATCGTTGGCCTTGCCCTTGAAACACTGTTTCAGTCTTATCCACCATATCAGCTAGTGTGTTTCATAGGTTTCCCTTCCCCTCTTGACCACTCACATCACCCAGCTTCATTGGAAACTGTCCCCAGGGAATAACTTATGTGCAATCAATCGACTATTCCTTCTCCTCGGCTTAGCGTAGCTTTCTCATCACATTTCACATAGGATAGCTGATATAATCCTCCGTAAGACCAAAGGAGCATTGACAACTGAACAATCTGTTCAACTAGCCTTTTTTCTTCCCTGTCTTTGACCACGCCCTTTCTGACAGGAGATATTGTTTGGGATTGTCGGTTTACCCAAGGTAATCTTAGTATCCCAGATCACGTGACTCAGCTTGTCGTCAACTGAATTGGTACGTGTACATAAATCGGTCAGTTGGGCCAAGCTTACAGTAGGTTTTGGTTTGTTCGATGTTTTGGGGGTGCTTTCTGTAGATTGATCCTCTTTGTACTGACAAACAAGCTGTTGGAAGGTAATTTGATGAAGGGATTATTTCTTTTGGTGATGTTTTGCTGCTTTTCAGTCCTGTCGGATTAATATTGACAGGATCGGCAATGTAAACGAACTGTTCCGTGTTGGTTCGCGGTAGTTGATTTTCCGATTTGCTCACCAAAGCATTTTCTTGACGTGATCATCGTCATCATCATCATCGACAGAATGATGACAGATAGGTTTTGCTGTACTGTTATTTGATCAAATAATTTCCCACCACTGTATCTGAATAGTACATTAGCTTAGTTGACCGGGTTTCTTCAGTTGAGGATGCAATGTTTCTCTCTTTACTTAGGGTTACTCACCGGCATAGTCACACTTCAACTGCGAGGTGGATGATACACTGCCAACCGTTTGTTGGATAGCGGTGTTTGTTTTAACCTTTTACTGCACCTAATTTGAGTTGTTTTTCCCATTCTGACGCCTGCAATTGTGCTTCTTTCAGAGTTCTCTCTTACCCTGACTGTTTTTGGGTGCCCCAGAATGCTTCATTGTATGCGTTCAATAGTCCCCGTAACTTTACTTAGTTTCGTGTCCCACGCAACCACGCATGAGTGGTACTTCTGCTTAGAATGACGTCAGCAACAAGGGATCTACGACATTGTTGTATATGTATCGTTTCCGCTGCACTATGGTTACCAAGGTTTCCATCTATTCGGATGCTGTCAGCTGAATTGTGGATTTAATTTTCCGCATCTTCATTCTGACCTTGAAGAGGAAAGAAAGACGGTTGTACTGGCCTATCTGTTCGCTCTCACGTTGAGAAACACTTTATTCTCTATTATCTTTCTAGTTGGTCTTTTTGTTTTACCAGGTTTGTCGAAATGGGTCCCTACCACTACATCATATGTTGTTTCGTACTTACCAACCTGCATCACCATCCGTGTTTCAGCTCCCCCCACCCGGGTCCGAGTTAACACACGACCAGGAGGCCCGTCTTCATAAATTGCGAGGTTTTCGCGGCCAAGCCGAGCAAACCAGACTCACGAACGAAAACTTGGGTACGTATCGCTCCTTTTTATGCTCTCTCTCCCTCTTTGTTTGTCAGAGCAACTTTTGCACATTAAATCGGGGCCTAAAGCCGATAGGAACCGCAAGCGGATTGTTCGCAGTTTTACTGACATACTTCCTATCCTCAGCTTTTAAGTGATTCGCGAAAACGAAAGGACTGAAAATCTTGCTCGATGAAATATGCCAATCTAAGTGTATTTCCATTTGGTTTGGCCTCTATGTCCTCCTCCTGTTTGAGCATTCCAATGTATGCTTCACATACCTGAGAATTAGTTTCGCGGCCTCTTTACTGTTACCTATCTAGATTAGCGGTTGTCCTGTTTGATAGTGGATTCCTAAGTTGCCTATCGTGAGGTCTGTGCATATTGATAGTGCGAGAACCTACGTTAAACAACTACCGGACTATCGGATCTTGAAAAATGGCCCAACTGCATTTCGCTGTTTCGCAGCAGCATATTAGTGGACTTTTACGATATTCCCATGTGCTTCCAGTGCTTCTTTCCTGTTTGGTGAAGGATTCGAGACAGCTGTTGTTACCTTGTCATTTGCATGTCGAAATACAGAAGTGCGTTTTCGAATACACATACGGGAATCGTGATGTTTGCCGAACAGCTACTTGTGGCACCCTATTACTCTGATGAAGCAAATGCAGTAGGTAACCTGTCACGTGACAGTGTAAATGAGGAAAGACGCTGTAAGTCCTGTTGTTCCTTCGGCCTCTTCGTAGCTTGATGTCTGCGAACTAGTTAAGTGACTGGTTGAGATTGTACGTACTTCGATTCCTTGTTGACGTCTTGTTTTTTTTTTGGCAGAATTTGGCGAAATTTTCATTGCAATAATACAAACACGTATGCCGACACGTGAGAAGGGAAATTGGTTTGGCGGAGCCAGCTAGTAATCTAAGTCTGGTGTTAGCCACAGCCATCGCAAGAATATGGATAATCTTTTCGGTCATAGTTTGAGGAAATAGCGACCTATGTGAACTATGAACTTAACTATGTGTTATCAGCTGACGATTCACGCTTATGGTGTTGCATGGTTCAGCGATAGCGCCCTTTCGCTGCCTAGCTTCCATGCCGACCGAAGGAAGTATGAGGACCGAGATACTGCCAGGTTGTCCAAGCCTAGACGGAAGCAGTCGAGATGCAGGGGTCGGGTTCGAACCACGGACCTTCAGGTCAGTAAGTTTGCGTCTCAATCACTGGACCATCTCGAGCTGGGATCGCATGCGAGCTATTGACCGTTTAGCTCAAAAGCCATGGAAGATATCGATAGCATTATAATTTATCTGTCTACCAAACTCTTCTCGCCAGTCAAATCGATATTCCACCGAGCGGTCCCCGTCATCTGGTTACTCATCTAGTAACACAATCATATCCTTCCATAAATTTAGTTCTCTCGGAGTTAGCGTGTCGACTGTGATTTACAACCTGCAGGCTGAATATCCCTTATACTGATTCACAAATGGGGCTGATTCAAAGACGAATCTTTTAAAATAGACACCCTTTTCTTTTGTCATTCCTCTCTACCACGGAATACTCTGCTGTGTTTTTGGGCCTGTATTTTTCGATATTGCCTTCATCAGTGGTAGCGAGATGGTTGAGAACTTCCGGGCCGACCACATATCCCTAGCCGAGATGCGAGATGGCGCGAATTTACTGACCGGAAGGTCCGTGGTTCGAATCCGACCTCTGCCTCTCGACTTCCCCTGTCTAGGCTTGAGCAACCTGGCAGTATTCCAGTCCTCGTGCTTCCTTCGGGTGGCATGGCAGCTAGGCATCGAAAGGGTGCTACATCTGGACGGTTTCTAGCCGAACATAACAAAACAGATGGAACTCCAATGCATGAACATTGATTTTGGGGGGTCCGTTAAGCTCTATCTCTCTACACACTACTTTGATCGGCATAGTTCTTACATAGAATCCATACGCAGTTGGTATTTGTCGGTATTTTGATTAGATTGACCCCTTCATTGCTGGGCCGGTACAGCTTTCCAGAAATAAATCTATTTTGAGAGTGAATTTGTAAAACGTGCTCTCCGGTATCCGAAAACTTAATTTGTCTAACCCAACCGGTTTCCATAATAATCGCTTGTGTTTTGTCCGGATCAGCTTCTTCGTGAAATGTAGTATATTAATGTTGGGTGAAAGAGATTGTCCATCCTGTCTTCATATTCCATTGTCTCATCATAGCCTGTTTGATTCTCTTTTAAGGGAACTCATTGACCGGTTTCTTTGGTTTCCTTCCGATAGCTTACATGTTTGTTTCACAGACTGTATTTACACTCACGATTTCCATCACATTCTGTATTATATTTGCAGCTAAGGAGATCGATAACTTTGCTCGAATGTTATCGGCAAAAGAGCTCGAGGTGGAAACATATAACCGTCGCACGGATGAGTCACAACGGCTTTTATCACTTATCAGAACTTGCCATGGTACTGTTACCAACAGCTCAACTTCACGGACCGGTCGTCTTACTGCGACGAAATCACCTGAATTGACTGTGGCGGTTGTTGACACGGCGGACCTGGACAAGCCGTTGGATTTGCTGTCGGTTCAACTGCCTTTTGCTTCCGAACGGGTGCGCTGAGTTTTTGTGGTTTTATTTCAATTCATATGTCGGCTAATACAAATCCACTTTGCGTTTCAGTTTGTCGACATGTACTTGTTAAGGTACCTGATCGAAGTACACATTTTCCACCTCCTACATGTCCAAATCTCTTATACTGGAATCCTCCAATTAACCCACACTTGTGAAACTGACTTTCACTAATTTTATAAACAGACGCCCGCATCATATGCCGAGCAGCCCAGTAACACTACATATTGGTTCCCCATTGCGGGACTAATCAGCTCGTTTTGGATAGAAACGCGCAGCTTTTGCGTTCTCTACATGAGTGTTTGATTGGAATTGGTCTCGTTAACCTTTGCCAATTCACAACACCGGGCAACTTATCCTATGTTATGCAGCTGTTTAGTCAAGTGTGCGGGTTTTGTTTTCCCCTGGGCGTGCTACCACTGGAACAACGGCCAAACTGACCGTGCTGATACGACTGAATTCGGTCAACTCTGATGGCAATATTTTATCGGTGACTGTAGCACTTTCGGTGCATGCCAGGATGGGGACCGCGTGGTCCCCACTGCGCCCGGTTGAAGACACTACAATATATGGCTGCCAACCGATGTCAGTTTGTATCCAGATTACCTGAGCGAATGTCTGGAGGTGTAGACACCTCGGAGTGATTGTGGCAAGCTACCACTAAGTCCCTTCCCCGTTCACCTTTTTTCTTTTCTTTACACAAGACTTTCAAATAAATAATGGTTGTACGGCAGTGAAGCATCGGCGTTGAGCACTGATGTCATGCTGTCGATGATGATGATGACTGTAAGAAAGGCACTAAGAGGTCATGCATCCAGCGCTACTAATGGACCACAAGACTCGTAATCATTACTGTAAAATCCGCGCACAATGCATCATGTAAGTGGTGGTTCTATCAAACTTTACACATTGGAAGGAACTTTCGCAACTGCTTTATTGCTAGGACACTTCCCAGCTGTTGAAAGCGGTCACTTGCGCATCACCAATGCTACACCCGTGTTGTTTGTTAGACTCTGCTATCAGAGTGATTATGATGTATGAAAACAAAGACACCGTTTGAGTAGACCATAAGGTTGACGGAAACTCGGGGACTGCACCTACCTGATGAGCCCCAAGAAGGGTGAGACCGGTCGTGGGCTGTGGAAGAGTTTTCAGCAACCTTGTGAGTAGTTCCCTTTATGAAAAAGATACCTAGAATTAACTCTGCTCGGGCATGCACACAATTCACAAATATGGGGTCACACCGCAGACAACTAACCGTGCTCTTGGTGCAGAGTTCATCAAACACAATCACCGGCATTTACAGTAAATTCATATTCCTGATATGTTTTGTCATCGTTTGTTTTCGTGGTAATTGGGATCCAATAGCAATCGCAAGATCTTATGCCACAAGTCTGGGCATAGTCAATTCACGAATGTGTTGTTGCCTTAGCCGTGCGCGCCGTTACCGCTAGGTTTAACGAGCGTGATTGCGGCCCATCGATCGCGGTTTCACCCACTATGCCTCCGGTCTTGGTGCTGATATGGGTGTCCAGCTGCTGGCCGGTTGCAGATAACCATAGTCAAAATCTCGGATCCTTCACATTGTTCCCCACTCGATGTTTGTTATTACAAATATCACCTTGTAGCTCGCTGAAAAATAAGACATCGAAGAATTCGACTACCGACTACTTTCAAACGATATTATCCATTGGTCTTTAAAGTTATCCACTTATGGTTAGGATATTTAGAAAAAGCTTGAGATTCTCTGCCGCGCCATAAACAAATCGGCTAAACTATACTTTTTCACTTTAGGTCCTAGTGTTTTGTGCAGTCAGTCTTATTAGCACTACCTTTTTCGGTGCACCCTTACTCCTAGAGACCACAACGGATACCGATGAACTTTCGTGTAAGTGTTCTAAATTTTTCAGGATGCTAATTCTCAGAGTAGATTAGCCCAACTTTTACATTTTTACAGATATCAGTATTGAAACAGCCTTCGGGCAAAGTAACCCAATAGTGTCTATAGTTTTAAGAGCTATGTTTGTAGAGTTACTTGAGAGTCTCGGCAATGACGCCCCCGTGTTTTTATCCAGCTAGGCATATCCAGTCTTCCCCCAACTAAAGAGAAGAATTTAGTGAACCCTTCTCCGATTTAGCTGTCGTTTGTCTTGTCATGATAGCGTAGCTATCCTGATGTGTGCAGGGAGTTCTGTCACCAGCGAACACGCCTGCTTCCTAGCTGTTCGCTTGTTATTCCTCCACCTTGTTTTTGTGACGTGCAGGCAGATCACGTTGTGTTATGCACGACTGTCCCGCCAGTACGCTTTACGGCAGTTTGTGTTTTTGCCAGTATCCGCGTCCTCGTATGCAATTTCTCCATCGCCGGTTAAATTTAGCCCACACTCAAATATGGGGATTTCTGCTCGAGGTTCTTTTTAGTCTTCAAGAGACCAATAACCTTGTTCTTTTGATAACATTCGTGATAAATTCTAAAAGATTGCCTTACATAATCGCGTCTTCCAGGACAAGAAGCGTTGGCGTGATGGACTAATTGAAGCGGATCGTCTCGACCGGCAAATCACCCTGGCACTTAGTCATCGAACACACTCGAAGCGTGGTCCGACGCAACTTCCCGACTCTAAACCAGAACAAACACCACCACTGAGGCCTCTTGCCGCAAGCACAACCGTCATCTCTGGCATCGGATCTACACATCAGTCATCTAAGTATCAGTATGTTGCCTTTTGCTCTTACTACTGTTGTTTACCGGATTAGATTCCGTCCGACTTAACAGTTTTTTTTGGGCGGCATATGTATTCGTAGGACGTTCCCTTCAATGATTAGCTGCTATTGCACTGTACGGCATTAACTCCTCCCTGAAAGTCTGTTGTTCCCTATTCTCTGGTGGTTGCATTCTTGTTGTTACGATGGTGATTGTCTAGACACCAACTACTTCAATGGGCGTTTAGGTATTGTGACTGACGTACGCGACCATCTAACCTTTGCAAAATACTGCCCTTGTAAACGGTAGCCAGTCAAAATCTGTCTCAACTGCGCAATCCGGAATCAGTGACTTTTGCAGCACAATAAATTGTGGTTAATTTCATGTCGGAATTTGTTTCAGTGCAAAGGATTGTTCTGTCGTGAATCACAACCCCGTATGATCAACTGTATAATGGAAAGCAAGACCAGTACTGAAGACCCTAGTATGGTTGCGCTGGAGTACTGTGGCATCAAATGGAATGCAGAAGCGGTTAAACATTCGATGTAGCGAGTACTTGCACATCTTCCAACCTTTAGTAGCACAAACCGGAATGTGGCCACTGAAATGTGCTCGTATCCTACAGGTATACGCAGCTAAATCCGATTTTAGTTTCATGCATTCCCTACGTAGTACCAGTGGTAGCTAGTTCCGCTGATCCCAAATACCACTGTATTGTTGGTTTGTAGCGTATTCGTAACGGGATCATATTGGCTCCCTATGTATATATATATATATATAT
>NW_008751708.1:1342988-1355822 GCF_000715545.1 Opisthorchis viverrini
TATATATATATATATATATATATATATATGTTTATTCAATCAGGACAATCGATCAGTACATAGCGTCTGTGAATCCCTGATCGCTTTTTTACCCCCGTGCTTACCGATGACCACCAACCATTTTAGTTATTTCTAGGAATAGAGCGCCTAGAAATTTTGGATGGCATCTGAAGCTGTGTGTGGGTTTCTGTGGGCCATTAGTCTTGGTTACATGTATATGGGCGTTTGACGCCTACATTCGACTGATTTATTGATGCACGTTTTACAGTCTCTCGTTGTGTGAGATGCCATGTTTTCACTGGACCACTTTAACCAGTGGACTAAGTTGCTTGATGAATAGCATCCTTTGTGAAATTGATATTATAGTGTTTTGTGGGTTTCCACCTCTTTTGAAGCAGTACAACACAACTCCAAACCTCCCAACAACTTATGTTGCGGTTGTCTTAAGCAAAGACCCAACAGTTCCTGCAAAAATGTTCGTTTTCACGCCGGATTCCTACACGTTACAATTTTGAAGGTCTTAGCGTGTGTTCATCTGGATTGATCCTGAAATTCATCAACCTAATCGAAAACTACCCAAGAATACCGTTACTCTTCACAAGGGCTGTTTTGACATCAACAAAAGGCATTCTCTGATAAACGCACTAGTAAAAGTACACTGGCAGACGTGTGCAATACCTGATCTCAGTTTCGTGCAGGTACCTTGCGTCTTAGTTGTCACAACTCTATGGAGCGCCAACTGTTTATCTGTCTGTCATAGGTTAGCCATCAGCTGAATGCATTTTTTATCTCATCCACGTGGTATCCCTTCCAAATATACGAACACCCAAGACTAACGAATCCGCTCATAGTTTTTAAAGACATTGATTTTGAAGTCGCGGATTAGAAAGCTTTGCTGTTTTGCGCAAGTGTGCTCAGTTCAGCTTCACTTGTCTGATGGCTGGAATCAGTGTTGTTGTAGATGTATCCCTTATTGGGACTGGTCCCTATATTGTCCAGATACAGAGACTACGTCTAGTTTGATCTGCTAGAAAGAATAACGGTGTTCCATAAGTGTTGCAGCGGAAGCGTGAGTACCGTAGGCAAAAAGCAGCCACTGACGGTAAGGTAACCGGCTAGCACATAATCAGCTGATTGACTGATGGGCGGCATCAGCGTGCATATAGTTGCATTCAAGTGGTTACCGTCTTCCGCAAAATTATAATTCGGCTTTCACATGCACATAGTTTGGCGGTGTTCATAGGCTGATAGCGATAATCTCTTTTGTCATAGTGAGGAGTTTGACCAAGAATGATTCCCCAAGTATTATGTAGTACATCCAGACTTGTACATGAGAAACAAGCAGTCATTTCAGTCATGGTGCATATCTACCATAAAGCCTTCACGGCACAATACCCGATATACTACCGAGTTATTTAGCCGTAGGCAAAAGTAGCTGAGTGTTCAGCGTAGACACAGATGACCCTTAGCCTAAGTCTGACCCCGCCACCAGGTCAAGCTCATGCTCACCCGTCACCTCGATAGCCTTTCATTCTCGCACGTGTGACTGATATGCAATCAAAAGGCTATCTCTTACTGCCCATAATAATTCAGTTTTTATCCTCATGAATCTTTGTGGGTTTCCACATCTGGTTATCTGTTGATAAGCCGAATTTTTGGATTTCACATGTCACTCGATAAGTTAACAACAATCCAAGTAAGTCTAAGTTAACAGTTGATTGACTGCTAATCGATGACCAAGAATATTACCAGTTCGATAGTTTCTCTTGAGATGTAACTCCGTTCAAACCAAGGTTACCTCTGTCCAGAAAGGTAAGGTGCGGCTATTTCGTTGTGCAATGAAATGGACGAGAGCACTGCGTTCGCTCAGATGGATTTGCCCTTACGGAATTCAGCTGACTGCATGACAGGCGTTTCAGTAGCCGTCTAAACCTCACAAACTCTCAGAATGTTTCACCATAACAATGATTCTGTGCATTGAGCATGGGCTTGTGAATGAATGGAAGTGCAACACCGTGATTCCTTAATTTTTTGGTTATTTTGGTTCATTTCGCTAGTGGTTAGACTCTCGCCAATAGACTCTCCCGTTGCAAGTAAATTCCCGAAAAGCCTGGCTAATTTCGTATAAAACAGCCCATCCGACTTTTTATGTGCCGGACGAAACTCAGGCCAAAAGGACCCTAACGGTTGCAAAGTTTCTGCAAATCTGACACTTTCTTCAGATGATTCGCTGATAAACTTATGCATAAAATACTAACTCTCAAGCCACTTGGTCAATTCGGTCCGCCCGATCTACTCGTCATTTATACCGACGGTTACTTTTGCTGTGGTTTGGTGCTTGGTGTAGCATCTAGTAGGCTGTACGTTCGTCCGTCATTGTTACTGGTTTCCTTCATTCGCCGTTGGTTTTCTAATCTAGCGTGGCTGGTGAACAACCTGGTGCGGTTACCGTAAACGCATGTGCTCCTAACAGCTCTTCTACTAAGCTCACAGGGGTGAGCTCGTCTTTCAGTTCCCTGCTAACACGTGCTAGCAGCCCGCCCACCAGCCGACGCTCCTCACTCCGCATGCTGCTCCATGCTTCCTCCGGTGATTCTCCTCGAGCCTTGGATCCAAATATTCCACTTCAGCGGATAAAAACTCCGCCACGCTACGCCTCCCGCGCTGTTATCAACGATACGTACATGCGGCGAATATGTAGAGATAGTGTGGAGAAATACAAGCGAACCGCTAGTGAAATTTACAGAGCTAATGTGGAACGAATGGCAGCTAAACATGGCAAGTCGTCTGCCATTGAATTTATTGATTCCAAAATGGATAAACGCATGGAAACCTCTGCCGCAGATAGTATAGAACCAGGAGAGGTTCGCCTAACGCGTGATGAACCGGACAAAGTACTCGGACGTACCCAGTCAGCTTCTCCACTTGATTCAATTTCCTCTTCATCCTCGTCATCCCTGGAGTTGATTGGGATCGATCAAACGGCAGTTGATGCTACGAAGTCGACGGAACCCAAGCTATGTCCGGTTGACGAGGAGATCAGACAGAACAGTGGCGACGTGGATAGTGGTTTGGGTGGATCGGACGATACCGGTCAGTCAGAACAGACTCATACCGGCCTCCCTTCGAAGCAACGTGCCACCACTCCCTACGTATCTGCAACTACTGTCCTGGTAGATGAGGGACACGGCACCGATGCCAGCTTGAGCAATGCCTCTGGTGAGTTCCTTTGTCCAGTAATTTTGTATGGTTGCCGTGGTTTCTCGTTTGGTCTTTTAGATACCCTCATGTAACGCTCACGAACAATGAAAACATTGTTCTCATGTAAAGACGTCCCATTACCGCTCGTAAAGAAAATTAGATTTGCCCCCATACCATCATCATCGTCATAGTTTACAGCAATACACCAGTCCTACATACCGCTTAGTTGTATAACTACCATGAAAGCAAGATGGATGAAAGCCTCAGTAAATAATGGAAAGGAAAAAGGAAGTGTAGGGACTTAGTTCGAAAAAGCCTTGAAGACTACGGTGCATACACATGCTGAGCATCATGTCGAACTAAGGCATCATCGGCTGAACCAACCCAGCGTCTTTTGGGAACTCCACCCGACCCAGGCTTAGCGTACAGGTGAACTTCAGCTAGGCGATTCGGTTAGGAAATGACAGCATGCGTGCCACGGAGATCGGTTGAGCGTCATGTCATGCACGAGTTCTAACCAACTGCAGGATCACGGTCCCAGCCAGAAAGGCGTGAAGCCCTACAACCGCCGCTTTTATTTCACGCTATCGTGTCAAGATTTATCCCCCAGGCCAGCAATGACCTGCAACAGGAAACAACGCTTTTTCGGTAGACGGTAGTTGGGTATATGTAGCACATGCCCCAACCACTGCAATCTCCTGCTCTAACGAATCAGACTTATTATCACGTCCCCGCTCACGTACCACTTCATTACGGACCCGCTATAGCCAGCTTACTCTTGCTATGCCACGAGGACACCAGTAATCATGCACTTTAAGGCCTCATGTTTCTCGGATCGGAGGAGCCAAGTCTCACAATCAAAACTGCAAGGCTGCTCTTATGGCTACCTTGTACACACGGCCCTTTAGCTTCAAAAAATTGTGTGAACGCTGCTCTCATCTTAACATTGACTTGTATTGTTGTATTTTACTCAGGGCTTATGCAGCATGCAAGATGTGGCACAATCAACAAACTTGAACTCTGAAGTTTCAGCGAAGCACAAGGGGACGCAAAATCTTGAACTAACACCGTACACTGAGGGTGCAAAACGCAAATCGAGACATAGGGTTACCTCCAATATTTTGGTTGGCATGGTTATAATCGTCTGAATAATCCAAATCCATTAATCCCTCTTCTGGCGTGATTTCATCAGCTAGACTCACGTTCCATTGAAGTGTGCACTCCGTGATAACGTTGGTGACAAAATTGAACAAAAAATGGACGAAGGACAACCCTGATGAACTCCACTAGTCATCAGAAAGCTTTTGCACCGTTCGCTGTACACCTAACTCGACAAGACATATGAGAATAAAGGGCACGAACTTCAAGGTTAACCCCTTCTGACCCTTGGGAGGAACTTAATTTATCTGTAGAATCGACAGCTCCCCTAAAGTCTAGAAAACCACAATTGTCGTTTTTGCGGTATACTCAGCGCTGCTCAAGCACCTGATGTAATCTATGTATACATAATACATGCTATATTAATATAAAGATATGGTCTAATTCACTGTCAGGCCGAAATCCTGCTTAATGCTTTCGGACTTGTGTATCACCTGTCGAAGATGTGTTGCAATATAGGGGAAGCCAGTAGCCATTTGTGGTAGCCGTGCGAAGTATAGCCCTGTGGTTGGGGCAGTAGGTTCGTGTATCTTCATTGAACACAGGTACGGACAGCGGTTGGCCCCGATTCTCTGAAACATGTTCTTGTTCTTCTTGCACGAACAGTCTAGTTAAAGCGGAATACAAGGGCTCTCCTCCACCGTTGACCAACACTACAGGAAGCTCATCTGGTCCAGTGGCCCAAATGGAGCTTCAATTTCAAAAAGGGCATATTAGTGCTTCATCTGAGTCGATCTAAACTCGCTTACTACGGCTCAGAATGAGCACGTCGGCGAAGTAACTGGGTAGAGAGACAGGGTGCCAACTGAACTGCTGTTGAAAATATTCCGCCTAGCTGTCTGGACGCTGGTCTTTAGTACACGTTAGGTTTGATCACCTCACATATAGATGGTCTGTCTGGTCCTATCTTGCGGATTGGTTTCTTACATTTTTTGAACTCTGTGGTTCCACCGCGAATCCCACCACACACAGACTACGTTCGGACTGTCCTCCTAATTGGTCGTCCAGTCCTACTGTACAGCGCATTGCATCAAGAAGCGGTAATGAGCGCTCTGAGATTCAGTGGCATCCGTTCATGCACTGGAAGTTACATGTAACCGTGGTTATCTTATATCATTTACGAAGGCCGCTTGCAGTGCATTGCATAGTAGACTCTCCTAACTTGTGGGTCACAAAGGTCATCTGCTGATAAGTGGAAAGCTCGTTTCTGGGGTTTACGGGGAAAGTTTTATGAAAATCTGCACCGAAGAAGGACATAATCCGAATCAATATGTTTCTTAGAGCGATCGGCAATCAAGGACGGAACCTTGGCAGCGATCCTGGTGGCAGTGTGGTCAATATAACTCAGTGATAGTGGACACCTATGCCTTTATCGCTTCTAAATAACCCACTGCTGAGAAGTAACTGGTGATCTGTACAAAGTTCCGAAAGACATTCATCATTATCGTCGTGTTTTGCGTTGAGACTAAACACACTACCAAAGCGCGCTTATGATGAACTTGTGCGCTGAAATCTCCCACCATTCTGGCTACATCCGAGATCTTCGTGGTGGACAAGAGGGCGGTCAGTTCTCGGTAGAAGGTGTCTTTCAATGCATAGAAGCCACAGCTCAATGATGTATACATGGACAAAAAGAAAATAGAGCGCTCGATAATTCGATGTGTGAGGGTTTTTACCGAAGCAAAAAGTTGGGCAGCACACAATCGGTTGTTTACAGGTAGCCAGTTCACCACTGAAGTTCAAACTCTCGAAGCTGGTACTACACCATCACAAGTCGCTGCAGCAGTTGCAGGATCACTCAAAGTTCGCAGTCTATCCAGTCTACATAGAGTGCCGTAAGCTCCGCAGGTGTAGTTGGATCCTGTATTCGAGTTCCAAAGATGCCGTGGATGTTAATCGATACAGTACGTTCAAAAGCAGTTGCCAACTGGTTCTCACTGTAATTGTCGTAATAAAAACAAGAAAACGAGACCCGATGCGCAGCGGTAGATATCACTGGTAGGATACAAATGTGTCAATTGCACAAGTGCCTAACTGAAGTCCCTACAGCCGGTATTTACATAAGAGTGCCCCTTTAGTGGGAGAACGAAGGGTTAAGAGATAACAATGAAGATGAGGGTGTCATCATTTGCATATTTTTGCTTATGCGCCCTGCTGTTTGCAGCGCCTAAAACGACTTGGCTGATGACCACGCGATGGCCGACCTTGCATGAAGGTACTTTTATTTGTAACATTTGTGGTCATGTGTGGGCTGATACTGCCAGGGCACCCAAGCTTCGACTGGAGGACGATCAAGGAACTTACCCAAAATCCTTTGACTCAAAAGCCCGTCCGCTATGCAGTTGTGGTTGGCCACCGTTGTCCCAATTCCCAACCTGGAGGACCAAGAGACTGTTTTTTTCATACCTCTATCAAATGACCAACCTGGTAGGTGACTCTGTGGATGCTGTATGGCAATCCTCCGGTACAGCTCATCGGTTTATTGAGGAACGCAAACCATCGCACCACGATGAAGTCCAGTCTCTTGGCCACCAATGCTTCCACATGAATCTTGAGACCCCGACCTATGTCGTATAGAAAAAGAACAAAGATGTGTTGAAAGGCGTCCTGCCCCTTCAAGTCATACAGTCATAAAGGCTTGGACAGCAATATTTGAAGCAGTGTTGTGAGGTAACGAACACGAAATCGAGGACGGATGGAATAAGCTATCTGTCAACAAACTTCTAGTTCGTGTCACCAGTTGAATAAGCCGGCCTTATCTGTGTAGAATGCGTCGTGTTGTGTGTTCAGCTTTGAGTGTTTGTGTGTACCGAGGGGAGGGGGGGGGTGAGATGGAATATGGTAGGTCCAGCATGCGAACAGAGCGCTTCTGTGAACAAAGATTTCGGCCGTCTTGTTCGGTGCGGCACCGATCTAGGTTGGTTAGCAGGCCCTTTTCGGACAATGCCGAAGCGTTGGCTGAGTACCATGTTGCCTTTTAGGTGTTGCATAGCTGTGCGGGTTATTTTTTCTATTTTCAGAGACCAATCAAGTTGAATTATGTTCTGTTATTCTTTGACAGATGAGCTTCGTCTTGTGTCCGATATATTTTACAGCACAACAGCAAGAAAGAAAGGGTTTCGGAGGCACTTGATCTTTGATATCAAAGGGAAAGCGGCCTTTGCTTCTGAATCAGTTTTCAAATGTTCATAGGGGACAATCTGTTTATACTCGTGTTTCGCTTCTAAACAGAAAACTGGGGTAAACAGATTTTCTTTCAGGTATAATGCCAACGGTCATGGGCTCCCCCTATCCATATGTTGTCTTGTGGAATTTATGGGCGGGGGGTGCTTGTCTCTCGAGACTTCTGTCATAATTGGAACCTTCTGTCCTAATACGTCTCCGAAGTTGTTAGCGTTGATATAGTACCCCGATCATGGTACAAAGAACATTTTAGTGAACCAGTGTGACCCCCGTCGTGATCAACGCCTAAGAAGTAGAAAGTATCGTCAGCTCTTTCCAGATTGAATTTAATGAAGACGTGGTCATTGCTAAACTCTTGTTGGAATCAGTTTATATCAGGTTTACTGATTAAAGCAGTGAAAAGGTTCCCTGCGTTGCAGCAGTAGTGCTGTCTTTTCTGTGGGTGATTTCAGAGTGTTGTTTTCAAGTTTGCTCATACAGACTAACATTGGTTTCAAAGGCGAGTTGATGTCGACCCCTGTCTGGCCGTACATCGTAAGTGCACGTTGACCGTAACCGAAAACTGCTTGTCTCAGTGAGGCTGTACATTTAATTACAGTTTACGCAGCAGGGTGTTGGTAAGTGGTGATGAACGCATGAATAAATCTTTCAGTTCTGGGTCCCCCAACCAAGCTACGCATCCGTACGTATCACAAACATCTTGATATACTTGTCAGCATAGGGGCTTCGAGAATTTGACTAAACTCTGTGATTTTGGGATACGGTGAAATGTCTATATCTATAATAGGTCTCAGTAAACAGTTAGTCACTTTAAGCAAGCCATATCAGCGACGTGTTGCTTAGATGCAGTGTCCCAATCCAAGTGTCCCGGCCATATGTGGTGCTCCAAGCTTCGTGCACCTCTTGGGCCAATCACCGTACGATTTATTATCCCCCATGGAAGCTCCTTCTGTCCTCAATACACACTAAGGAAGGCTTTTTCTGGTATCCCCATGTGTGATTTACAGTGTGCAGTTCAATGGGATTTGTTCGTTGGTTGGTTTGCCAAGTTGTGCGATTTGATTGCAAATGTTTCGCGAATCGCCCAGCTTAACGAACAAATCACCGGTCATAATTATAACCTGAGCTTCCAGTATTTTCTTGAATTCTGAACATTTTGAGTTTCCTGCTTCTCCCTCTGTTGATGAATTGTTATCCCGAAAACTTAATATTTTTTTATGGACCTGTCCGCATTCGGTAACGTGTGTGGTGTCCTTGGGGAAGCATGATCGATCCGTAAGGAGCATGTGGCTTGTGAGTGTGAACAGCTCATCCCAGTAACCATAGTTGTGCTTTTGCTTTCGGTCCAACGAACTTGTAGACAGCTGTTTCGCCTTACCATATAGATGGGCCTTGGAAATCTGCACTGCTTTGTCCTTTCGAATAAACGCAAACAGCTTGATCGAGCAATATCCAAACACGAAGAACAGAATGGGTAGTAAAACGGCGTCATTCGCTCAATAGATTTTTCTCAAACATTTGGTTTTTTGTCAGAGAACCAAAACTTCGCCTCTCAACCCCAGGCATAAGAGGGCGAATCAAGTCTGTACGGATGGGAAAGTAACCTTTGCCTAGTAATTTGTGGTTCATGTTCTATGTGGAATCAGTCCATTTCTCTTCCAAATTAATTTGAGCGACGTTACCCGTAACTAGGAATAAAGTCGTAGCGGGTTGTGAAGTTCCTTTTTTTGTGAACTTATTGTACTCAGACATGCGATGAGCTTTTTGTGTAGGTTACCTCATTAAACCCTTGAATTCGATTACTGTTCTCCTTTTAAACCGATCACGGCAGTACAATACTACTTAAAAAAAGGGCAATGGGGGAGGCCAGTCAATTGCTCCCCGACATTATATCTATGTAGTTATGTTTTGTTACAGGATCTACCCTCGTAGTGTTTTCACGATTCTATATACTCGGAAGTGTTGATGCGAGGTAGCTCAGCGGTTAGAACGCGAATTTACTGACCGGAAGGCCCGTGATTCGCACCCGACCTCTGCCTCTCGACTTCCCCTGTCTATGGTTGGACAACCTGGAAGTATCCCAGCCCTCGTAATTCCTTCGGGTGGCTTGGCAATAGGCACCGAAAGGGTGCTACAGTCGAACGACTTTTTTATTTTCAACTTTTACTTTTAGTCCTAACGGTCTCATCACTTCTGCGGCCAAACAATGCATAAAAATCTACTTCCTATGCGTATTTTAGCCATACAATTTGGTATTAAGTCTCCCACTTCCAATATTCTGATTTACTGACAAGTAGCAAACTGTAGTTACTCTTTATTTTGCGGTATTTCACCCTATTTAGAACCAACAAGCTTTTCTTCTGCCATACTTGACATGTTGCAATAACACGTGACTAATAAAGTGCATGATTGCCACACTGTAGAGCTGACATTCATCGTCGTTCGAAAAATGCCAATTTTTAGGTAAATGATGTGTTCTGACGAATTATTTTCGTACAAAACAAACGAAACAATTATTCACATGATCGCCGGTTGGAGGTCGTTTCACGCTTTTCTTCTTCGCCGTTTTGTGTACGGTTCATTCCGTCGCGATATTTTCCACTTACCGACATCAATGTTCTCTGAAACTGGTTCTTTGTTGCAGTTGGAATGTTTCGACCCTAGACTTAGTCGGCTCACATTCTTTAACAGAATAAAACGCGATCCCTAAGATTGAAATCATTAATACAAGGAGGTAACTGCGTGAGGTGATTTCGTTCACAGACAGAAACTGATTATCTTGTAGAGATTGGTTGTAAACTCGTGCTTCCATCTGTTTTGGATCGTTTTGTTGTTTACTCCCAAGTATTTGTACGTCACTTGTACCCGGTGATTTAATTAGCCACGGCGAATACAATATGAGTCTATACTGAGCTTTTTATCGCGGACTATTGACACTTGATTTGTTCGCACACTCTAGCTTGCTGCTCATTGCTCCTTATTGGGACCTTTCAGTTGTAATCTAAAGGGGGATGTTGCGAAAACACTCGTTTCTCGTTTTCAATTGTGCTCCATAATGCTCAGATCGGATTGGCAACCTAACTTAAACGAGGACTGTCTATTTTCGGAAAAGTTTCGGAACACAAGTTTTGCACACAAGTGACACAGTTTTTAACGTCATTTTATAGGAACATGACCCCGCCGTACATGCTAATATAGCTTTCCATTGACTAACCCAATGTTGTTCCCCTTTGCAGTGGTGGAAAGTTCGCCGAACCGTCTAAAGTCGATCCTTCGGAAATCCTCCTCCTCTAAGCGATCTACCTCAGACACAGCCAGTGTCACAGACGCTGCCGGTGCTCAGTCGCAGCCATCCCTCGGCTCCCAGACTCGATCCAATTCGGTACGATTTCATCCGCTGGCCTTATTACTGGATGCTGCTCTCGAGGGCGACCTCGATTTAGTGAAGGCAGTTGCAGCGGAAGTAAGTTTCGCACGGTGTTTGCTGTCTAATTAGTCCACTCGTGTCTGTCCACACAATGAAAGCCTTACAGCATCCATAGAAATACATTGCAAAGATGATTGTGTTACAGAAGCTCGTTGCTAGGCCATTCTGTTCTATGAGGAATAGTCTAAAAAGACTGCACATTACATTAGTTTCATTGATTCACGCTACTGTTGTGCGAGTCGGCTCTTGGCTTGATTTTTGAGTGTTTTCCAGTAACCAAGCGACGCTAACACTTCTGTGTCCTCTTATGATTTCGAATTACTGCTTTTATTCATGAGTTTTTTTCCTCTCGATGTATGGGAGGAGTGGGCGAGTCTTTTATTTGGATAATCGAAACCCCATGTCACCTCTCACTATTACCCGATAGAGTTCAAATCCTGTGAAACTGCTGCTCATAGCAATACCTTGGTTTTGAACTGCACATTCACGAAGACTCTGTTATGAAACCGGCTTGTTATGTGACCGTCTTGCGAGAGTTAGCATTTCAGATTACTCTGAAGCCTTTATGATCTACATATCTGTCTCCAAGCCTAGATTTTTCTGCACACTCAAACGCCTACTTTTAGTGCTATTCAATCCACTCCTTATGTGCGCCGCTGTTTTGGCAACCAATAGCATTCATGTTCGTTTTTCTGAAGTCATGTTAGTCATGTCCAAAGGAATCCACCAATGACGGTCATCCGCGCGGGTCTGCCTCCTAAAATGCTATCACTGTGGACGCCATTTTCCACAAGGTATTTCCAACTGGTTTCTGTTTTCTCTTTGGTATTGTTAGATAGTTTGTGTATAACAAACTGAAGTCAGTTTCTTTTCATTTCGAAGTTAACAGTCTCAACAGAGATTAACTAATAAGCACACCCAAGACACCCAAGTATCCTCACGTTCGTGAACTTGACTTGGCCTGAACATGAGAGCACCAATAAGCGAAATACACTCATTTGCATAACAATTTGGTTTTGATGAGAGACTCACCTGGAACCCAGCTGAATCCCACGTTTATGATGTTTTTAAGCAACGGAATGTGATACACCAGGCTGCCTCATGTTTCAGTTGATACGACATTCGAGATATTGCGATACGTGTATAGTCGTTATGCACTACTCATGAGGTTGTTGTACCGAAGAATTCAACAACCTTATGAGTAGTGTACGAAAAGCACCAAGTTCCATCTCTATCCTGTGAGCTGAGGTTTCAGCTTTCACCCCCTTAATGGGTGATATAAAGGGGGTGTCGCCAATGTGTTTCCGATCATTTAGAAAAGTCGCTGACAACTTACAGTTCAAGGGAAGTTGTGCAGCCGACCAAGCGGGTTGTTTGGATAACGAGTTGTCCATTGTAGCTCCGCTGCCAGGGTGGCAAAACCACTTTTCACCAGCACTTGTGTATCTTTTGGAAACCACGGGCAACTTGGTGGGCACATACCAATGAAAAGTCGCAACTTACAGTTCAAGGGAAGTTGTGCAGCCGACCAAGCGGGTTGTTTGGATAACGAGTTGTCCATTGTAGCTCCGCTGCCAGGGTGGCAAAACCACTTTTCACCAGCACTTGTGTATCTTTTGGAAACCACGGGCAACTTGGTGGGCACATACCAATTGGCTAATAGCTACTTAGGACGTAGGCCGACCACTTTCCGCCACTCAGTTAGTCTAATTCACCCAACGAAATTGGCATGGAAAATTAATGTCATTTCACATGTTAACCTCAAGGAAAGAATAACGAGCGCTTGTATACCTGTATTCGGATATCCTCGGTCGAACAACGACCGTCTCGTGAATTGCAATAAACACGAGTCCCGCTGTTAATCA
>NW_008751708.1:1358812-1382101 GCF_000715545.1 Opisthorchis viverrini
GTTAAGCTAGCACTAAGTCCCTCCCCCAACCACCTTCACTCTTTTCTTTACAATAAGCTTTCAAATAGATCATGGTTGTACGGCAGTGAAGCATCGGTGTTGAACACTGATGTCATGCTGTCGATGATGATGATGATGTCAAATCGCTTAATTCATTCATATGATTACGCGTTAATTACAGTAGCGAACCATTCGCTCCACTTAGATCTAAACTTGAAACTGAATATTCCATGAATTTTTTACACCAACTTTCACCACTTTCTCCCGAGAAATTGTACTGCTGCTTTTTCGGTGGAATCGAAATATGAAAGATACCCATGAGATCCCACAGTGACTGGGCAGTCAGACTGCGATGTAATCGGATCACAAACCGTGCGACAGATAGCTAAAGTAGCGCCCGAAATTCGACTAAATTACTTTTTCTGTCAAACGGCCAACTTACTCTTTTTGGTGAATAAATTGATACATTCTGTGGCGTACTTACACTAAACGATGTTTCACAACCCACGCACCAGTCCTGGTGTTTTTATTCGAACGTGACGTAAGTTTTTTTAACGGACGGTCTGTACTAGACTACACGCTAGTTCTAGTCGTGCCATATAGGAGGAAAATCCTGCCTTCTGTAATTTTACCTTCGGGTGGGTTGTCCCAAAAAACCATGCACCGTCTGATGAATAATTTGACATCATCTCTTCTGGTCTTCGTTTCCATCCGTATTCTGTGTGATTTCCACATGTTTGGAATAATTCCAAGGTATCCCAAGTTCCGAATTTCATTGCCTAGCATATCTTAAATTGGTGATGGTCTGCATTGAAATTACTAGTAGACTGTTTGGGAGCTAACACAAGGATGATTCGAAATTACTGTGGGACTTCTGAGTCATTTCTTAGAAAAAATCACAGTTAACTCTTCAACAGTGATCGCTGATGGAACATGTATGAAACGATTGCTCCAGAGGACCGGGAGTCGTGGAGGATGTGTAATTCATGGACGGAGTTAAATCGGTGTATAAGACTGTGTCTCCAGATGCTTTTTTTTACTTAACTGCTTCAACAACGTGCACTAATTCCCGAATCACGCATCTGTCGATCACATTGCCATTTACCGTCTATCGTATAGTTACATGGCGGTTCTGTTCATACTAAGTACTAACTTACATAACATGCCTACCCATTCCCCTCTTTGTCTTGTCCCTGGGTTATTTAACGCGTTAAAGGATGTAAAAAAATCGTCTGTGGAGAGTTAGTAGGCTTCTGAATGTCACAAAAATGCTTCTACAACAGCCACTGGTCGAACCAGTGGAAACGGTCGCTCCGTAAGGACAGACGCCCTCTATGAGTTAATACTACAATTTATTCTTTAATCTTAGGTAAGCAACCGTATAACTGGTGACGTGAGCTGGCAAAAAAGCAGTCTCAACGCGTTGTCAGAATTAGTTATATCTAACTAAAGCGGTTGGACTATCTGCCAGAATAGAAGAGCTAATAGAACTATGACTCTTTGCACATAATGCGACTCTAAAGGATCTCGAGAGCTGTGATATTACCAGCATTCGAAGCATCAGCCACCTGATTAGAAGCTTGTGCCTTATCCCCCTCCGAGCTCGGCTCTAGTTCGCCCGCTTACCATCCGGTTATTTCATCCATACAATTCCAAACATGGGCGCTATTGCTGTCCTTTCATACAAGCATTCTTCACTCAGACCATAAATAACCAACGCCCTAAAACCGCTTGGCTCGCTATGCTGTCTGTTTAGTCAATGGCGCATGTTTTGATTTTTTCCGGTTGTAATCCCTACATCGGAGTTCCACTACATTATTCACGTGCGCACTTATTATTATTATTAGTAGTAGTAGTATTCAGTGTGCAAGGTTGCTGACAATTTGACAGCCTTCTACCACTGTCGCCCTACTATGGATTCATCAGGTAGGCGCATTACCCGAGTTTCCGCCAACCTTATGTTCTAACTGAACCCTAATTGCACGAGATCAACAAAATACACTCATTTTCAAACAAGTTTGGTTTTATAAGAGACTCACTTGGAACCCAGCTGAATCTCTGGTTTATGATTTTCTTTTGTGAGATACCAAAGTTCAACTTGGTGCTCTTTTTACACTACTCATAAGGTTGTTGAAAACTCTTCGGTACAACAACCCTATGAGTAGTGCATAATGTCTATACATGTATTATGCCGGCTGAAACTTGAGGCGGCCTGGTGTGTCACATTCAGTTGCTTAAAAACGTGGGATTCATCTGGATTCCAGGTGAACCTTTCATCAAAACCAAATTGTTATGCAAGTGAGTGTATTTCACTTAATTGTCTGTCTCTTTCACAACGTTGTTTACTCTCGTCTGTTGTGTTGTCTGAGTTATACAATTTCAATGCATACGGATCGTCTACTTTTTTCTAAGTACCGACCTGAGGAACCGTGGGAGTTGTAGAGGTCGCGTAGCACTGTACATTCTCTGTATTAAGACCTGGTGATTTGAATGGGCCAGCTGTTCAGACTAAGCTGTGATGCACTTACAGTCGTGTAGAGTGATCACATGGAACATACTTGAAGTCGTTATTGAGTCAATACCTGTTTTAGCCGCATTTGTCTGCACTATTAACCGAGAGATGAGTACAGGCTATTCACCATGAGTGTGCCGATGAAAGTAGGCCTCATTTTCCCACGAGGATTTGAGGGGTCGCTTCCTTGAAACCCTTCTATGCCGGTTACGCGATTTGCAACCGGCATTTTTTAAATTACAGCCACCGAAACACACCGAATCGAATCAGTCTTACGTGTTCAAATGAAATTTTCGTGTAAATGCCAGTGATGAATAAGCAACGTGCATTTTTTGTCGAGAACTGTAGGCATAGTTTCAGAACAGTTTGGCAAACTATCGCCAACCCCAACCTTTCTGAAATAGCTTCTCGATCAGTCCCAAACATTTTCTAATTGATTGCGAATCGTAGTTCGTTTTGACGATCACCTTAGTGGACTGTGCATTCCAACTAATTTGTTTTTCTTTGTTCATGTGATCTCTCAACCCGTTCCGGACGAACACCACCGACAGGATGGAAACTTTGAGGAACACACAACTCACCTATCATTTAATATCGAATACCTTCTAGAATATCCCTAGAATTGCCGGGGGCGACATTTGGCTGTTTTTTATCCACAACCAATCAACACTAGTTTTCGTTTTTGGCGGAGAATTCTTTCTAAGCTGTTTTCAACCCCTTGTGGTCCCAACCCGTCTATTCATTTTTCTCGTTTCTTTCTGGGTCTTCCTTCAGTAGGCCAAAGAGAGATTGGCGCATGAGTGAGTTACACTTAACTGGATCTAGGAGCTGTCATTAGTGAACATTTTCAATTATAGCAGTGGCGAAGCAGTCGGACCTGGAAAAGCAACCCACCAGGCGCTTCGTTCTGGTCACTCAGTCCTCTACCTCCCTTTTGCTTTTCTCATTACGGTTGCTCAAAGCCAAACACCACTACGATTTTTGCCATCGCGGGTTTATCCGAATGGTTCAGGTAGAATCGCAATTTCCAGCCTTTCTTCACCGCTAAACGCCGTCCTCCTTTATGGGATCGCACGACAGTGACCTCACCAGAGGAGACAACTGTACCTGGAAACGAGATCAGCGCTGTTCGCAAATCGTATAGTCATCCACAACGAATACCTAATTTTGTATCGGAATATGGGTTACTGGGTTGCGTTAATTTGTTGTTGATCAGGTGATGGCTGATCTGTTCGCCGAGTTTGACGGTTCGCTTTCAGACGTCTCTTCACCATCAAAGAGGACACTGCCAGTTCTTGGTTGCCGGCCCAGCGAACAGGTCAACCAACAAGCACCTGACTTAACTGAACTACCAATATTCCGATACAGTGCCAACACCTCTGAGCCCTCTACGTTCGAAACAGCTCATTGATTGGAAACTTTCGCCTGTCGACACGACAACAGCTACAGACTCACTCAACTTTCACTGATCACGTCTCCTCCGAGCGTCTGTCAAGCTCGGCTAGCAGATCGACCGCCATCTGATCAAAAACTAATATTTAACTCGACTAGTGCAATCTTTCCAAAGGCCTCTTTACACCATTAAGCTCCCACGTCCGTATAACTTTGACTTTTGTCGTTGTATGTATGTTTTATTGAGAGTGCAGTCCAGCTGCTACGCTGTTGTCCGCACTGTGATCTATTCACCGAATTCCGGATTGCTGGCTTTATTATGGAGTCGACATGACTGCACATTTGTATCGTTGTATGTATGTTTTATTGAGAGTGCAATCCAGCTGCTACGCTGTTGTCCGCTCTGTGAACTATCCACCGAATTCCGGATTGCTAGCTTTATTATGGGGTCGACATGGCTGCACATTTCTCCTGAACGTTTAGTGGATGTAGGCGGGTCGGAACGACACAGGCCATGTGTCAACAGTTGGTCAACCAGTTAGACCACTTAACTTACTTCCGATGAGTATCATGATAGAGCACCACAGATACACTCACCACTTTCCCGTACGATACCTACTCAGACCGAGAGGCGTGTTTTGGATCGAAGTATGGGGCATTTAGACAACTTGAGGAAATGCTGCCAACCTTACAGGGAAAACCGGTTTTTTAAATAGTATTCAGTGCGTAGGTGGCAGAGATTTGCACTTGATTTAATGGTTTCCCATCCGCGTGCATCCTATTTATCTCTATACTGGGTTATTATTGCCTGACTAAATTAGTTAGTTGACCAGATTGCTAATTGCATGATACTTTCGTCTGTGGTGATTCCACTTTGTGCTATTAGGTGTTGCGTGTGACAGTAAAACATTTGTTTAATACTGACATGTTTAAAAGTGCTGGATACCAAAAGATTCCTCATTCTGTCTCCCGTGATTTGATCCCTGTGTCTTTTCTATGGTCGTACACATAGTAAATCCTTTAAAAACATCCTAAACGAGAGATTCAGCTGGGTTCCAGGTGAGTCTCCCGCAAGTCCTAATTGATTTGTGAATGAGTGTATTTCGCTAAAATGGACCTAAATTCCGAAGTTCACATCGACTCACTCGGACCACCACTTAACCCCAATCACGTGAATCCCATCAGTTTGTCAACATGTAAAGCTGTCAGCCATTCCCATTTCGATTTTTTAAATGTAGTGGCCAGAGTGAATATTACCCTGACTCATCAACAGGCCTTTCGTGACTCCACGGGGTTCTTCCATTTCTTTGCTTGCTGAGGATTTTCTACTTCTCGTTATGGTTTTTAAGACAAGCTGCGGAACTTTCCTGTACGGGTGGACTTTATTAGGATGTCGGCTGTACACGACTTCCCTTTCGTTGATCACTCCGTAGACATAGGTTTCGCCCCTTCAGAAGCAACCACACTCAGTTGGTAACTCCGAGTTTGAGGCTTCACAAGTGTGGAGCACTTGTCGGTTAGGATCATCGTTCCCCTGAAGTTGAGGGTTCTCGCGAATCCACCATCTCCTCCGTCCCTCTTGTTAATTGTCAAATATTTCCACAAGACCATATTCTGTTTCTCCTTTTTTAGTCTGCAGAGGGCTCAGTCAATCGTGATCACTTCATGCTTTTCGCTTTGCCCGGTTTCGCACTTGTTCGTAACTCTTGTTTGAGCGCTACTCGAAGCATGACAACTTTTTGAGACCCAACAATGGAAGGGCGAATGACTGTCATCATCCGTTCTCAACAAGGGGTTAGGAGTTCAGTGGCAAGAGCCCATGTGTAATGACCGTGTAATCTTTAGACTCATTCGAACTGTTCAACCGCAACTCTTGGACTTGGATATATTCCAGTTTCCTGAGATTTTTTTGTCTACATTTAGCATTTAGCTGTGAAGATTTCGTTCTGAAAGCCGCCATTCGCTTTATCTGGATTCTGCTGTGTTGATTGGCTCACCCCCTTTCGTAACCTAAAAAATGGCTTTCCTGGTGCGTACCTTAGATAGCCACCTGAATATTGGTTGTCTGCGTTTTTTTGCCACAAACCTACATCGTTCAGGCAGATTTCAGTTGTTTCAGTCGTGCGCACATGTGTGTCTATAATTATCTGTTGACTACACATTAAGTAGATAGTCTCAAGGCAACTCGTCACACCCCATACGTTTGGCATAGCTATATGCTCGTGCACATGCCTGTCATTTATGTATAGTCAGACAATTTTCTGGTGGTTCGATTGGGTTCAAATCACCGTCATCCTACCTGCGGTACATGATGGCTACTGCAATCGCACAAGACAAACGCCGAAAATTCGTTTGTCAGTTTCACCGACACATGAGTGTGTTTAGACCTGACAGCTACGGTTTATTATGAAACATCTACTTTGCCTAACTTTGGCAGTATTTTGTCAGTAGAAAGTTACCTTTAGAGAAACAATTGAGTCTTGTTAGACAATCTCCGAATAACATCGTTCGAACAACCTGGGTTGTTTGTACACATCTCTTGTGCCTTCATTTGTTGACCGATAAAATTGACTTTTATGGGGCCCTTACCACATTCGTTGCTGGCCCGTCCAACAAGTCGGGCAATTTGCTTGCAAATGCTTCGCCATCACTCAAAAAGAAACCTTCAAGTGACTTCAAATTTTGAGCGTACAGGTTGGTATTATCACAGACTCTGGGCCATTGGTTTCGTATTCCGCTCAGTGCATCTGAAAAAATTTGTCAGTATATACTCGCCCGTGGTTGTCGGAAGCCAAATGATTTGATGAGCTCTTCTGTACACTCAGTCCAAAAACCAGCAGAGTGACTTTGCTGGGACCTACAATGAGTCGGTGATACGCTCATTCCGGTGTAGCCAGAGAAGCCAGAATCAGGGGAAACTTTAGTACTGTATCCGGTCTTCGATGGTTGGATTGTAAGCACGTCTTCTCTACAGCTGACTGTTTCCTGTTCCGAGAAAACTCCCCTCAACGACCGTTCTTAATTAATAGCCTTCGTTCTGATAGAAAAGATACAATGCTCTTCACGGCTAACACAACTTTATCCCGTATTCTAAACCTAATGGGCCTTTGATGTAGGCAGTACAGGAATTTCGAAAATCCTAGAGAGGAACCCAATTACACAAGGTGTTGACAAAAGCTAGTTGTAGGGAATAGTACTCGGATCAACGGTACCTTACTCGTCAAGCGTTTATTTCATTTGAATAATGACCCAATTGAGAAAACTAATCAAACACTCAGCCGGAAGGCTTTTGTAGTTCTGCCAATTTCGCTTATCTGGCCATTCCAGCGGATTCGCCTTCCAGTCTCTATGCGAACCTTTTCAGTTCCGCATTCCACACTTCCGTTTCGGCTCCAAGTGCCTTCGTGCAGTCATGTTGCGCATCTTTACATGACATGTAATACGTTACTCCGAAACCCGCATGTGGTCATTTGAGTGTCTCTTTCATCGGTGTTTTCACCTACTGGTACCACCTGCCGAAATTCACGTTTTTGACGTTCCGTTCCTGTACCATTTGCAGGACAACCTTTGCTGCTAAACTCGCAGTTGCTGACTACACTTGTGTTCGTTGCGCATGGTTTATGTTGGTGTTGTGCGGTCCGTTTGCGAAACAGCATCACATGGGTCTATCGATTCATACCAGCAGCACATGTACTACCTACTCACCTCCGGTCGCCGCCGGCGTCAGCGTTATCACTAGGCTTCCTCTAACCGTCCAGTGTTACACACAATTTCTTACGGGTTAAGTTTGTTCTTATGTTTGTGGGCTTGGCTACGTGGACTGATTATACCGAACCGCTTTCATGCATTTTTGACTGCCCACCTGCTGAGTCTTTCACTTCATGTATAGAATGGACATGTTTACTGACAAGCGACTAGTGGTTCGCTTTCACTGGTTGATACGATGCCGAGCAGCTGATGGAACGAACCCGCTTCCGTTGTATTTGCGAGACTATGTTACATAGTAGCTGTGAGCCAGCGAAACACTAGTGTTGAGCATCGAGGTTATGCCATCGATGGTGATGTTACATACTAACTCCACACACAATGTGGCAGTTTTCTATGACGCGCATCCGGTGATGTGCGGATATTCTTTGGATCGGATGTAGATTATATATCCCGACCATTTGGCACTAAGACTGTCTTAGAATTTGCACTGACTTCTATACGTCTCGAAGCAATGAACAGTGTCAGAGAATCCTGTGCCGTACGGAACACAATGAGGCCAAATCACGTCGTCACAGTAAGTAGATTTATTGATTGGCTGGTGATCTTGTTACATATGATGCGTGGGCAGCCAATAGAGCCGTCCAAAGTGATTTTCACTACCCTTTGTTATGTTTAGCCTGTTGGAAAGATTGTCGAATAGCTAAGTGCCGGAAATATCAGTGACGTCACCACCATTCTTGACGCCTCACCACCTTCGTGTGTAGAAAACTAAAAGCATACTAGCCTAAACTAGCCCAAAAGCGAACCGTGGACCCAAACCCACTCAGAGAAAGCAGTGGAAATCCGAGCATTCGGACATTATTGTTGGTAGTAGCGATAATAGGTTTGAACATTCATATTCTACTGCCCTACAACCGCAGTGATTTATGTGAAGAAATTATCCCGTGAGGAGCATAACCAAAAGGGGGATATCCCACTGACATTACTGAATATCTATACGTCTAATCATTCATTCAGATAACCTGATAGAAACTTGGACCCAAACCCACTCAGAGAAAGCAGTGGAAATCCGAGCATTCGGACATTATTGTTGGTAGTAGCGATAATAGGTTTGAACATTCATATTCTACTGCCCTACAACCGCAGTGATTTATGTGAAGAAATTATCCCGTGAGGAGCATAACCAAAAGGGGGATATCCCACTGACATTACTGAATATCTATACGTCTAATCATTCATTCAGATAACCTGGATAGAAACTGACAGCGAGAACGCCCTAAGGGCCGATTCACAGTCTAATAGTATGGTCAGCCGTATCAGCTGATTTCCCCAGAGTTTTCTATTTCATGCTTATGGGCCGGCGGGACACTCTCTCCCCGGTTAAAAACCACACACTGCTCGGTATTCGGAAAAACTGAGAAGTTCCGAACACCAAGTAGCATGTAGTCTTTCAACCCAGTAAGCCCTTTTCCTGTGTTTTCCTGTTTATCCTCTGACTGTGGAATAACTGTCCCCCATAGTTTCCCTATTTCGGTTTCAGTCTCATGGGAACAGTGATTAAAGCCGGAAGTTAATTTGATACCGAAAGGTGCTACCACATCCGGCTCGGTTGTTTTTTCAATGCGTCATCACAGTTGCATTTACATAATAACGCTTCACAGTAATGAATGCCTCCATTAACAGAGATATCCACACACTTATTTGAGTGGGAAAATGCGCCCAGCATTCGTTAGCGTTTACTTCCTAACGTTCTTCCATACACCCACAATTTGATCAGGAACAACTTTTATCTAGTTAACAGACTTGAGGAGTATCACTCAGCTGCCTCCGCAGGTGACCACATGTTCGACCATTTCTTAAATCAAATTAGCATTTGCGGATTTCGACAAGTTCCCATACCACTTTGGTCTGGTGTTCTTTCTTGTTTAAAATGATACGTGGTACCTGTGGTTTTCTTGTGGGGAGGACAAGCAATGTTCGGACATGAGTGTGTAACATTTTGCGACCACTTTGTTGATCCAGCTGAATGACACCGAAAGCGTTTGCAACTGGTGATGTCCGAAAACAATAGCTTGCCAGTTTTTCTGTCAGTGGATCGACACTTATCAGATGGGTACATTTTTGTTGATAAACGCGCACACTTTCTTGCCTTCCAGGTTTCCGATGTTTCCGAACCAAATGACGAGGGTATTACCGCGTTACACAATGCTGTGTGTGCTGGACGCACTGAGATTGCCGAATTTCTTGTGCGTACTGCAGGTGCAGATGTGAATGCGGGTGATACCGATGGGTGGACACCGTTGCACTGTGCTGCCTCCTGTGCCAATCTGCCCCTGGCCCGATTACTTGTTGAACATGGGGCTTCACTTCATGCACGCACTCTGTCCGATCAAGAAACACCATTGGAAAAATGTGACCAGGGTGATGAGGAAGCTGAATGTGAAGAGTACTTGTTCTGTGAGTTTTTTGTTCCGTAATCAGCATGAATGGTGTTTCTTCCCTCTCCACATTGGATAGGTTTTTCGTTTTGATAGGCCATTTTGAGAATATCATAACTAGAGAGTAGACCTCGTAGAGTCATTTGTCGCAGTGTCTTTATTGCAAACCAAGTTTCTGAACTAGATTACTTGGAAGATGACCTTCATTCTCATCAGTTGTCGTGTAAAATCCGAATGCGAATGTTCGGATGTGGTGAACCACGATCTCTTCCATCCCGCCCGTATAACATCACCTTTGTACTAGACTGTATGGTGAGTAAAATGTGTAGGTAATCTCGAATTTGAAGCTAAGGCAGTTCGCAATGACTATTTCATGTTATTTTGTGAAATTCGACTACACACCCTGGTTTCCCCTCTGATTTTGCCTCAGATGAAGAGATTCACATTTTTGGTCCATCTTTTGCCTAATGGGTTTGGTGCTTGCAGCTAGACACCACCGAAGGTTCAGCCTCCTGGAGAAATTTGCTACATGTTGTCTCTATCGTTGATACGTATTTTGACCGTCACAACCTCAGTATCTCACGTCGCTTGGAGGTGTTTTCCACCTCCTTTCTACCCGTTTCTTTACAATGAGGTCGCTATTTTAGGCGAACAGACAGGTCTAGGAGTCGATCCAGACGCACCGGATGAGCTGAAACAACCGCGGAGTCAGTGTTCACTCTGGTCGTAGCAGCACTGTCTGTTTTAGAACAAGTG
This sequence comes from Opisthorchis viverrini, assembly GCF_000715545.1. Classification (NCBI taxonomy): domain Eukaryota; kingdom Metazoa; phylum Platyhelminthes; class Trematoda; order Opisthorchiida; family Opisthorchiidae; genus Opisthorchis; species Opisthorchis viverrini. The sequence continues at coordinate 1,369,619 of NW_008751708.1, forward strand.
ATGAACCCCGTTTAAATACAAAGTTGTTGGCATGACCGTTAGTTTGTCATTAGCAGGCTGGGTTACCCGAACGTTCATGGAGAACCACATCAGCTTCGTATTACCTTCGTCGGTAATACTTATCTGGACGACTGTAGTGGTTGGTTACCGCCTATTCCAGCTGGTTTGGGCGTAGTTCAAACCACAGTGCTTACTTAGATATATTTTGCGTTATATTTATCTGAGTTTATCTCTCTCGATTTTTTTGGTCGGGCCGGCACTGTCCTGTACCATATAGAAGAAGTTTGACTGTATATCTTTTACTGCGGGATAATTCTTGTTTTAGGGGAAAATTGAGGAGCGGTTTCAAAACATAGTCTACAAAATTTGTGAAGATTTCGTTTCTGACGTAAATCCGGTCACTGATAGAACCGGTAGCCTTTCCATGCATCAGGGGCAATCTTGTGTGTGCCTATAGATTAGACCATATTCCATCACAGAGTAAGCGAAAAACGGGGGCGGAAGCAGTCGAACAAGTTCAACGCCTGGCTATCCGAATGATGATTTTCTTATGGTCCCAAAACTGTATACAGGCAAGCACAATGGACCTTCTAAACAGCTCATCGCTGCTCAACCGCACCGTCGTCCGTAGTCACATTTGAGAGCTTTATTGAAGCCAGCCAACCGCAAATATGTGGGTACTGGTGTGCGCTAAAGGTCGAGCGCAGTGATGGACTCGGTGTTTGTCGTTTGGAAAGACGCTTAAGGAGGTGGAATTTGCATCAACGCTCAAGCGTTCGACGCTGGCACTGCTCGAGGCGTGCCTGGACGCATTCCCCAGGAGCCCCTTAAGCGCACCCTGGCTATCCAGCTGGATGGTAAACGTTGCGGGATGAATCAACGCGAGCTAGCTGTGCGGGTACTTCAACCAGATACTTGAACATAGTGAAGAGCCTCTCAAACCTCCAGTACGACTAGAACGCTTATCCAGCGTTTTCCTGCCGGCGAAGTATGCCAAGCACACACAAGAAGAAATTTAGTGTATTTGATTAACACGTTTCCTTGCTTAGGGGTCCAGAGGCGGATTGCTGGGGTCAACGGTCCAAATACAGACTGGAAGGAATCGCCTTGTGATTGAAAGATTTTTGGGTGGCAAACAGCTAGATGTTGACCGTCTTCATGAGCGCTGCTCCTCCTGTGAAACCCTTAATCCTTTAGAACCGTGGAAATTGAGGTGGGGGCTTTTACTGGTCTCCGTTTCAAAAACTATGTCCGTACCGCAGTACCCTAATAATTTAACGTTTTCACCTCGAAAACCCAAGTACGTGCACGTGATATAAACACCTAGGTTAGGCTGGTGCGGGTCATGCTACATGTCTTTCGGCTCGTTATTTCTCACGGCCCGTCTTGGTTGCTTCATGAGGGGCGACCTGTTCTCGGTGATTGGAACGTTTTCCTCTTGGTATCCTAGTCAAAGACCTTACCGTTACTCATGAGGCTGGTAAATTGTTTACCCATATTTATTGCTTTTCCCGTATTTCTACTCCATCAGTTGCATGGATCTAAATCCAAACTCACTAATACACTGGGTAGTATATGTTGTTTGGATGTCTGTTTGATTTTTAAGAGAGGTCATTTTTCGATGAAGAATCCGTTCATATATCCTATCCAAAACCAGTGGTTTTGTCATCCTGAGATCGACTAGCCTCTGGAAGCTTGACTTTGCGTAACCTCCACCTTAGTACCGAGCGTATGCGAAGAATTCACTAAAAATCGTTCAACGATTTCTTATATTACTTTTGGCTCCCATACCATCAGTTCAACAAGAACGTTTGGGTTCGGCTGCTTCTGGTCGTGTCTACGCTTTGTTTCCTCGTGGGTTGGAATGGGCCGGTCCTGGCTCGGCAGACGCTCATTTGGAACATGATGAGTTGGCCGTCTATCCAAACGAACCTCTCACTATTGTTGACCGAAAGCCTGCGGGCGAAACCGAATGGATGCTGGCGGAGAAGGCGGATGGTACTCGCGGCCTTATTCCTCGATCACATATTTCCTGTTATCCGCTTGTTCGTGTCCCACCCGCGAGTATGCCTGTGCCTGTCCCTACAGCCCGGTCGAGGCGGTATGAGTTTTGGGATGAGGATGATGACGTAGACGGGGATGAGGTTGAGGAGACTGAACCTGTGGAATCTGCCGAGGATAACACTTCGCCTCATCTGGTGGTGGAAGTGGAGATGCCTCGAACTGATTCACCCAATTTGACGACCACCTCAGATCCCGTGGCAGTACCTCCAATTTCTCGACCTACGTTAACACCTTCTATCGCTACGATTGTTCCCTCGAATGAGGTGAGTGTCTTTTTCTGTCTCACAAAAAACGGAGCAGGTCACCTGCTCCTCTCTAACTAGACAACCTCCGTAAACTAGTTTAGTTTCATTTCGTATAACTGTTGCCATTGCAAGCGCACGCCATTCATTAAAAAAGTGCGTTGTGTCTTACTTGGTCTTGATGAACATGACGAAATACGTCTCATCTCTTACCTGGTTTCTTCGTGTATTTTTGGATCATGTGAACTCGCTTTAGTGCGGACTTCTCAGATGCCTGTTCGAAAAGCTGATGACAAGCTTTTAAATCCTTCCAACGGTGTGGTTTTTTCTGCACATAATTCACCTCGACACTAGGTATTCCAGTCCATCAATAGGCACTCACCAATCGAAACTACAGATGGATATCCAACTAGGAAGCAGACTAGAGATAGTTATTGTTATACAGTCTGTTGAACAAACTGGACTTATTCGCTGAAGCGAACCAAAGATGCTAAGGTTGCAGTTTTCTAAGACATATGTCGTGACTTTGGCCACACTTCACGTGTTTTATATTAGTTGATCAAACTTCTTTCTTCGATTTAATCATCGGATACTGTCTTTCGCATGCTGTGGTACCTCTTAAACAGTTGCGAGGTCGAGAATCTCAGCCCACTTGGACGGCTAAACTCACTCGGTGAAGGGGAAATTTTATTCCCAACAACCTCGTATGTTGTTTGAGGATTCATAAGCCTTCCACAAACCACCTGCAGTTATGGAACCCCCTTACCCCACCTTACCCCTTACCCTCACACATGACGCATTAGGATGTGTGAACGCTAGAGATGCACTCCCAAACAAATGCGCAATGATGCTCTGGTGTGTCACTTGTATCAATCTTTCCGTGAGGTAGAGACGATTCAAGAACAGTCAGTGCATGACTTGGCGGCGAAGCATGAGAGCTCTTACCGATCAATACAGTCGCGTTGACAACTGTCTTCTCCCTAAATGGGTACCCCCGGGACGAGAGAAATCAACGATTAGCTGCCACAAGACAGCTAGTGGTGGTCCTTTCATGTATAGCTCTCTCAATCTCTGCATCAATAAGCAAACAAAAAAATTGATTTCAACGAACTGATCGGGCCGTCACCTCCAATGCTTGGTTGATAATCCCATATCATCCTTATCCTCTGTGGCAGCTGAATCCGCTATACCTTGATGCACCCTTTGTAGCTAAATGACTGAACTGAACCCCGAGCTATTCCCTATAAAGCCGGTTTATCTTCTCGTCAGTGGTCCGCAATAACTTAGCTATGTCACACTTGATTCTGTCCATCCTCATCCGGTACATCTTGCCATGTTTCAAGTGCTTTTTCAAGATAAACGAATACCCCGTGCCTCGAAGCTCCTAATTGTCAGCATGCTATCAGGGCTATCAAGGTTTTGTTCATGTCGTCTANCGACGTGGCCGTGTACTTAACTGACGGGTACATATGTTACGGACTGTTAACTCTGCCTATGGGGCTAAATCTGTTCCATGCAGTTGCGCCAGATCGGAGTCTTGGGGGATTGTTCCCACAAGATGATGTAAATATGCGTAATAAAGGGAGTTTTTGAGGGACAGCCTCCTTCGTATTCGCATTTAAGAAAGTTTATTATGCCGCAACCAAATGGTTAGTGTAAGTGGGTAGATGCTGGGGGCAGGCGATGAAACTTATGCCACCTAACTTGTGGTGTTAGCTAGGAGTGAAACTAAGTGTGTACTCGCCATCATGCCACTCGCTTTCGTGATTGCCCGCTTCAGTCGTGATCAATAAAGTTGAATCATCCATATACTCAAGTTTCCCGTCCGTTTAGCAGGTTATATGTGGAATGTATTGAAGTTTTACCCAATAATATGACAACAAGTGTTGTAGTTGTGTACACCCTCCGCAGACCGAGAAGCACCGCGGTATCATCATTCCTTTGTACTATCATTTCGGTACATCGCTGACGTGTAACCGGAATGTTGGATGAGGGTTGATTACTGGGGGTTGCTCAATTCTATAAAAAGCAATGAAGAAACCGTTGCGAAGTATAATCATCCCTGTCAGTAATTTACACGTTAGCAGCTGAACTGTGTCGTTTTTTGGACAGGTAAGCAGCAGGCGTTGGTTTGATTGCCAGGTGACGGGTAGGGAGAAGGGTGATATGACCTGAGTTGAGCTGGGGCTTTTGAGCAATCGCGCATACAATCCACCTCTTCAGATGCAGCACAAGAAGTTGGCTCCCCTGATGGGAAGAATGTGAGTTATTGTTCGATCAAGTTGAGCTGCTGATAGGATTGAAAGCTCAGTACATCAGGGACATCTTTTCAAAACGGTCGCCATGTCCATCTATTCATGTTATCAGATCTTTGTGTGATTTCCCAGCTTTTCAAAAATAGACCACTAGTGGTTCTATTTCTGGTCGATTTCGATTCCCATATCTTTAATTGCAAGTATCACATGCGTTCAATCGTTTATACTCTGAACGTTGGGTCAACGCTCTCATGCGACGTGACCTATTGAACCTTTGCTACACTGTCCGGTCATTTACCCGTAGTACCAAGTGCAGGGCTATGGCGTCTTAAATCCTGACTTTGTCCATCCAGTTATGGCTTGACAGACGTCAGCACTAAAATTTATCAGGCAATGGGTGTTTCCAATACCTTACCTTCGAAGTTTGTCTGGGCCAGTGTCGTGTACAACTCTGGAGCCTGACTGCTGAATCATGATAATGGATACAACGAACTGTACGGTCAGTGAAATTTCAACGGCAGGTGAAAATCAAAATGAGGAGCAAATTTAACTTCGCGAATAGGTAGAAAGCGCGTTCTTCCCATTCGTTATCACGGTGTGGAACTTGGATAGTACAGGATCTTCCCATATCATTGGCTGTAAATGACGCTGACGACACCTGTTCAGGCGGTTGGTGACATGAATCTTGCTGGTTTTCATAGAATTAGGATGGCGGTTATTTCGATTCACTCCTCAGTATGTTTTCCGTAATTTTCGGGTCAGTATGAGACACTCCAACTAAAATTTGTCTCACTTTTTATCAATGCCAGGTTATTCATGGAGCTTTATCAGGCAACAAGTCCAGAATTTAAATCCTGTCATTGTTCTGCGAGGCTTTTTATGCAGCACAATAAGTTTGGCATTTCTTAGTCCATTTCGTGTCTATATAATTTCAACACTACCTACACATTGTGTATTCGGTTACCCATTATTTGCTGGCGGAAATGCTCAGTCACTTGCCTTTGAATGTGATTCGTGCTAATCGTGGCCTTCATGTTTTATCATTTTTGTATCACTCTCGGCAGACTGAAATCGAAGGTTCAAAAAGCTGTGACGTCACTGGCTGTCTAGATTCAAAGACTGTCCTTTGACTCCTCCACTCTGCACGCACGGTCTGCAATAATGGCCCTCGCAATGTAACCGGGTGCAATCGACCGATATTGCTTGTACATATATCAGTATTTTGTTCCTTCTTTTGGATGCACAGACGCGCATACATACATGCTTATCCATGAATTCACCGACCAAGACAGATGGTTGGTGATAAATCTGATGTTCTTTTCGACGAAGACGCTCCTGTTTCAGTTCTTAGCTCAGTGTTATTTCCAACACTTCGCTTGTACAGGTCACTTTTCGTTCCATTGTCAATTGTGACAAACGAAATGGTTCCCCACCGTCAACAGTTCAATTTTTGAGTACCTATTTCGGGCTCGCTTCACCCTCCTAAAACCGTCTGTAATTTTTATCTTCTGTGAACATTTCAGTTTTAGAAATCAATAACTCGATCTTTCATTGTTAGCCACATTAGTCTCGAACCCTCAGCTCCTTGGGTGGGGCTGATCTGTATGCCATGGCAGTTATTTTGGAATATGAGCTTCATGTTCTATTTTGTATTTTCCTGTCCCTACCCTCTTTTCCCGTCACTAAACACTACACTGCCCTTATTTTCATTCTGACCAATGGTATTTGGCCCCTTCCTGAAATACTTATGGTGCACTTCTATCTGGTCAGGATTCTGTAGCAGTAAAAAACGGGATCAGACGCACATCTTCCGTATGCACTGTGTTTGGTCTCATCCCTTGCGCACAAATGATCATTTACATAGGATGTAGGAATTTTCATTTTGTTTTTTTGGGTCCTCGCATTTCAGTCTGCACGTCCGATTCTCTAATCTACAAACTCTACCCAATTCATCAAAACTGTTTGAGGCTGTGTTCCAATAAATCCCGCTTGATGATGCCATGTCCCCTGGTTTTGGTTGATTGATGGTTCATCACGCTTCGTGTGCCTACTGCCTTCGTCATTCCGTTAATATTATCCACTACTATCGAACGGATCAGTAGCCAATATACATGGTGATTGTAATCGGGCAAAGTTACCAGCCACCCAACATATTTGTAACGGGGAATTTTCAACGGTCTCAATCAGCACATACTACATAGGCACGCGAGAGCGATAAAAGCCCTACTTGGAGCTCGGTTTGGTTATGACTGCAGTATGAACAGGTGGAGCAATTGTGTAGCTGACAAATCAGTGCTTGCCAAGATAGCTGTATCGTAGTCTTGTACTGAAGGGCGAGAAAGCTCTCGATCGAACATAATGTCAGGTATGACCTTCTTCAGATAATATTTCAAACAAGCATTCGTCACAAGCCGTGTTACTATGGTTGAGAAGGCAGGCATAAACAAATAAGGGACGTTCCACTGTTACTTTTAGGAATTAGTTCAGAGGGCGTAACAAATCTTTTCTTTGATTCCGGGTAACAAAACGTGGACAGCACAGCTAATGCGGGTAAATGAAGACAATGACGAACTTTTCAGTGAGTTTTCGAACACTTACAACCGAATGGAACATATCCTCTTTTATCGGACACCAGAGAAGATTGAGTCACAGGGATGACAGTATTTTGCTTGTATTTCACGCTTCGAGTTGTTGGTGTATGATGGCGGCTACCGTGTATTTGGAACCGATCCGTTTAATAAGTCTTTCTTAAAAATTAATTTGACGGCTAGAAGAAGGACAGTCAATAACTACATGCTGCACACTTGCAACTCATTGCAGATCTTGCTGGCGACAGGTTTTCAACATTGAATGAAAACAGAAAACGAAGTAAACTGACATCATGGAGTATCCCATCGTTTACAGGCGTTTGGTCATCAAAAACCGTGGAATTAATGGAGCGCGATACTAAATGGGTGACATCCTGTGTTTCGCTTAAAGCAGACGTCCGCATGGTGCAAGAATAGTAATCGTATCACGTCACCATTACTGCAGGGCTATTATGCAACATGTGTAATTAGGATCATGTCCTCAATCCCTTATCGTATTTAACAATAAATGCTTTCGTGCGTGGTGGAGGAGTTTTGATTGTTCAACCTTCGTCTCAACATACCCCTCCATAAGGACATGAGGAAGTGGGAACTACAAGCAACCTGGCGCGACTTATTGGTACTCTCTTAATGGGATGAGGTTATTGAGGATACGCCGTGTCTTAAACCTGGGTCAAAATTAACACTACCCTAATTAAGGAAGAGAGGCCTGTTGAGACCAAATCGGTTCGCATGAAGTGCAGAGAAAGTTAAGTATTTAAAAATTGATAGGTTTCTCAATCCCCGAAAGAAAGAAGACATTTCGTTCTGATCCCAGAACCTAAGAACAAACCATTGCTCTACCGTAAGCTACTTTAATCAGAAATTGGCAAGAGTCTTGTGGACACAAGCCACGTAGTTGATTTGGCCTCGGCGTTCACAATTGATCAGAACTCATCTGTGCCCGAGGTCGCTGCAATCATCTGAATTAAACCTCCGTCGGATGTCCAAAAGAACCTTGATGCAATCTTTAGATTGTCCTGAACTTAATTGTGCGCCGTTTCTTTTTATTGACCGATCAGTCGGGTAACCAGGTGACTAAGTCTCCTTCGTTGTTGTTTAACTTGTTGAATGGATACAGTCTCCGTTGGCATGAAATCAGTCTCAGATGACAGCCAAAAGCGACACGGTTTGTCAAAATACCGTAGTCCCCACTCTATAAGGATTACTTTGTCAAACGTAAACGTGACCTTCATGGTTGGTGATGACGACATTAGTAGGTTGCGCACCTTATTTCATGGGTTTGAAACTCACTAAGTACGTCGATAATCACGTGAGTGGGTCACCATGTACCTGTAGACCAGTTTGCATTCGAAGTGCATGTGTTGGTCATACAAGCTAATGCAAAAAAATATTCCATGAATGCTGTATCAGTACAATATGACCTGCATTTATAGGGAACACACAAACAAGCTTTTTGATCTAATTTTTGAGAAGATAAGAAATCCAGTTGACGTTCGTAAAGTGATGGCTTCCTAGAGGAATTGTCTCGATGGTGATCATAACGACGATATCACCGGAAGATGGTGCTCTTTATAGGGAGCTGATGTTGCAGGATTCCCAATATATTACTATAGAAAACTGAGGTACCTATATTGTGATTTGCTCGCACCGTCGTGGAATATATTCTCTCCCAACGTAGACCATTTAACCGTGAGTAGTTCTAGTGTAGATTATTTTAGAGTGACAAGGTCACAGAAGACCCTCAGTTAAGTACATAAATAAATCAGGTAACCAGATGTATATTTTCAGCCCATAGAAACTTACAATCCACTTCGTGTTCAATCCACTAGTGGCTGGTCGCCCATGGGCATCTTTCGGGGAGTGGTGTATGTCACTGTGCATTCGAGACGAACTTTTCCACGGACATCGTTGCCAGCTAATAAACATAGCGACACCGTGTTTTTTGTTGCGGAAAATTAGCTGCATCGCCAACGAGAAATAATCAGTACTCCTCTAGTGCGCACCTTATAATCTCAGAGTCAGCACGAGGCCAACTTTTCTGAAACACGTAACTGCGTTCCAAGGTGTTGAGATGTTTCCTTGGAGGTAATCCTTATATCTTACTTCAGAAAGAGGGCAAATATATTCATCGTTATAAGACTATAGTCTAGATAGGGAACTACTGCCCACTAAGATTCTGCATCTATATGAATATGTTTTTTTTAACTCCATAGTCGAGCTAACTGCAGTGCGATTGAGTGTTTTAACACTCAGACCAAGAGGCATTGTGTTCCTCTAACTCAAAATTTGCCTACCAAACTATACGGTCGTCTTTGGACCCGAGAGAATGCACAACGTGGTAACGTTTGCCAATCATTCGCATTCTGAAGTGTGGCGAGGCTACGCTCGCAGATCGCCAAAGCGGATTCTTTAAGGTCGTCAGCCAAGTAGCTATAAGCAATCTGCTAAATCCCGTATAAGTAACGAACCGTCAGCGTGTTCCAATCGTTGTATCAATCACCTGAACCTGGTTTCGCTAGAGGTCCGGGGACAGATTCCTTTCAGGCACAACGATAACTCTAGATGCATGACCCAACACCAGGAAAAACTAAGTATTCGCACAGACCCGGAAGGCTTGGTCGATTCAGAACTTCCAAGAAATGGATGCGAAAATTGATATGGAATGTCTACAGGTAGCTTCACTCGATCAGTTAGACGGGCCCTCGGAGACATCCTGTCAGTGGAACCACATGGTATCACAATAGCTCTTTTGTATCCAGCATGGAACGCGCGAACCAAATGGCTACATACTTCGGACACCAATTTAGTTAACACTTGAAAGTCGACCTTTGATAGAAACATGGACGAACATAGAAGCCTATTAAAACTAAAATGTTTACGAATATATAATCCTGCTCAAGTTTGACCATGCTTCCACCGGCCTTCCACGGCGGCGAATTCCTCGCTCAGTGTCCGTCTAACTTATTCACGTCCACCTGACAGAAAGTAACCTATGGTGCTCAGTTGTGTAGCAAATACAGAAAGCATCCAGCACCGTCAACTGTGATAGCTTGGCCATATACTACGCATGAAGATTCATAGTCTATCGATACAAGTCGTTGTCCTTCAAAATGGCGTACACTGCGAGATGGACAGCGTGTGACATGGCATGATGTGAAAGGGATTACAGTTTGAGTGTTGGTGGTGGCTGGAAACGCCGTACGAAATATTGGCTGGTCAATATCAATGGTGTTGGTGCTGTCTTCATCTCAGATTTTCTGACTGGATGTTTGGAGGTGTAGACATATCACAATGCGGCAGACCAAGCCGCAAGCGTCTTTCGTGTTTTACTCTACGGTTTGAAGATAATTAAATAAACACCGGTTTTACGGCACTGGAAAATCAATGTTCAAACAGATGTTGCTATCTCCAATGACGATGAATGAGGTATACGAAGAGGTACAATGTATGTGGCAGTCGTAGAATTTTATGCTCGATCTGCATGAAACTAGAATTTTTCATAAAGTGGTCGGCTACTCATCGTATAAGAGTCACGAAGGAGTCAAAAGTAATCATTTCGAGAGGGGTGTTCACTACGGACGATCATATTGCATTGATTTCGATGTTTCCAATCAAATGAAGCCCGTTCATATCAGTGTCTTCCCATCTCCCTAGCTTCGTCAAATTCTCTTAGCCTATGTACTTGATCCATGTTTCCTTCGACGCCGTCACACTCCAACAGAAAAACATCCCTGACAAGCTTTACTTCTGTTCCTAAATAAGTCACCCCATGGTCGCGTGTTTGAAACAGAAGGACTTTGAATAAACACTGTGGGGGGCACTTCAGTCTGAGAATTTCCAACCCCCACTTTTTCCTGAGAACTCGAAATGGTAATAACATCGATGGCCGAAAACAACCGACGCGAAACCACAGAGATCTTGATCCATTGAACATAGACGAGATGATCTTCCGAAATATGATTCCCGACTTCCAATCAGTTGGAAAATGTTTGGTCCGATTAAGTAGTCATCGTTTCAGAGAGGTTAGGTAAACAATCGGTGGATGTATTGCTGGGCAACGTTTCGCTTTTTGACACACAAGCTTTGTCAGGCCAAGTGAGTAAGTAGGTTGATAGGGTTTTAAGGCAGTCAGGGAACCAATCCGTGAGATTTATTATGACTAGCCGACTTGATCAACGCTGGGTGTCAGCCTGATGTTCCTGTTTGTTGGTTAGTGGGGATGACTAAGCTTCGAGATAGATTGGTTAGGGGGGAGTTGTTGAACCCGGACTTTTCGACCTTGCTATTTCTGTCTAGGACACCTTAATGGAATATTCCTTGGGGTCGTTCGCAAATTTTGTTTGCCTGTATTCGCTGAGGGGTGCCGGGACACACAGTTTGAGGTTGGGGGTGATTAATCGGATCTTACTCTGCTTGGATTTTGTACTTTTAGACCCAGACCATTTTGCTGATAATTGCACACCGCCTGGGGTCATCTCAGCTAATCTAAATCCGCTCTTCGCACGCTCGGAAGTTCTATGCCCTCTATTCTATTCATGCTGAGATGCTTGGCGATTTCCACCGCCGCTTTGGTGTGAATCTTAAACCCCGTCTCAGAATATCCACATTTTCCAAATCCATCTTATACCCAGTGTCTAGTACATACTCTGCCATTGCCGAATCTTTGATTAGCCCCTGATATTCTCGGTGGTCTGTTAATGGATCGCTTATGCTCACCGATTCTGGTGTGCAATTCCGGAGATGTCTGATCCCCAAGAGGAAGGTGTCCTAGACAGAAAAAGCAAGGTCGAAAAGTCCGGGTTCACAATGAAGACAATTCTTCGCTAACAATCTATCTTAAATGTTAGTCATCCCCACTAACCAACAAACAGGAACATCAGACTGACACCCAGCACTGATCAAGTCGGCTAGTCATAATAAATCTCACGGATTGGTTCCCTGACGGCCTTAAAACCCTATCAACCTACTTACTCAATTGGCCTAACAAAGCTTTTGTGTCAAAAGCGTAACGTTGCCCAGCAATAAATCCACCGATTGTTTACCAAACCTCTGAAACGATGATTACCCAATTTTTTACTTAAACTAAGTATAAGGCATCGGAAAGGTTGAGTTTTTGTCGAAGAAAAACTTTGCTGACTGACGGTTGTCAACAGCACTTCACTGCTAAGTGGAAACACTAGCAACCCCGGTTCATTTGGCCAACAAGAGAGACATACGCTCACTTGTTCAACTCGAAGGCAAACATGTGGACAACGAATGTAAGTCTTTAGAGTGTTTGTGTTCAACTCATAAGGTTGCTGAAAATCCGTTGACAGCCCACGCCGGTTTCTC
>NW_008751708.1:1382171-1383698 GCF_000715545.1 Opisthorchis viverrini
GAAATTTCAACAACCTTATGAGTAGTGCATTACAAAGATATACACGTATCGCGATATCTCGAATATCGTAGCGACTGAAACATGAGGCAGCCTGGTGCAGCACATTCAGTTGCCTGAGAACATCATAAACGAGAGATTCAGCTGGGTTCCAGGTGAGTCTCTCGAAAAAGCAAATTAGTTTGCAAATGAGTGCATGTTCGCCCATTCCCTGTATGTTCGTTAACAGCCATGGTCCCAGCTGAAATTCTTGTCTCTTATATTCGTCAGCTGAGTAAGAGTATTCGGTTCGCGCAGACATAAACTTGGCCTGTCTAGCTTATTTGTCTCGCATGTGGTCTACGAGCTCCCTTACAGTCACGAGCATTTACATTGGCAGACATCTAGCTAAACGCGGATAACATATTTCGAACCATGTAACCTGGATGTTGTCAGCACAACCAACGGGGCAGAAGTCAACTCGGAACCCTGTACTGTCAATAGCCAGATGTGTTAAATACTGGTCTTTGACCCGGTGAAGTCATTCTGAATCTAGTTGCGCAACACAAACCCAAAGTTCTAAGCGATAAGTAAAGCGCTGCTGACTAAGCAGAATCAGTTCTGACTACATGCATCAAAAACAGTTGAACGACTTCACTAGACTGTGGTTGATCAGCTGACATGCAGAAATAAACTGAGCAGCGTCTGTTCAATATCGCTTCTCCTCGAGTCCACCTGATGAACCCCAAGAAGGGACCGGTCGTCATCTAGTTGCGCAACACAAACCCAAAGTTCTAAGCGATAAGTAAAGCGCTGCTGACTAAGCAGAATCAGTTCTGACTACATGCATCAAAAACAGTTGAACGACTTCACTAGACTGTGGTCGATCAGCTGACATGCAGAAATAAACTGAGCAGCGTCTGTTCAATATCGCTTCTCCTCGAGTCCACCTGATGAACCCCAAGAAGGGCAAAACCGGTCGTCCGCTGTTTAAGAACTTTCGGCAGCTTATGAGTATTTTCCTCCACTGCACTTATCTCTTATTTCATAACATGCACATCTTACATCCACGACTGAAGAAGGCAAACAAAATTGATGTATCACAGTATCTGTCTTCTATCACTCCTAATGAGACTGGGTGTTTTTATCAATACAGGGAAGCCTTGAAATAGAGGACATCTAACAGTCGGTACATCTTTGAATCCTCCATTGGCTTCCTGGCGAAATTTTCACAAGGGTTAACAACATTGTAATTAAGTGAACGAGGCAGAGCAACCGAGCCCCATGTGGTCGAGGAACCTTCTCAAAGAAACATTACGTTGACAAGTGGTGGGTGGACTTGTTTACCAAATCTCAACCGCTTATTCACTCTGACCCAAACTTGAGGTTTGGGGTTCAGACTGTGACGCGCTGATAAAGTTCTGGGATTTGATGATGAAATGTGAAGAGGGGGATGCCAACTGCATGCTTCCAACCGACCTAATTTTAGCTCATCATCATCATTGCCAGCTGTAATAACCGCGTACTCATCGTACAGTGGTTGTAGCTGCC
>NW_008751708.1:1383814-1389899 GCF_000715545.1 Opisthorchis viverrini
ATTGAAGGCAATAGCTTGGATGCGTGAGCGCCATTGAGGGCGCGACTGGGCCATGTCTGATAATGTCTCTAACCATTGTGGCTCAGGCCACATCAGTACCTGGTCTATCGAGTGATCATCGACTATATGTGTTTGCATGTTTTTATGGCACAGAACTGATTTGCGAGTCGTGACTCTAAGGTATTAACTTTGTCTTTGAAAGGAAGGACACACCTGTCTGTTATCCAAGGCCCCAAATACACGTCGAAGTACTGGTTTTATGATCTGTAAGGCAATGAAGCCGATCAGTCATTTCTTGAAGTAAAAAACAACTGCTGTATTGATAGGATGAATCGTCATCATTTTCGACTTGGACTGTCACCATGTAGGAGGGAAATTGTGATAAAATAATACTGGAAAAGTACCTGTCCCTCTTTTGATTACAGCGAATCATTCAAGTGAGTACAAGTCAATAGAGGATACTGTGGGTTAGCAAACATCCTATTCACAATATGCCCACGTAACAAAAAAGTCAAGCATTTCCAAAGAGGTGGAGCTTTGCAGGATACAAAGGCGGTTGCGATTATTGAGAGTAAATAAGTAAACCCACATAAGGAACTCAATATACAGTTCCACCGTAAACACACCAGGAACACTGTAACTTTTGGTACACTTCTGCAGAGGGAAGCAGTAGAGTTAAAAAGTGCAGGGAGCCAGACGCACTTCACAGCCATCGTTGACTCGTTAAATTCATGCTCCTTGATAACATTTGCTCCCAACCTCGATGTGGTGATTGAATAGTCCCCAGAGTGACTGGTCCCCTCAAAGAGAGGTTTAATTTGAGCCAACCATCCTGCTCAGGTACCCAACTTCGAATTACCCCTATCCTGTTCACGAATGGCCAGCTTATGTGGTCAGTCTAATAGTATGGTATCTTGGCTGACTACACCGCACAGCAGTTGAACATCGTCCATCTTCACAATGGTGCACGTTTATGCTAGCGAATCACTGGAGATATAGGGACCTGGAGGACGATAACTGATACCGTGCACGGCAACTACTAATGATGGTTTTCTCTCAAAATCTTTCTCCTCCTCAGACCTCTGTCCCGCTAGTTGGATCGCCTGTGTTAGACATTTTGGAACTCGATATGCAGAGGAAGTGCTGTACTTGGTTTACTCAAGATAACTACTACAGTTATGTAAGCCATTCACACAAATGAAGCCGGCGGCCACATGGTGTTGGTGCTAAAAGGCTGAAAATCGATCTAGTTACTTTCATTTGAATGAAGACAGATGTGACGGACTTCCGTTTTCAGGAATCACTATACCTGCTTTGTACGTACAAAGAAGGTCCAGTGTCGTATGCAACACGGCAATTTGATAGGGCTCATATCCTTCGTCATCCGATGAGTTAGAGCCCAGCAGCAGAAGTTCTCTTTTAAGGTTTGCCATCGCTCCTCAAGTAAGGACTTTAATTTAAGCTTTCGAATGGGTGAAAGGATTGCATTGGAATGCCAAAACTGAGCGAAAACCAGACCTTAAAAGAGTGTAATACGCTCGGAAGTTAATTCTCCGGGTTGTAACCGTAATAGCCCACCGTGCCGCTTCCTCTACGTAAGCTACCACGACCGAATAATCTATTTACCTCAGACGTACAAAAAGTAACCAACCGATTTACCGACACTTTCAGACTCAATTGTCATCAAGAACAGGCGATTGGAGTATTGGAATCGCCCTTGCTCCCTGCGTAACTGATTGGACATTGCCCATAACGTAATAGGTAATTCAACCGAAAGCGCATTCTAAAACAAATGCGTTCTAGGGAAAACGATACGAACCAAGGGATGGCTTATCATCAGTCGAGTTAATAATCCACAATCTCTTCTGATAAAGGCTATGTTTCCTCCGGAACCTAGCAGGGAATCCGGTCAGCGGTACGCATCAGCGCACAAGCCACATGTAGTTCTGGACATGCTCCACTTCAAACATGCCAACTCAGAGCGTGTACATAAGAGAAAACAAGTGACAGATTCAGAATTGGAAGTTTGTGGATAAGCATTTTACACACAGATATCTAAAAAGAATGAGCCAATGCAGTTTACCAGAAATAAACCCCGTGCCCTGAAAACAACCGACACCAGTGCGCTACGGAAAGCCGATGTACAGACAGTTTTTCCATAGGATGTTCGAGTCGACTTGCTATTTAAGACAAATTTATGTATGTACAAGTCGGATTTCAAAGGCTATCGGGTATCCCTGCAAAAAACAAGGATGAAAAATGGCAGTATACGCCATACAGATATTGAGAATATTGACTGATACAAATAACTCGGCGCATACCATTAGGAAACGCATTATATGAACATTTATGTATGCAGACCGCGGGTGGATGAGGAGGAAAGAGGAGCCGAAAATCGAGCCGGAAAATGAGTAAACATAGAATGACCTAGGAACCAGATACGGATTAGCACTCTGAAGCAGATGCGGATTCATTCCTATCAGAGTCATCGGTGGGTGGCACAGAAGTGGTAGCCTCTGTGTCCATCACACTGGTTAGCTTTGTTTCTGACTTGGGACTCGGCAGCAGCTGTGGAACCCCACCAGATGATGTTGTTGAATTCAAGGCTGCCGAAGAGGCTGGAGACCCGGGGAATGTTATCAATGAAGAAGTAAATGAAAGGCGTGGTGATGGTAGGCTTGAGGTGGATGGACTGCTTGGGGCAGTACCGGTCGGAAGGAGTGACGGGAACAAGTGACACGACGGACTCGGGGGATTCGAAGTAACTGGAGGACCTGGAGGCCACCTGAATTGAGGAGCATCACAAAATGAATATGCCCGCCCGTCAGCCTGGCGCATAGATTTACAACCGCGACCGGAGGATAAAGAAGAATCAGGCGATCCTTCACGACTTGCGTCCCCGCTGGAACAGCCTGCAGTCAACATGGTTGAGAAGTAACCGCGTTTTCTACATAAAGCTGATGGTAGCAACAGGGGACTAGCGGTATTGGGACGGCGGGTTGTGGGCGAGCTTAAAGACGGAGCTAAACCGGGTGAGTAACACTGCACACGGGAGGAAACAGGAGAAGCCGCGGGTGATGCGTGACCTGAGGAAAGACTATGAGGGGTAGGACTAGTGGGCGTACACCTACTACTGGAAGGTTGAGCGGGGTGACAGCCATGAGCGCTTTGGCAGGAATTACCGGAACATGTGACCGATATGACCAAGGGGCCACTGAATGAATTCGGACGATGGTTCGGGCTATTGTTAGCAGAGACTGAGGAGGAAGAGCAATCGCTTTCAGCTTTGTCGTTCCCAGAGACACTCAGGCTAGCCCAAGATGAGGATAGACGTGAGGTTTCGGTTAGTAAACGCTCGTGCTTGACTTCGTTCTCCACATGATCTTCGGCGGAAAGGTAATACTGAGCAGAACAACGCCTGGAGCTTTTTCTCTGGAGCATGACAGAATTTATGAGTTCTGGCAACAGGGGGCCTGGGCGTTGACGATCCTCTCAGGTGCTAGGAGAAAAGAAAAGACAAGGGTCGGAGTCTCCATAAACAATCTCGTTACATTTCTGTTAAGTTCATGTACTGTTGGAATGACACAAAAAGAGATACGTCGCAAATAACATTAACGCTGATCTCAAAAAACTTAGGGGTCAAGGAAGGAAACAGATTAGGAAAATTCGAAATAATTAAACCTACAACAACCTAAAGTGATCGACAGCTAGTGAAGGATTTGAAAGTATCCGTGAAGTGTTCCTCTATCCTCCGGCAGTAGACACCACATGCTTACCAGCAACACAGCAATATCCACTCACGAAAAACAGAACTATCTGTTTTCCAAGTTGCTATCTGGCCTCGCCGTATGGAGATGAGGTTTCCAGTTACTAGGGGATGGATACAGCACACTAATCCGAAAATCATTTGAGACACTCAGTAAAGGTCCACGAAGATATATGACGGCCAAACTCCGTGGTGCGGTGGAGCTGCAAGAACATAAACTGTCCTTTCAGAAGGATTTTTCACCCTTCCTGAGGCTTAAATTGAACGGAGTACCCTGGATCAATGTCTTACAGAGACATGGACAAATATGTTCCTCCGTGTTAGAGCATACCGCTTGTGAGTACAAGTGGGAAAAGTGAGAAATTTGAGCCCCAACAGATGGTCCCTAGTACCAATGTGTTGTATCCAAACCAGACCACAATGGTTCGATTAGGGTTGATGGATTCGGTAAGATAACTGTCACAGTCACTTCTAGCGCCGTCGAGAGCTGTTTCAGTAAAAGCATACCCTTATTTGTATTTGTACGGCCGAATTATGTGCGGGGGACGACAGATAGGCCTCAACTGACAACGGTTTAAAACCTCCAATAAAGAGAAGCAGTCTCGCATAGAATTCTGATTACCAGAATATTTTACACCACTCTATGATGAAGATTTGCATTTCGTTCAATACGGCTGAGATATCCGAAATTCCTCACTGAATAGACCATATGAATTCTGTTCAACCTCCAAACTATACTGCATCATTTACATTACCTTCGACTTTATTACAACTGCTTCGGCATCCGATCCACTCAGCGTACCAGTAAATTGTGATCGTAGTTAGGATTGCGGAGTAACCGTGCGAGACCGTCCCAGAAAATTCCTGGAGTCCAGTCATGTTGTGGCCACATTGTGATCGAGTGATCAGGTTTTCCGTGGATCATGTTTACATCGTACTCAGACAGACCAATGAGAGCCCGTTTCGGAATGAAACGTAAAGAGACGAAAGTCAAGACGCCACTCCTCAAAGTCACGAAGGTAAGCATTGAGGTGTGTGATCACACGAGGAGTACAAGCGACAAAGCTTGCTGATCCAGTTTTTTCGAACGGCCGTAACACTTTCAAGGCCTTAGAGATCTTAGAGATCGTCGGAGTCAAGAATTCTGATGGTATTATTTGAGCATGAATGAGCAGGGTGCGGTAAGCTATGGTAATAAAATCACCCACACTCACAATTCTTGATCACGGCATGTCTTCCACCTGGTTATCGTCTGGGCTAGCTTCGCGCTGGTACCCAAGGGTAGGTCAAGAATACACAGTTTGCCTTGATTGAAACGGCACTGTCCGCTTTGAGAAAACGGTGCCACTAACCGAAGTCACTGTAAGATAAATCCAATTTATCTGCATCCCCTTTTTCAGCCCATGAGTAAATGTTTAACACCTAAAATCACAAATTCATACTCCACGATTAGGAGTATACAGAAGAAGTCAGCTTTTACGCAGACTTTTGACCTACTAGACGGAACAGTCAACCCTCAATTCTCGTCGTCAGCCGTTACTCACCATCTCTTCAACAGATGTACCTGTCCAGTTGCATTCGCCTCACCAGAAACACAGCGTCTTGCTAGCGTGAAGAGACACCAATATAGAGCGAATAAGCGAACAAGGCCAGTAAAATCATATTATATGGGCAGTTCGGTGCCTTTTCCAGTGTCGAATCTGGTCAGCGTAAACCCGGATGCAATCAGCTCCCGACTATGAATTACCGGCTGAAACTAGTTCAGTAAGTTTTATTGAATTTCATAGCATCTCTTCTTCTTATGGTTGGTCCACACAGATGACTCGAACCTTATTTGCATTCGAATTGGTTTTTAAGACAAGGCCATCATATTCGGTAGCAAATATTCAATAACAAAGTCAGAGAACGAGGTCGATAGCTATGGCTTCCGCCACTATCTGGCAGCTGAATTCCACACCTTCTTGAGATCCGCGTGTCCACATCAAATTTAGTCAGCTATTATTGGATCATTGTCTTTCATCCAGACTTTTATCTGCCCGGTACACAATACAGCTGCGAAATGAATAACTTAAAGCACCGAGTTTTTTGGCTTTGTTGAAATCAGTCAAAAACATTCAACACTCCTAGTTGCTTTGGAACACAGACCGACGGCACTGCGTGCCATTGTTGTTTCTTAAACTCTTCGTCCCTTTCCGAGACTGTCAGGATCAATGCAAATCACTCCTTGCAAATGAATTACTTGCCTCTGTTAAAAATAAGCACATCTTTGATTCTGTAACCACAGGGCTTAGTTACCGTAGCCTTATCGATTAAATCATT
>NW_008751708.1:1390162-1404781 GCF_000715545.1 Opisthorchis viverrini
TCTCTTCAACAGATGTACCTGTCCAGTTGCATTCGCCTCACCAGAAACACAGCGTCTTGCTAGCGTGAAGAGACACCAATATAGAGCGAATAAGCGAACAAGGCCAGTAAAATCATATTATATGGGCAGTTCGGTGCCTTTTCCAGTGTCGAATCTGGTCAGCGTAAACCCGGATGCAATCAGCTCCCGACTATGAATTACCGGCTGAAACTAGTTCAGTAAGTTTTATTGAATTTCATAGCATCTCTTCTTCTTATGGTTGGTCCACACAGATGACTCGAACCTTATTTGCATTCGAAGTGGTTTTTAAGACAAGGCCATCATATTCGGTAGCAAATATTCAATAACAAAGTCAGAGAACGAGGTCGATAGCTATGGCTTGCGCCACTATCTGGCAGCTGAATTCCACACCTTCTTGAGATCCGCGTGTCCACATCAAATTTAGTCAGCTATTATTGGATCATTGTCTTTCATCCAGACTTTTATCTGCCCGGTACACAATACAGCTGCGAAATGAATAACTTAAAGCACCGAGTTTTTTGGCTTTGTTGAAATCAGTCAAAAACATTCAACACTCCTAGTTGCTTTGGAACACAGACCGACGGCACTGCGTGCCATTGTTGTTTCTTAAACTCTTCGTCCCTTTCCGAGACTGTCAGGATCAATGCAAATCACTCCTTGCAAATGAATTACTTGCCTCTGTTAAAAATAAGCACATCTTTGATTCTGTAACCACAGGGCTTAGTTACCGTAGCCTTATCGATTAAACCATTCTCGTCACCCTGCTTTTCACAAGACACTCCATACCTACTCTTGGACTTCTGCACCCAGCTAACACCGCATGTACGGTTTCCGAGGATTTTCAATATACATGATTTCGCCCACTCGTATCGCTTTTCCACTCAAGAGGTTACCTTGCTAAGGTTGAATAGATTGTGATAAAGCTAACAAGGCAACCATTCTCATAATAACGGAGAAGTTTAGCAGTGTGGAAAAGGGACGTTGTTCATCTGTAGACGATTGGCGCATGCGTTTCATCGTTGGAGTTTTACGCATCACAATGAGACAGTGGGACGACAAAACAAATGATTCCATTTTACACCAGCCGTCGTACTTTGCAACTGCGCCCACATTGCTTGTCATAATTGTAATCTACAATCGTTGAGTCAAAAAGTTTTAGTGTTGCCATACGGTCAGCAAATCCATACAACCACATTACCCTGGCACGGTCGATGGGACAAACCGTGATGTAGCCGAAACAAACCCACATTACATAAGGTAAAGCAGTCTCAGTGCGCAGTATAGGCACGGGATACCGAATAGTGAGGATAAAGGTGGGATGGTTTGTGAAAGCCCTCAGGTATCGGAAGACGAGGCAACACGGCGTATGTCGTATACTATAGTTGGAGTTTCTAAACGCCATAATCGATATTCAGCCGACGAATAACCAGTACGCAAAAGGGACGTGCGCACAAGTTGGTGCAATAAAGATGCATTTGAGGCTGTTCACATAAAAGGACAGAGGAAGCGGTGAATGCTAATTTATTTGATCCTCCCCATGGTCATTTAAGGTCTCGAAGTACCCTCATCATGGGCGGCAAGCATGTCCCCCGGCTCTTATTTTATTCCCAACCATGCACCACAGAGCCATCGAAGCATGTAGTCTGTAATAAACCATGGCTACATTTTGAGGATTATGCAGTCGTCAAACGAATAGCAAGAAGAGCAGACATTTAATTGCCTTATGTTGCGCCACTGGCCAGCGTTTTTTCCAGCAAGAGCGTCCACTGAATAATAATAATAATAATAATAATAATAATAATAATAGTCGTTCGGTTATAGCACCCTCTCGGTGCCTAGCCGCCACGCCACCCGGAGGAAGCACGAGGGTTGGGGATGGTGCCAGGTTGCCCAAGCCTACATGGAAGTCGAGATGCAGAGGTTGGGTTCGAACCACGAACCTTCGGGTCAGTAAATTCGCGCTCTTACCACTGAGCCATTTCGACCTCCGCTGGACTGGAAAGGGTAAATCTAGATTCCACAGTCAAATTTTCTACAACAGGAGGAGCGTCCCTTCCACGAGCAAGAAAATTTTCGCTGAAAAAAATACCCATCAACTTCGAGTGAGTTTATCCCTAAATGGAAAAACTATTCATCAGGATCGTTATGATCAAGTTCACAGTGAGGCAGACGTGTACAATTTCGCTAAATGTGCCGACGAATAACCAGTACGCAAAAGGGACGTGCGCACAAGTTGGTGCAATAAAGATGCATTTGAGGCTGTTCACATAAAAGGACAGAGGAAGCGGTGAGTCAATGCTAATTTGATCCTCCCCATGGTCATTTAAGGTCTCGAAGTACCCTCATCATGGGCGGCAAGCATGTCCCCCGGCTCTTATTTTATTCCCAACCATGCACCACAGAGCCATCGAAGCATGTAGTCTGTAATAAACCATGGCTACATTTTGAGGATTATGCAGTCGTCAAACGAATAGCAAGAAGAGCAGACATTTAATTGCCTTATGTTGCGCCACTGGCCAGCGTTTTTTCCAGCAAGAGCGTCCACTGAATAATAATAATAATAATAATAATAATAATAATAATAGTCGTTCGGTTATAGCACCCTCTCGGTGCCTAGCCGCCACGCCACCCGGAGGAAGCACGAGGGTTGGGGATGGTGCCAGGTTGCCCAAGCCTACATGGAAGTCGAGATGCAGAGGTTGGGTTCGAACCACGAACCTTCGGGTCAGTAAATTCGCGCTCTTACCACTGAGCCATTTCGACCTCCGCTGGACTGGAAAGGGTAAATCTAGATTCCACAGTCAAATTTTCTACAACAGGAGGAGCGTCCCTTCCACTGTAGATTCAGAAGCACTAATGCTATCGACTGAAAGTTGTACGCTGAGTACGCAACAATGTATCATTTTGGGCTCCAAGTGGGACCATACGAAAGGAACCGCCACAATGGCATATCCCAGGAGTACCCAAAAAGAAGCCCCACTCATTCAAAAGGACACGCGCTAGCAGTCAAATAGGCTCAAGCACTTGCAGTCACAATACCACCGCAAAATCCGATAATAACTAACCCCTTTTTGAGAGTAGGCCAAATTTTATCCGGCTGATAATGGGCTTGGATTAAACCCCTGCCACCACAGTTGATATTTACATAACTAGGAGGCAAAATGCCAAATGGCTTCCTGGAATTTCAAGGTGGAACATCTAAACGAAGTAGTAAAACCTATTATTGCGACCATGGGCAATTCAACCTTTTTTCGAGCTTGGTGGAAACCTAGAACCAGTAGAAGGAAGCTTGAGATTACAAAGATCGATAGACCACTGTTCAATCTCGAGCTACACGGAATGGTGGAAAAAAGAGTGCAATCATCCTATAAGAATCCTCCACGTCCTTGCTGGAATCTAAGGTGATGCACAAACGGTACTTAGGAGGACTATATGCAAAATGCCGGGAAGCGATGAGACGGTGAATCGCACGACTACCTGTCATGCTGTCGATGATGATGATGACGACTACCTAGCATTAGATGATGTTCGTCTTGAGGAGAGCGTAGTAAAAGAGGGCGACATACTGTTTTCCAGACGAAATTCTAGAGGTCGAAATCAATGGAGAGGAGCAGCACCATCGCAAGAAACCAACGACCACTCAAGGACGAAGTGTGATAGAATTCCCAGGCTGACAGAGCTGTAAAAAGAGGAGAGCATTACGTACACAGCAAACCAGACTTAACTAATTGCATACCCCTGAAACGATAGGGCTAGTAGGGCTTTGAAAGCATTAAACAAATTCAGCAGTTTAAAACGGATGATCGTCAGAAAATGTGAAGAATACTTAGAAAACGTCATCGCTAGTGAACGTTAAACACGATACCGAGACCCGTTGTACACCAGTTAATAGAATTTTCCTTGTCAGTAGTTCGAATCAGGGTCCAGTCCACAGATGCCAGTTTCGTGGCTATACAAACTGTATTTATTTAAGAACTTCCCACCTGTAATGTGTGCGTCTTTCCAATCCAACATCTATCCACTAGATGGCTACACAGAATTCCAAAATGTCTGAAACTGAAAAGCTAGATGTGACAGAATTCCACTGATTGAGTATTAGTGATATAGTGACATTCCGATTAATTGCTAAAGCGTGAATGCAGATTAGTGGCTATCACAGTCTATGCAAATCCCTTCCACTGATCAAATCGCGTAGTGGATTAGCCGTGGTTCCAACTTCCTGTCGACCCAGATAAGATTGGCGGCCAGTTTGATGAATAATCCCGCCATTCGCCGGCTGCTAGTGTCTGCCTAAATCGTCAAGTTTATAATCTTCCACTCTTCAAAGTAATAAACATGCGCCTTCCATGTTTTAAATCACGCACTTAAATCAAGCAGACACGTAATATCTGTAGGAATGACAATGTACCGGATGCTACAGACGCCGGATTATAATATCTGAAAATGTCACAAGAATGAGATGCACAACTGTGCAAGGTTTTCTATCGACCCCAAGCCTTGGGTAATTCATTTTAAGCAGCCCGAGATTCATGCTTCTGGATCCACGTTATTTGCTCTGATATAATATCCCGTAAGACCTAACAAGGCTGCCGGCGTTTCTTCTGCATACTCGTCACCGTTTTATTAGCCTTTTCAGCAAAAGAAGTCGTTTTGAAAGAGCATTCAGAAGAATAGTTGAGAATTTCCCAAGGTGGCTACCTGTTGTGTCTTGCTGAACGGTTGCGCAACTCTGTATCGGTCCCTTGGCTTCCTGCTCCGCCCACTATGGTATATCACTACCTACCTACTTTCGCTCCATACGAGAAAACTGTTTATTTCAGCGATATTTAGAGGATAACAGGATGACAACTTGGGAAAGCCTCGCTTCGTTCGCTGTGTAACGTTCACGCCCAGCTGCCAGTAGTTTGCTATGCTCGCTTTTCTGTTTCCCCGAAGTACACTGATCGCACTAGCAGTCCTACACGTCTATTTAAATATCGGATTGCTCTGAACTCAGATTCACTGAATTTTCATGTTTCCATCCTGCACTACGGGAACTTCACCACAAAATACTCATCGGTAGGCAAAACACGCTCATGACACAAAAAGAGATGCCCAACAAGGATCATCCACCGAATCATATCACCATCATTGTCAGCTGTGATAACCACATACTTGTCGTACAGTGGTTGTAGCTGCTAGTTTCATTCACTGATGATACGGGGAGTGGGGTAGGTAGCTGTGCATTGGAGGCGGGAGCTGACAAATTAGCGCGTAAATACGGCACTGCAGGTGAAACTCCACTTCATTAGTATCACCATTAGGTGGAAAGTCGTTTCATAAACAACTGTCCAGGAAAATCTGTGAAGAACCAACAGAACGAGGCGGAAGCTTGCTCAAAGTGCGGATCTTTCATCATGCACGGTAACCTAAAAAAACACGGCAACAAAGCATCAGCGCTGAACATTGTTTTTATCCTATCAATGACGATGACTTCACAGACGGGACTGGCTGAGTAGG
This sequence comes from Opisthorchis viverrini, assembly GCF_000715545.1. Lineage (NCBI taxonomy): Eukaryota > Metazoa > Platyhelminthes > Trematoda > Opisthorchiida > Opisthorchiidae > Opisthorchis > Opisthorchis viverrini. The sequence goes on from NW_008751708.1 coordinate 1,395,683, forward strand.
CTCACTGTGGCTGTTTTACTGACGGGTATAAGTTCATTCAGTAGCGAACGGACAGCAAAGGCCTGCATACATGTTGAATGGACGCAGTGTTACGCTGCCCTTCTATTCAAGGGGGCTGCAGACATTTTCATCGTTTGGCTACTGCAGTATGCACAATCAGCGGTGTTTACCTGTCAGAACAGACCGCCCTGTGCGTTAAAAGGGATAGGTGGTTAAAGGCCTAAAGACACTCGTTTGCAAATTACAGTGATGTTAATGACTTCTTTATGATATGCTTCAGAAGATGCTTAGTTCTCAGACAAGCGATCGGCTGAGTATGTCAAATGTGTGTGACTCGTTTTCATCGTTTAAGGAAAAGTACACTCGTCAGCCCTCAACTCAAAACGGAAGCAAATGGCTCTCCGACCAGCGGTCGCTGGATATGTGAGCTGAATGTGGCATGTGACTGGTTCCGTTGAGAAAAACTCAAATTGCCTTTGATGCGTATGTTCGCTCGGGGCGAAGAGGTTATGGCATCAAGACACCGCTTAATGCGTGAGCAGTATGAGGCTTTGTGTACTACTTCCTTTAGTGAGAAACACATTCGGACGTGACAACGCGTTCGTGAGGTACTCAGCCATCAGGGCAAAATCGGTCATGTGTATAGCGGTTGGTGTGAACGGGGGATTTAGTAGAATTTCAGTGATGTCCTTCTGCCTCCGTACAGGCGCAACGTCCCCTAGCTAAGATTAGGCAAAAGGTGATCAGCACGCAATCAGCCTAACTGTTTTCCAGCTCCATTCGGCCAACCTGTGCTTTCATATCTGCGCGGAACCGACCATCCGAAGTCTGGAGTTCCAAACATCCATTTTCACTCTGAGGTCATATAATCGCTCGTTGTGAATTTCCAACATCATTCTAAACTTCATCTAATTTCAGGCTGATTGTCACCAGCCCAGAAGCCTCATCGTCATCATCACTATCACCACTGACAGCAATAAACCAGTAACACACGAAGGTGCTTAAGCATACGAGTATATTGCAAGAAAGTCCTATTAAAAAGTGAAAACAAAATGGAAGGGAAAAGAATTACAGCGAAGTCTTACGTCCTTAAAGAATGAGATAAAGAATAAGGTGCCTAAATTTTTTAAAAGCGAGGAAATAAACACACCTAGGCATCATGCCGAAGTAAGGCACCATCAGAGCATTACCCGACATAAACAGTGTCCAACAACAGACGAAATTTAGCTAGGGGGCCCGGTAGCATGCACACCGCTAGGTCCAGTTGTGTGTAAGCTTGTACACAAACATCGACTCATTACTGCACTCCACTACGCTCCCTAACAACGCATCAATTATGTCAACTCAACTGGTGATGAAAAGTTTTCGATCGAATGGCCCAACTCAGAGATCAAACCAACAACCAACAGCCCCAAGTGAGCTACCAACATTCTCCTTAATAGCAACGATTAGAAGTGTCAGCAGTCTCCTGTCTTCGCTTATCAACCCTGCTGCATGCAGAGATTAAGGCGACTCGGCCGATATCAGAACGCGACAGCTGATGTGGCGTGAACGTACTTTATCCGTAAAATTCACGGTTGTAAATGGCTGAGATATTTCCAGGGAGCCCAAAAATAGACTGAAGGACAATTAGGGTCCTGAGCCAAAGTTCTTGGCTCAAAAGTCTGGTGGCGAGGCAGTGGTGGTTGGCATTAGACTGCTCGAAGAGCCGATATTTTCGGAAACTAATTACCAGCTTTCCTAAACCCCAATTTGGAGATAGAAGGAACTGTATTTGTCAGAAATCTACCTACTAAAAAACCCGGCGAGAGACTCCGTGGATGCTGCTCGAGCATCCACCTATTCAGCCTAGGGATTTACCGACACACGCAAACCGTCACACCATAAGGTCCAGACACTTCAGGGGGGACGGGAAGTCTGAATTTACTTGATTAGATATTCCTTGAGAAAGACATCAAACAAAATTTATCGGAGCGGAAAACTATGCCAGCTAAGCCATCCTAGACAGCAGAAGCCTACAAAAACCAATAACAAAACACAAAGAGAATGGTGGTAAGTCAAGCCCAAGCCGTCAGAGGTATACAAACATACGAACGTCTCATGGGTCATAAAAACGGGATCCCCAAAGACTTCAGTCCTTACGTAAATTTATGCGGCCAAGAGATTTTGGGGTACAAAACCGAGCTGCTAGAATGCATACTCATTACTCCTTCCGCATCTCCCGCTCTGCAAACGAAGTTTGTTTACCAGTAAACGATGTAATTTCCCCCCTCGTGACATGAGCTCGGGCATATTCCTTCAATCACCATCAACTATTGGGCACCGCTAGTAGCGAAATGTCCATTGACTGAAATTCACCAGATTTTTCGCCTTCCCTCTGCGCTTTTTGCATGTCTCTTTCCACAGTAATTGCTTGTTCCCGTTCGAGTTTTTAGCTCCCTTCCCTCATTCAGTCTGAACATGGCGCTGCGTTGAGATCTTCATAACTGCGGCAGTCTTTTCATAAGAGAGTATCAACCAACAGAAAAACTTCGTATCACATTGAGGATAAAGGCCAGGTTGGCAGATCAAGTATTACCTTTTTGGGAGCCACCATGTTAGTCTTGAGGTCCCAAGCGCAACGTACGAGCGGGTGGGAGCTCGCGGAAACTGGCGGTCCGCAGTCCGCTGGGTCCTATCTCTGTACCGACCAGACCACATGATATTGCCCCGCTTGTCACCGATCCACCTCTGAGACTCTTCTTCACAAGCAGCTAGTGGAGCGTGGTCTTGTATTACTTACTAAACAGCTCAGACCACCCAGTTGCGACTCTAGCTGGGAAGGGTGAGTTGTCAAAATACAATCACAATCAGCCAAACGTACGACTGTATAGCAACCGAGAAGGACCACCACCAATACCTTTGAAGCCATCCGAAACTCTTTCACCTGGTTAGGAAACTGTGAGTGATATCTTGACAGGATTTTGGTATCATTAAACACAAATACTAGACCCCAAACCAGTTACCAACAGTAATCAAACTGCGAAAAAAATTTCGACGTTCACACCCATATGATGACGAATCGTGAATCCTAGTCCCTCACTCGGCTGACGAACATTTCAGACGGATGAAGCACTCCTGTGCATTCTTATGTCAGAGACCCCCACACTATGCTATGGGACTACAATTCTTCGATTGCTATGCCCAAGTCAATAAGTTCATCCTGAAGCAAAAGGTTACGGACTGAGATGTGCAATGAGCCACTGGCTGCTTATTTTCCAATGTGGGCATTTCCGCCCTTGAATAACTCTTCACCTTCAGCCGCTTGTTCATCCGAGTCAAGCTTCATTAATGAGTGTGGCACACGAGCCTACACGCGAATATGGTAACACGTGATCCCTTTTATTCACACACACTGCTACTGCTTCCTCTCCGTCCTCCATCCACCGTATCATCCTCCTCAGAAAAGTAAAGCCTTAATCGCGGACTTTTGTTCAACGTACTGTTACCCTAGACCGAGCCTCACTAATGACACGGATCACTGGCCTACTCCCCACTTATGAAAGGCCAAAGCCAAAAATAGGCAAGCATGAAGGCTGTTCACGCGAATGATAGCAGAATGGGAACAACCTAGCTGCATAAACCTTGTCTTAAGTTTGATTTTTCACAATCGGGATCCGCCGCACTGTGGTGACTGAGGTTTCAAACCATGTTCTGGGAGGGCGAAAGCCTCTGCTGGTGGCGTCGCTTTCCAACCAGGCAAAGACGACGACTAGTCTAGTGTACGATGCTTACCACCAAAAAACTTCACGTCTCTGTAAGTGCGGGTGATGTCCCATATCTCCTACTTGGTGCCGACTCATGAATCATTCCCGTACTTATCCACAGCAATTGTTATGAACCCGTGTGATCAGGGAATCACTATGTATGTATTTTGCACTACCAGAAAGCTTGAAAAGCCCATGTCTCAGACAGTGTTGTTGTCCGTCATTCGGGGCCATGGGTCTATAAAACAGCCCCATGAGCAATGTCGTATTTAAATCTCCAGCTGAGGGCTTAAACGCTCACTTAACCAGCACTCGTCCGATAATTCGTGGACCTGGAGGTGCAAGTCGTAACCAGGAAGGGTGTACCATGGACATCCTTCACACTTCATTAACTAGCCACAAAGTGGTCTGGAGAATCTTGGGAGTCAGTTGGTCAAGACACAGGGTACTAGTGGAATAGAGCCCGTTTTCTCATCCATCTCAGTCTGACGCTCGAAGTCTGATCATCCGGGTCGGCAACGCACCCAATTTCGAACTGCAGAATTCTCTCACGCGATTGGTGCTAGATCCAGAGCACTCGGTTCGCAGGGCGACAGAGTCAGCACAAAACAGATGAGGTGGAGATCGCTTATGCGTCATATGCAATTTAATAGAAACCAACGAGTTTAGAACGAGCACGCTTCCCCTATCGTGTACCATTTCTCTGAATTTGTGGTCAAACTAGTAATGCCAATATACTGCTTTACTTTTGTTGAAATTTGCTAGAAGTACACTATCCGTAATTTCTGTCATGCCATGACCCAAAAGGCTACAGTGTTTGGAACGTTGTTGTGTTCGGTTCAAAGCGTGCCGGTTGGCCAACGTACAGCTGCCAGACACGTTTCAGCGAATACCTATATCTTAGAAATATCACTGCTTTGATGAAGTAGGCGACAATATTCAACCTAGCCAAGATATAAAATCTTCACTTCCAGCTTCACTTTTGGTGCCGTTCCAGTAGAAATCTAATTTGACGCCAGCCCTTCCATGCTGTGATATCACAAAATGAAAGGATTCATCGAATCTGGGCGCAACAAAAATATTTCTTAAGAAAGAGTTATGCGCTGGGTGTTTGGCACACAACGCTTGACCTACGCGCATGAGCCACCTGCAACTTATGAACACGTTCGTCTCTTTTATTAACTTGGGAGAATTTTGTGTGTACAATTTACATTCCGAAAGCAGTACGCTCTTCTAAAATCGTGCTAATTATCATAGATTAGCTAGTATTTTCACCAATAATTTCTCTTCCGAATGATGTTTCTCGAGGTAAGTTGACATAAGCGTCCGCCGTCTATCCCAAAAGAGTATATCGGTTTTAAATTTATATACAGATGTAATCGTCCCGCATAGGTTGCATCAGTGTGCGGAATAAATTGTGGCAGTTTTTTAAACGTTGCGGCCACAGAAACACCCTCAAATACGTCCGATTGGAGCGATTCATATTTTCCGGTATGCTAAGATATCATATATAATTATTAACACCGTTTCGTAATTTCGGGTGAGTGTAAGCCTTGAAGAATTGCTCAATTACACTTGGACGGGTAAGTTTGCTCATATTTATTCGTGCACTAAACCCTTTGGGCACAGTTTCCGTCGGTGCATTTTTCCCGCTTCGCGCACAGATACTTATCGGCTATACTTCATTGAACGATTTAACATCTTCACATGGAAACCGTTCGGGAACCAATAACTGAAGGACCATCTTCCAAGCCGATCTCGTTCCTTGCTCCAGAAGTTACGAATAAAGTGTATTTCTAGAAAATTTCAGCGAAATAATGCAGAAATGCGGTACTTTCGAAATTGTTTTCTTTTTTCCCTTGTGCATAGTTTTAGAAGAATACTTTCACCGTTTAGTCTGTTCACAGGTTTTCTGCGTGTCGTTTGTTGAATTTTGTCACTAGCATAACATTTACGTTGAGCTCTGTTATTTTGTGCTCATTCCCGATTTGGCACCCGGCCGCAATCACGACAATAATCAATACGGGCTGCTTTCTGCAGCCGGCGACGGACCATAACAGATGTAGGTGAAATGGCTTTCTGTCTATGTTGGGCGTGGGATGCGGCGCCACACCTGCAAGGCCTGGTGGCACTCTAAATGCACGGGTTTGAAGGATGACTAGGTAAGCTAACTAGCTAACTTGCCTGATCCGTTTGTCTGATCCAGCTGCCTCTATATTAAGGGTGCAATGCACATCGCAGCTAAGAAGTGAGCCATCAAAAACAAAACCCAATCCCTATTGCTGAGTCAGAAAGACCGGTGTGAATGTTTCGCTTTAATCGGGATACTCGACGCAAAACTGGAGCTTCTTTCTAAAGCACTGGAGGATGCAAACACAAAAAATGCAACAACCTGGACGAAAGTTGATAATGAACTTTCTTCGCTGAACGGCTACGTCGGCCATCCGTCCAGGGTGCGCTGGCTACGACGAAGGTCATTCAGTTCTATGGTGCGGCAGTTAAGACCGTCACGTCTTTTGTGGACGGGTGCGTAAGGGAAGGTAAGCTGATATTCTGGGGGTCATTCTCAAGAAAAATCGCATCAACGAAGCAGGCGCAGTCGCTCCGTGACAGCGTCCTCACAAAGCCTGACCACGGATCGCTTTACGTGATGAATACTCCAGAAGTGAAGCAAGCGAACACTTGGGCTTCTAGTCACCCTTTCCTCCCTACCTGCCAGGCAGAGGCTCTTGGAGCGGGCCGTCGGCATTCAAAAAGCCTAGATAACTATCAGGCATGTGTCTAGTATCACCCTCTAGAGACGCAAAAGCTGTGCTGCAGCAGTTCTAGAGCAGAGGTGCTCACCAGTTTCTCACTCGGCGCCAGGTTAACCGACCCGAAACTTATGGTCAAGCCATTGTAGTTATAGCCTTTTATGCATCTGAAAGTACGCCGACGCGACCGGCCACGACTCCGTATAGCAGTTTCTACTCAACCACCGCAGGCCCCAGGACTATCAAAGACAGCGATGTTCTGGAGTAGGCAAGCCTCATATGGACGCAGCACCCAAAGTACGTACAGATATCGACGCATCTCCGTAAAATACAACAGAGGTGCAGTAGTGAACTCCCCACCCAAGTCACAACTTTTGAACTGGACTGGGTCAGACTGGCGGACCCAAGCGGCAAAGCCCACCGACAAATCAACCACAGGCGTCGACCTCGATCTGGTGAATGCTGCGAGAATCGTCGAAACAATTAGAATGTAAAACTGCCGACCCCGGCTCCACTACGTCGAAAGTGGCCTCTTTGATCGCGGATACAGCCTTTTTCCAAGACTACGACGGCTAAAGCCACAAACCTGACCACAGCGAATCGGAAAATCCTCTGTACACGCGGTTGGCCACGATGACCGTGGGTGACCCGGGTGTCCACACAAACACGGAAGAAAGGTGACTACTTGCAAACAAGGCACATAAGATTTGCCGAATCAGAAAACTGCTGGGTGGCTTCAGGGTGCATTCTTCTGTGAAACTGAGCCTCATGGGAGCGCCACCAATAATAATTCCTGGTGGTTCCACCCCGCGCTCAGTGCTTCACAGCGACGCTTTTGCGATCAACCCGCGCCATAATGCCCAAGGTGCCAGACGGAAGCGAGCTTGCCCCAAATACTCGAACAACATCAAATCTGGTCTTCCCGATACATATCCTCGAGCAACTCTCCTCCAGATACTTTACTCATCTGCTGTTGGGTGATTTCAAAGTTTCACAGGCCTCTTGGATGGAGCTTCAGCTCGTCGGATGGAGTAGACATTTTTCAGTGGCGCTGACCAAAGTAGTTCAACAGAGTGCTTGGACTCAACATGTCGCACCCGTCATATACCGCGCAAGTCAACTGCCATCCCTCCTGGGTTTGGTCGCCACTAACGAAAGACACTTCGTTGAGCAGATAACAATTAATGCTCCACTGGGACATAGCGACCGCCGCGTGCTGACCTTTGATTTAATCTGCTATTGAGCCAGAAATCCCGAATCTCAAACGTGGTTTCGAGACTTCTGCCGCGCAGTCTTTTCGAGAATGCGCATCTCTAATGAGCAAGTTAAACTGGGGCCAAATTCATTGAAAGACATATACAGGACCATCGTCCGGAAAGTTCACGAGGATGACGCGATGCTCGCATCAGAAAAGCTAGCACGCAGCCGGATGAACCGCGAGCTGTTTCAAAGAATTCGGCATCTTCTGGAAATGCGGTCTGAGAAATTTCTACAACATTGAATTCGAAAGACACAGAAGATCAGTAGGGATTTGGTGAAATGCGGAACCGCTTTAGATCATAAACTCGTCAAAAGAACATACGAAAACAAGCCACTATTTTGGACCTCGCCGGGAAAGACAGAAATCTACTGTTCAAATACGAGACATCGCCACAGATACAAACCATCCGCGTTCTCCTTGAGTTACAGGAACGGGAACCCGATAATGACCCATTGGTAATGAGTGTGGTCTGCAGAGAACAATACGCAGTTCTATATTCATCTCCAGCGTCCTGGTCACATTAAAACTTGCGAAAGCGCAACTATAAGCGGCCTCTAACCGACGTGGTCTTCACGGTGGAGGATGTTCGTCCACTCTTGCACAAAATCAACCCATTCTGCGCGTTGAGGACCGACGGAATCCACCCGAGGGTCCTGAAGGAAATGCGTTTACTCTGAAAATCATTCCTACCTAGTGTTTCGTCAGTTACTCGACGAAGACCATCTACCCTCTACTTAGAAGGGAGCAAATGTCACGCCAATCCGCAAAACTCGTGATCGACTATCGCCCGGAAGCTACAGGCCTATCAGCCTCACTAGCGCGCCGTGCATGGTGATAGAATGCATTTTAAAGCGAGCCATTCTAGATCACCCTGCTTCCAGCAACTTGATATCTCCAGTTCAACAGGGATGTTCCAAACCGTTCTTGCGTGACAAACATCCTCGTGTTTATGGATAGCTTAACTCAAGCCACTGACAAGGGACTTATGTCGGAAGCCATATTTTTCGACTTGTGAAAAGCATTTGATTGACTCCCGCCGGTCACGCTGCTCCACAAACTTGAGTCTCACGGAATTCAGGGGAAAATCCTACACAGGATCAAGGTCCTTTCGAGTGAAAGTATGCTCATCCTGCTCCTCTTAAGCGCCGGGTTCCGTTGGAGTTCTTGAAGGCTCCTTGGGGAACCACTGCTGCTTCTGATATACGCCAACGACATTCCAGATGCTCTCGCACCCCATGTCTACTTTTTGCGGACGATCGCTGGCGGATCGGGTGTTCACATAGACGGATGAAAAGCGACTGCAGCCAAAAAAGCCATATAAAACACGCCATATTAAAAA
>NW_008751708.1:1413915-1420437 GCF_000715545.1 Opisthorchis viverrini
TTTACGTAAGTTTTGACGTCTTTCCCTATATTGTTGTGTAACCGGCTCTGCCTCTTAATGACACAACCTTTCGTCAGTGTGCTCTGATTTCTGTGTTTTAGTCGGTTCACGAAAATGCGGCTTCCCGATTGATTTAGATGCGAAATCATGGCCAACTCATTGAACTTGCTTGGGAATANGACCCATATGCTTATTTAGAAGCCTACATAATTTAGCGAAGACGGCGTTAGTTATAACTTTTTAATCTCGGAAATTTTGACCTATTTATCTGATGTTTTAATCTTTCCCCGGCAATCATATTACTTTATTTGCAATTTTGGCCTTCATATTTGTATTGTTCTCCAGTACTCGTTTTCCCTAGCGGGGTTCCGAAGAACGTAACTTATTTTTCGTCCTTTGTCATTTCTGCTCTGATAATCTGAATTTCACCGTTCACCCAGAGGCTGAAAGCTTAATAAATTAGTTTTCCGACCCATATGATCCCAAAGGAATTCCTCCCCTCACTCTGGGTTTTCTACCGCCGCATGCGGCCTGTCTTGAATCCCAATGCGGGCCTAGTACTTACCCTAAGGCCCCTGGAGCAAATTTTCTAACCCGCACAACCACTGCCATTTACAATTCCCTCTCACCGCCTCAATCTTGCGAAACATTCTCATGTGTCATTCTTATACGAAACTTTTGTCCTGCTTATGTCGCTTTATTTTTATTGTGGCTTATCGGAACTAGGTGTGGTCCACCCTTCTTCATTAGGTGTTGTCCACAAACGGATATGTGGATGCTGAGGCACGTAGTCTGTTTCACATATGCACGTTGCTACCAATTCTTTCGTAGCTCTGGCCTTGCGTCGACACTCTCGGAGCAGTACACCCTAACTTAAGAACATGTCTAAAGTTGGGGCCTCGGGTAGTTTTATCGGACGATTACCAGATGGCGTTTCACCTGCTTCCCGCGCAGGGGTCGTCCACAGCGCACCTCCAGCTCTTTCGTGATCGGTTGTCTGGGGATGAACCGGTATGGAGCATATTTTCTTACCCGCACAGTCACCGACATTTACAATTCCCTCTCACCGCCTCAATCTTGCGCAACATTCTCATGTGTCATTCTTATACGAAACTTTTGTCCTGCTTATGTCGCTTTATTTTTATTGTGGCTTATCGGAACTAGGTGTGGTCCACCCTTCTTCATTATTTTTGTTCACAAACGGATATGTGGATGCTGAGGCACACAGTCTGTTTCACGTATATACGTTGCTACTAATTCTTTCGTAGCTCTGGCCGTGCGTCGACACTCTCGGAGCAGTAAACCCTAACTTACGAACATGTCTAAAATTTGGGCCTCGGGTAATTTTATCGGACGATTACCAGATGGCGTTTCACCTGCTTCCCGAGCTAGATATTTTGCTCGCATATTTTTTGTTGCCGCGCAGGGGTCGTCCAAAGCGCACCTCCTCCAGCTCTTTCGTGATCGGTTGTCTGGGGATGAACCGGTATGTACATTGATGATTACGTGATTTTGGTTTCCCTCCCCCTACTCGTTCAAGAAATGAGGTACAGGATAAAGACCTTTGACCAAGCAAATCTGGACAATTTATTCAAGTCGTTAAATGACTTTGCTTCACCTGAAAGATGCGAGCCAAGAGGTACGTATCATCTGTTTTTAGTTTTACTAGTTGCAAAATGGACTTTTTGGCCCAGAACCCCTGAAAACACACAAAAGCGACCTGAAACTGGTTCTAGTTGTGGTTTGTCATTCCCATAATAACCGTAAACGATGACAAAAATTTTTGTCTTGAGGAATTGTTCAGCGGATCTTTACCCGTATAATACTTATGGGTTAAGACTCATTCCTGAAGGCTTGAGCGATTGTCGGTATAGATTCTTTCCAGCTGTCTGTTGGATCACGTTGGGTTACGCGCGAACCCCAGAGGCCAATTCGTCCGAATGCTGGTTTTTTTACAAATGCGGTACTATAAATAAAATAAGTAAATAATAAAACTCTATAAACCACAAATCTTGTGGCTAATCTGGTTTCTATACATTGGTCCAGGAACTGCTAATTCCTAAAAGACCCCGAAGCCCACACAGACACATGTTTACAAGATAGCTAAACCACGTGTTGACTTCAACAACACATCCGATGCAATGTCAAAGAAGAGTCAATGTTCAGGCGAAAACCAAAATAACAAAAAATGAGAAATCGCGTTGTACAACAAAAATAGAAGAAAGGAATCAACGATCAGTTGCAGCTGAAATGAGCACAGCTAGAGGAAACCTTACAAGGGTCCCAGGCGTGTCTCAAATTCAGTGGATTTGAAAGCGGTGGTCACCTTCATCACCGCCCATCAGATAGGAAAAAATTCTAGACAAGTCCTTCTTGCGTCCTGACTGAGCTACTTTGCCAACGCATTCTAGCTTATGCGATGCAAGCTCCGCACAACGTCTAGACGTCCGTGTGAGCAATACGAAGAAGAGTGCACCGAGTCGTGCTCTTCGACGAGTAGTTTTGATGAGTTGCTCACACGTGAATTTCCTGTCACAGAACGCTCGCAGTGTTCTGTGTAGGCTTCGGCTACCCACAGTAGCTCCTCCGTCTCCCGTTTCCTTCCGCAGCCTGAAGGCCATTGGCATGGTCCAATGTAAATAATAAGCATATTTTATTTCTTTCCGAGCGAGACAATGTGCTGTAGGCTGTTCTCTAGGTTTATTTGGAAGATCGCCGGTTTACGATGGCGACAAACCTTTCAAACCCTGCAGAACAACTGCTTCGTAGTTCTTCTCCATTGCAGTTGCTAGTTCACTGGCGTGAAAAAGGCATGAATTGAAGAGGAATCTGCCCACTTATGTTTTGAACGCACATTTAGGGTTCAAGCTTGCGGTCAATTTGAGCCAAAATTCAGAACACAGATTGTGAAACTTTTAAAGTCGTCTCTCTCCTTAAGGTCAGCATTTGTGGCGAATTGACCATCGAAATTGTCTGAGCCTATCTGCACGGCCGGTCCGAGCATTCTTCGACCTCAGGTTAGCTAAAAAAATAAGTGACAATAATTCTATGTATAATGGTCGCTTCATGAATGTGAAACTTATCTCAACATTGGCGTCTCTGTCGTTAGTAGCCAGTAATTTGCAGTTTTATGGCAGAAGCCTCAATGTGGATTCATGGTCGACTTTTGCAGTGCGTTTTCGGGAACACAAACTTCCACAAGGACCATTGAGGTGGCCAAAACTTTCGGATAGGTTATTTTGTGTTCAAGAGTGAGTTTGTTTCACAATGTCCCTCCTGGACCAGCGTGATTTACTTCTTTATCCCTAGAAGACTATCCTCGGCTGCCAGTTTCCTTGGCAAAAAGTCTTTTTGAATACTCAGGTACCGGCTCAGGATTGCAAAGTGTCAAGAATCTCAAAGTTCTGCTTCTTTCTTTCGTAGCATTTCTGCATGAAGTGATTCTTGCTCACCTTGTGTAATATTGGCACAGACGGGCGATTTCGCCAACTTCTGTGGGGTTGTTTTCGAAAACGATACTTCGATGTTCGCTCTGAATTCTCAAGTGCGTCTGTACAACACTGATTCCTCGGGGTGTTGACTGCAGCTCTGGAGAGCTGGTTCGGGGTGGAAAGCACCAGGTTCCCATTCGTAGGGAGACTTTTGTGTAGAGTTTATCATGGGCCGTCGAATTTTGTGTTTATAACAACAACAGCCTTCAAACGTTTGTCCTCAAATGTCGCGACTCGCGGAACACGTTTGTATGAAGTTTTCTGACATCAACTTTGGGATTTTGTTCGGAGTTAGCAGGTGTTCTGTTAGCTGCTAGATATATAGAACCACTGAGGTGGTGGCAGGTGGCGCCGACACCTTGTATCTGCGGAACCGAGTGGTGGGGATATCCGGTTGCCGCTCAAAACTAAGTTTAACATATCACCAAGCCTATCAGACATGACATTTCATTCCATGATTTTCATTCTGCGGACACCGGTATGGTACGCATTTTTATGGTTGACTGATAAATCTTAATGGAGAACAGCCTTCCATAAAATGGCTCATCCTCGTGCACAGCGGGAAAGAATTGTAATCTGATAAAAATCTCATCGAGCATAAGATATACTTGTGCGCAAAAAATAGAGCAAGATGATATGCGTCAACCTAGGAGGGTTGGGGGCAGCGAAAAATTCCTAAACAAAAACCAACTCCATTTTCGAAATACCGCGGTCAGAGTTACACCTGATTGGTTCGGTTGCGCTTTGCCTCCACATTTACTGGCCTACGCCGCCCCTTATGTGTGTTGCGTTCTCCATAATCTTCTTATCATTTGATTGATGAGCCGCTTGTGTTTTATGCGTTGAATTATCCGTTCCCCATTTCCGAACTTCTGATGACTGGTTCCTGCGGTAAATTACCATTGCCATTGCCACCACTTCCACCTGTTAGCCTCTCAGTTCCTCCGACCTAGTTCGTCATAGTCGGCTTGAGTATGTCTCGACGTAAATTGGTTTCTGCAGACTTTAGGTGGTTTACTTCAGAACTACATGTAGGGCACTGAAAGGAACTACGATGAGGTTTTCTGTCTTCACAAATTTGGATAAATTAGGTCCAGCTCAGTTTCTGCAGGTGGCCCGGTCAGTCGAGTGGCTCTTTCTTATATTTGCACTTTTTCTCTTCACATTTCCTGGCCTTATTCTGGTAGTTGTCGTTTTCTCCTACAGAGACGAGTGACGATAGTTGACGCAATTTAGCGACAGGTTGTTGTTCGTATCATCATCATTCATCCGTATTACAGCTAGCGGCATTAGTTTCCTAAGGTGACAAAGCGAGTACAGTGCTGGCATCAAATAGACACGATCAATCTGCAATAATCATCCAAGTCTGAAAACCATAACAAGGGAAACTGACGCGATTTGTGTTTGATTATTGCAGTATTTGCTTCGCAGGGCAAAGCGTTCTATAGGATGTTCTGTATGTGCCCTATGTGGATCCAGCCGCCGTAGGAACATGCGCATCCCCGATAGAGAAAGAACACTGCTGGTCTGTTAGGCAAAGCTGTACAAGTGACTTACGTTATTTATACCTAGCCAACATGTCGGAATACTCGTAGAAATATCACAAAACATGGGATTACCCCCGCACCCTTGCTATAATACTCCCTAACGAGCTGTTATTCGCCTACCAGTGCGGCCGGAATCTACTTGAACACAACGGAAGATATCTGTTTGAAAAATCGTCTTCCCCAACAATTGCGCTCGCGCTTCTCCGCGTGAAATATGAGCGTCACGGAGCTGCCTCCAAATCGACTTGATGGCGTGGATAGTCCGCTTTTCCTTGATCATGCTTACAATTCCAGCCGGAATACTTATTTGGAGCCATTCTAGAGAACGGGTGGTTTCCGAAACCGGTCACATTCGCTGCGAAATTTCTGTAAATATAACGCAATAACCTCGTTTCAGAAGAGCTTGGTAAACAATCGGTAGTTTTTATTTGGGCAACGTTTCGCTTTTGACACAGAAGTTCCCTCAGGCCAAGTGAAAAGGTCACCAAATTGGCCAGGCTATAAGACAGACGGAGGACCGATCAGTAAGTTCTCTTCACACCAGATCAGTGTTGATTGTCAATTAATGGCTTTTGTAGGCTAGTGTGGGTGCCAAATTCTTGGATCAATGGGTTGGAGGAGTTCCAAATTAGTTCCTATCGCTTTTCGTTCCTTAATCTTCCATTTCAGGGTGCTTCACTTGACGATTCACCTCGGGTGCCACAGTTAGATTTTCCCTGGTCTTTGTGGAGTTGTGAGTGCTCCGACAATTTGTTTTGAGGGGGGTTGATGTCAAGTGGATTTCAGAAGATAACCACTCTTCCTTCCGATAACCGAACACCAACACGTGTCAGCTCGAATGACCTAAGACCGTTCTATACACACTAGTCAGTTCCACGCCTTCCGTTCTGTTAACACTGAGATGCATGGCGATTTATACCACTGCAAGATCCGGACGGTTATGGATCTCACAGGGCGATTGCGACTATTGGATAATACGCAGTTCGCAGCCAGTAGTCAATAGGGGCAGACGGACGTGGGGCAGCGGATGATATATTGAGGACTGACAGGAACTGGTTCTACAGACAAACGGATTAGTAAGCATCATGAATTAAGCAAACGTACAATCAGCAATGACGCAATCAGCAGGAGCGGGAAGTAGTCACTGTCACAGCACGGATTTCTATAGGGCCAACAACAAGTAAGTACCAAACGATGTACAAATATACATATCGGGGCAGTCTGACAGTGTGAGTTGGCCGTAACGGCGCAGGAGTCAGTACGTTCGGGATGTGAGGGATTGTCTTTCGGTCGGCGTCGACGCAGCCGCTCGTGTCGCGTGACAGGTCAGATTGCGCGGTTTCGTCCGTTTAAAACAAAGCTCAGCAAGGGCTATCTGCCAGGTGCGATACATAGGTAATACGAAATAAACAGCTATACTGGACGTCCGGTTGGTGTAGTCGGTGACGCGTTCGCCTGCTGTCCGCAGACTCTGGGTTCGATAC
>NW_008751708.1:1425493-1425941 GCF_000715545.1 Opisthorchis viverrini
ATTTCACGAACTTGCACGAGGGAAAAACAAAACCGATTTCGAACGTACCGCGCGAGCGGTGATGGCCCCCTCCTGGTCAACTGGATGAGATGGAGGTCTAACGGAGTCTTGGAGTTTTCTGTCTGTAGCGGTAGCAGAAGAAGGAAGGTTAGTCAATTCGCGACGGACTTTGGCCGTCTCCATTTCCAGCCATGCAGCTCTGTCTTTCATATCTATAGGGAGCTCTCGCTTGGGCGACGGGCGGAGGTAATCGAGTGAAGGAAGGCCGGCGAAATGTTCGTCAGACATGGTGAAACGTCAGTTGAGTTTGCGTTGATAATTAACTGCGCGAGTGTTGGTTAAATCTGCGACTGTTGATTAACTGCGATAATGTTGAATAAATGCGATATTGTTGATTAACTTTGTAAGATACGGACGGTTATGGATCTCACAGGACGATTGCGACTAT
>NW_008751708.1:1426632-1460894 GCF_000715545.1 Opisthorchis viverrini
TGGGTAGTCAGAAAACAAGGAAAGTTACCGCTGATCACCGTTGATTCTCAGGCGAAATCAACAACCACCTCAGCTATCAGTTTGTGTGACGTGGACCGTAGTCCTGGTCCCAAAACCTCAACATTCTCTAAGTCCATTTTGTGCCCCGTTTCCAGTGTATGTTCCGCAATTGCGGAGTCATCCATTAACGCTTAATATTCATCTGCGTTTCTCGGTGGTCTGCTGTACTATGCTCTCCGACTCTGCTGTGTAGTTCCCTGGCCGTCTATCCTATATAGACCTTGGTGCAGTCACTACACTTAATTTTGTAGACATAGTCCCTGGTTCTGTTTGCCTGGAGGCGATCTTTTAATGGCACCAGTGCAGATCGCAGCGTGTCCCCCCTTTGGAATTCTTCGAATGACTTCCGATGTCCATGGTTTATATGGGATAACAGCGCTCCCGATCCACTCCCTGTTGAGTTTCGCTACCGATACCGACACCCTCTGCAATTGACGCCTAATCAAGCCAGCTGGATATCTATGTTCGAATGCTAAACTGGCCAAACCTCACGTGAACGTCATCGCTGCGCAAGGCGTAAAGGCATAACTTTTGGAGCCGAGTGTTGTCTATTGTCTGTTTGCCAATAACTGGCCTGCAGTCTCACATTGTCTACTTTAAATTCTCTAACTTGTGAGTTAAGCAACCGGAATCCGCCACGTAAGACTGAAACTCATCAGGGTGGCACCAGAGTACCGCGGTGAAACAGCGTTCAAGCAAGCAGCTGTGAAAAAGTTGACTACTTCAGATAAATAATTGGAGTTTCGGTTCCGGAAGATTATTTGACTCTGAAACGCATGCAGTCGGTTAGAAATATAAATAAGACTTCATGAACACACATGAATGGAAGAACCAGCCTGCTGACAGCTACCATGGTACTGTTATGGAATCCAATATGTGATTCCTACAACTGTATTAAAGAGACGGATTATGCTCTGTTTCGATAACCAAACATCTCAAGATTCTTGAAGCCTTCTGTTTTTCTAAAGATGAATTCGGTTGCCTGACAGTGCCTTCAGATAAAGATGATTCAGTTCGTATTTCCTAAATTCACGGTTGTCCATCAACCGCCCCGTGCCTGTACGCTGGTCGAAATATAAATCCGGTCAAATATTCATTGCCAGGGATAATAAGTTGATTCTTCTGTTGCAATTCGATGAAATAATGAATGAATCCAGTGAAACAGGTTGTTGGAAGCAGTGTGCCTGTAATATGGTGGATCGAACCTTTATGGATTTTGAACTCCAGAATAGTGAATGGCTCAATCGAGGTAGATAAAGCATGTAATGCTGTCGCTCCGTGACTACAGGGTGCAATCATAACTTAATTTAATATCTGTAGAGATTTCGATGATGAGCTCCAGAAATCCTAAAACGCGCTTCGCGGTGCAAGCAGTTTGGCCGCGCCGTGCCATCACTAGCATATTGGTGTAGATGGTCAGTGAACTGAACAAGACAAACCAGAATGAAAAGGAAGAATACCGGTCAAGTGACTCAAATCCCAGGTATTGTGAAATGCTGGCCTGTCCTATATAGGTCACATATTGTCCCTTCACTATGCAATGAGAACGAAATCTTCTGTGACAGCTGTCTGCGTTTATCCGTGTATCTTAATACATCATCGCCATTTTCACGTTTCAACGTCGCTGTTGATCACGGTGAACAGGTAGACATGGCGCACACGTTTGCTCACTGTATTAACATCGTCCATGTACCTCCTGAAGGAACCTGCCAACCAGCAAGTAATTGGTAAGTATACTTGTCAGTGCGACGTGCTGCAGTTGACATCCCTTCGCTTATATATACTGCCTTATAATTGCTGTCTAAAGGACCTGGTTTTCCGTCAGGATAGCATTTTCTTCCTCGGAATTATTCGCGTGAATGGTTGGGTTGGGTTTTATTCCGAGTTCACTGTGTTCAAGCCTACTAGACTCTTAATAACACGGAGTATCATCTCTAATAATTTTAAATCATGAGTACCAGACCAGAGAAAGCTCTAAAAAATCCTCCAACTGGTTGCGACTATTTCGTTCAGTTCCATTAACACACACTGTTCAGCAAAATTGCTGCAAACGCCTCGTGAAATTTAAGAAAGCAATGAAAATTAGCGGAGTTCTCAACTTGCAGCTATTCTCCAAATAAGAACGCCCTAGAAAGCAACCGATTATTTTTAACTGGACCTTCAAGTACAATTAATCCAACTGAGCCCACGGAATAACCAAACCAATACGCTACAATTTGAGTGCCTATGGGCAATCTGTGAGGCGCATTGGCACACTTTTGGGTTTGCGAATTCGTGACAGAGTTTCACCAGAGCTGAGCTACAGAAACAAAGTGTGACAAGAAGAGTCCTGCTAATCGCAACCGCCCTGTTCAGAAAGGCTTAAAACCGGTTGTTGATCCCTTCGCGGAGCTTGGCAAACGAGCTGGAGACAGTTCGTCACCAAACGATGGATGGACACCCACTTTTCACTTGCTTTCTAACCTCATTGGGCCGCCGTTTGCGATCCATGCTTTGTATTTGAAAGGAATCAACCATTCTTGCACATAATCTTAGTTTTCCTTCTACTTTGATTTCATTGGCTCGTTCTCAGTTACATACTGGGCTGGTGTTCTTGTGATTGTGCCTTCTTATCTTGCGGGCTATCTTATTCATAGTGGTTGCTTTCCTCCCGTTTGACCGACTGATCGCGTAGCTTTCCTTTTAAGTACTTCNATAATTTAGTCTTCCGATCTATTGGTCACATTGTAAACGCGAGCAGATAAGGAAGTACCCACCCAGTGACGCATTGATGTGTTCGATTGACAAAAAGTTCGCAGTTCGATCACCCAATCAACATCAAATAAATGCTCCAAGCTAGGAACATATCAGTCAGCTGTAGATCATCTTTTAACCATAGGAATATATCAACACATTGTAGGGCTTGTTACTTTAGATGAAGTAGAGTGATGGGTTAGATAAAACTCACTATGTAAACAATTGGTTTTACCAAGGAAGAGATCATGCTAATTTCCACAGGACTCTCGCAGATGCAGCGTATAAACACGGTGAGTGAGCATTCTATCCATAGGGCTCTACGGAACGTTAGATTTTTCCTCTCCCACTAGAAGTTAAACTAGCTTGACCCTACACCACATGAGGCTTCTTCTTTGACCATTTCTCCTGTTGCGGAACAGTGTGCACCAAGAACGGATGATAGTCCTTTTGTGATACAGTATTAATATTCCATCAAAGTATGAATATGTAGAGTGTATGGATATGAAGGTAGAAAGTAACAAAGGCTCCGAGCTTCACCTTGAGTACCAGCGGACCACAGTATGCAGTTTCTGATGTGACGAGATTACTGGTACAATACGATCGTCTGAGTGGTGATCCAGCAGAGTTCCAGTGTTGGGAGCGTGATCCAATACACAATATGGAGTTGCACGAATTCCTCCGTGTTTGGCTAGGGATTGCTGTAAACAGCAGTCAATGACGTTTGTCACAAATTTCTATGACGCTTATCTGACTGAGTGTTCATGTAGGCATCGTGGCAGGCTCATGTTGAACCCCTTTTCCACTCCATCTCATCCGATCACGGTTTTCTTCAAAAAGTCAACATAGTGTTTTGGTAGCAAAGGACCGATATCCAAATTAATGTTGGTATCAATGGATAAGCAGCCTACTGACAAGATCTAAGTAGAGGAATGCAATGTCCCAGAAAGGAACCAGCAAGAATGCCGTGAGCGATCCGAGCTAAACACAACTAGATTTCGGAAATTAGTTCAGCACCGAGCATTATCGACAGCATGACATCAGTGTTCAACACCGATGCTTCGCTGCCGTACAACCTTATTGTAGAAAAAAAGGACAGTGGTAGGGAGGGAAGAGTCTTATTGCTAACTTCCCGCAATCATTTCGAAATTCCTACATCTGCAGACACTCACTCAGGCAATCTGAACAGAAACTGACAACAAGAATGCCATTGACATCAACTAGCAGCATCGTCTTTAAACAGGAGCAATGGGGATCTCGCGGCCCCCATTCTGGAAGGCCAGTAGCACTTACATCACCCACACGTTTCGTAATCTCTTTCATACCCTTCTGCCAGGTGAAGCACTGAGCTTTTAAAATAAGCGCAGCAAAAGTACAACAAGGACTACATTCTCAATAAACCTTCGATTATATGTATCGATTTCTCCCAGATAAGAGGGAGGTACACACCTAATAAAACAAAATCACTCAACAGTAGTAAAGACGATGCGGGCGAAAAACAGTGAGAAGTATCAAAATACATGTGGGTGGTGCTTCCTCCCCATCTGGGCGTTCGGCCACCAAGAAAAGCCAGACGGCTGCAAGCGTCCATAAGAGCTAAACTCAAAGAGAGAAACAATTGTGGAGCACTCGGGTGCTGTCGACCGACAAACCGAAAGAATGCAATTAAACTAGACTGGTTCCAGATTCTCCATAACCTTAAACAGCTCAACGAACATATTGACCCGTTGTAACGGGTTTTGGAAGTTCTGTGTTTCGCATCAGGCGAAGTTACAGGACCCGACCAAGAGGGTTTAGTTAGAAGTAAGCATGATGGAATTAGTAGCACTTCTGTGCGATGCGGTAGAAGTGCTGAGTAGGAGGTGGTGAGGGAGATACAAAACCGAGCATTATTCGGGCTTGGTTGACAAAGATTTCTGAGAAGAGGTATTCAAGTGACTGTCCTGCTTTGGCAGAGGGGGTTCTGTACCAACATTGTGGTTGGACTGGTTGGGTTTCTCAGAAGCTTTGTGGAACGTCCCAGCGCTCACAGCAGACTTACGTATCTCCGTAGACGATTTTTCATCAGTTGGCTCCCCTGTCGACTCATCAGACCCCATTTCTGCAGCCAGATGCTCGTTGTCTACCATTTCCAAAACCCGCTTCACCTCTTTCGAACTCAGCTTTACGTTTTCCGTCCCAAGTAATTCGACAACCTGGAAATAAATGGAATATTGTGGTGAAAATGAGTAGAAAGCGGTCAACAGATGATGGACGATGGCGAGCAGCCAATTATGAAAAGCATCTGAAGCAAGAAGTAACAACTGAACGCAGTGGAAACACTGGAGACCATGAAAAATCGAAGGGCGATGGATTGTGTAGTGGCATGGTTAGATAATAGAAACCGCCATTTGACAGATAGCCCCCAGTATTAACCCAGAACAAAACTGGAGTGTTATTGGACATAACGACCCAAGTAAACAGGACAGGTGTTTTCGTTCCAAGTGGATTCTATTAATGATTTCACCTCTGAAAAGCAACCAACAAATGACGTGCAACCGACTTGTCACTGGCTAACCACAGGAGTGGTAGAAGTCAGTCAGCGTCGACAACAGTGGATCAACAGTCGAGGTCTGTACAATGCCAGTTGACGTTCAAATCACGGCCGTAACTTGCTTAAGAAGGTAAGTCTGATGCGTGGTCAATCTCCAATTGCTTGTAGACAAGAAGACCAAATAAATGACACGTACCAATACCTACTAACTATTTGATTCAACTACTTTACTACGGATTACAACAAGCCTGCATGCATTCGCTCGCACTAATCTGCTTTCTTTCCGAATGAATCAACCGAAAACCGAGTAGTCGTGTTCAGTGTTTTGATGTTTAGAGTCTAACTCTTGAGTGATTCCCTATCAGAATACACCTGGACTCATATCTATAACAAAAGTTCTGAAAGTTGGCTTGAACTGTTCAGCTTTGGAATCGGTTGGGAATGAGGTCACGAAGGTGAGTGTACATGTTTCAAACTGGACTTTCACATCTGATCACTTGGATTTATACGTGGGACAGATTTTCTGAATCAATCGACTAATTTATATGACACCTCACTAAGCTGCATCCTTCTGGTTGCTTAGGAAATTTTAATTGAGGTTCCATTAGCTAGATGCTTGACTGCATCGAGCGTTGTGCGATCCCGGAGTGGCTCTCTTAAGCACCTGCAAACTTTGTCAACCAAACCCGATTGGTACTTAGTCTTGTATTTTCCTCGCCAGCTCTTACTCTGCTCAGCCGTCTTAACCGCTTGCCTACAACTACCGTAGAAGCGCAAAAAACTCAAGTCACATTCCATTCGAACGTAACGCCAACCTAAACGAGGTCATACTACGCAAGGTACGGTGACAGCATTTCCAGTACCCTCGAAGGCACAGCTGATCCCGATAATTTACTGAATAAGTTCAACAAGCGCATCTAAGTATGAACTCTGCAAATGAAGAAACGATGTCGGGTTCATCCTTTCCACACATATTTTTGAGAAGCCCAAATGATGATTGTGTATAGGGCAACATTCTCTACAAAAGGATTCGGAACAGATGGTAGTTGAAGTTTCACAGTTTCGTACCACTCGAGTAGAAGAAGAGTGATATGTGAAATACAATCGTTCGCATACCAATTTGGTTTCAACGGAAAACTCAACTGAATCCCAGGTAAATCTCTCGTTTATGATTTTACGCCTATGTGTTATCGCTGCGCTGAAAGTATGGTCTCCAGAACAGGAAGGGTTAACAAAATAGGGAAAGCCAAGGCAAGTATACACATTGGTCTGATGGCCCGATGACGAAGCCAAGTATTGTACCCGGAATGAAAGAAGAATGTGTAACCGGGAGAAAAATGATCGACATTGATCGTTCGACGAATACGAACAGATTTAGTTAAGATGAGTCGGTGAGTAATGAAACAGGCACCAAAACAAAGCACATAGAAAGCGCCGAGTTGATTGGGCTCAAAAGATTATCCACACAACATTCAGTAATCGAAAACGTCAAACAAACAAAATCTAACCTGGAGATTCTTGAGCTGGAACAATTGTACACACATGCCGATGGAATGACGATTGAAAGTTTAGATTGTGCTAAGTTTACCAGCCAAAAACCAAAGTATCGCAGTGCAGTGACTCCAGCCATCTCTGTTCCGTTCACTTATAACATCTAGAATAGGTAGAGAAAGCTATGCACTGAAGTCAATAGCTTGCACACGTTCAGAATGGTAACTTCCGGTAAAGTGGTGCTAGAATGGAATACCTGTTACCAGAATGAGGGTCACAATGGCTGCACGGAGATATTAATAGCTCCGACTCATTTGTAACAATGCGAATGGATAATATCAAATGGCCCTAAAGTACAACATCCTGGGAACCCCAACATTGACTGAGGTTTTGATTTTTCGCAGTCAACCAGGTGACGTTTTGCATGGACCATGTGCCCATGCCTGCAAAGTGCACCTGAAGCAGTGCGGTGAAGTATCAGTATCAACACTGATTTTGCGGTCTTTGATGATGATGATGATATACCTGATGGAGAGAAGTCACTTTGGTAAACCTAGCATACTTCAAGCGAGATAGTCAGTTTACAAGTGAGCCGGTCACATATACCTCAACGAAGTGACTCAGTTTTCATGGTGCCTTTCGGATACAGTTGTTCCAGTCTGGAGAGACACAAAATTGATCCCTTCTGAAGATTGCTTCTTCTGTCCTAGAAAACTCTCAAGCTACTCCATAGGTTGCAGCAAAAAACTGCGTTTGTATAGATGAATCATCCCGCTCTGTGATTTAGGTCAAGCGGAAGGCGTAAAGAGAATGTCGTAGGAAAAAAGCACTTACTGATAAAACGTGTTGAAGCTCAATCTTTCCATCTTGGTCTTCGTCTAATACCTTCAAGATCTTTTCCCACTTGGTGTCATCTGGAACTTTCTGAATTCGCCGGAGGGCTAGAAGCAAATCGTTAATGTCAACCACACGTTGGTGGTCGGCCTGGATGGCGTCCAGCATTTCTGTCTGTTCACTTGGTTCGGTGGCGTGTTTCACGTGAATTCGCGCAACTGTCGTTAATGTCAACCACACGTTGGTGGTCGGCCTGGATGGCGTCCAGCATTTCTGTCTGTTCACTTGGTTCGGTGGCGTGTTTCACGTGAATTTCGCGCAACTGCAAAAAAAACCAAGGCGCACGTACACACAACAGCCATGGGGAATGAGTGAAAATTTGTTTGCGCCGATCGAAAAGCTAACTGACCTAATGAAGCTCAAGCGATTGGGCATGGAAAGGATTATGGAGCACCTCACTCTCGTTGTTTAGAGAACTGACAATCATGCACCAGAAATGAATGTAAAAACTAATGACCGATTGTGCACCACCGAACTAGTTTATCCGGAGCGAAACATTACGGCGTGTAAGTTTAGGTGAGCGAATAAAATTGACTGAGATGCACATATGGGGGCGGGGTTTCGACAAATATTGAAGTGCGCAGGCATACTCATGGGGATATACATCATTAGTCAGCGATGGATGAGCATCGAGGTAGCTCGGTGCTTAAGACGCCATCTTACAGACCGAAAGGTCCGTGGTTAGGACCCAACCTCAGCATTTTGAATGCTCCTGTCTAGGCTTGGGCAGCCCGGCAGTATCCCAGCGCTCGTGCCTTCTTCTGTTGGCATGACAGCTAGGCGCCAAAAGGTTGCTATAGCTGAAAGATGCGATTTCGATGGATGGACGCAACGAGTGGCATTCGGTGCAAGCGCTTCAGAGTAGACACCTTAACGACTTCCGGGTCCTATTGGCGGATTAGCACTCGGCACTGTGGATAGTTATGCTCTACGAGAAGGACGTATGGAATGGCTGGGTCGATAATAGCTACAAAAGAAATTCCTGAACTCAAATTTCTCCCCACTATCTCATGAATCAGGTCAAGGATAGGCGTACGAATTGAAGGCAATAGCAAAAATGCAAAAACTCGATTGGCACCAAATACTCATGAAAGTTCGCTAAAGTGCCTGCGTCGGTTATTAATGAATATGCATTATCCTTTCGAAGGAGCCGCTCATGATAAAGTAGCAGTGGGTCGGGTCATTATGGCACAAACATAGAGACCCAAAAAGCACCGGTTTGTAACGGGATGCAACTTGGTTGTTTAGTGGAGGGAGGGTCAAATGGTAGTTGCAATCACTCAAGGTGCTCCGAGGCCGGTAAGCGTAGGTTCATAACGGCATCGTATTACGAAAATCTCGGTCCATAAGGCAGCTAGCTTGGTCTGGAGCTCAAGAGATAAGTGTGTAGAAAGAAGGCAACGAGAACAAGATATAACGGTTTCTAATTTCCATGAACGCAGGGCTTATTGAAGGAATCGATAGTGAATCACGGTAATTTGTTTAAAAGTAATGGGCGCGCTCTCAATTCAGCTCAGTTTATTAGCTACAAGCCATGTACCGAAGGTAAGTTGGTTTCGGCTGTGAGCGTTTTTTTTGCCACCGGCGAAAAGAGCTCTGCGAAGCAGACATTCCCCTGGCAAGTACGTCCTAACCAGCATAACCTGCAAGGCGTGAGTAACTCATCCGTCGCGATAGAACGCCTCCTTCGTAACGCCACCGACGTAACCTGACATGCTCTCGACGGACCATGCCAGCACTTCAGACGCCGATGATCAAACACCGCTACGCGTAGAGGCCAGGTTTCTTATCAACAAAAGAGTATGAGTCATCTATAGAGGAAAATATCGGTAGCTCAGGTAGCGTAGATGGCCGCTGGCTTGTTCACTGAGCTGGGCAATTTGATTGCAAACGTTTCATCACCAGTCGCGATCAAGGGTCATCCCCTGCTAGTAGCACGTATATTAACACACGCGTAACACTACTCTACACACAATCACTAACCCACCGCTACGCATTACTACGCTCCCCAATGACGCACTGATGACGTCACCTCGATTGGTGGCGGAACGTTTGTAATCAAATTGTCCAGCTCAGCGAACAAGCCAACGACCAGTATGGGTCATATCATCGCGGTGATCCTCTACCTTTGACAGACAAACTGACAACACACTGGCACCACAGATTTCGGAAGTTGGCGAAAGTGCACTCTATCCATTATGCACTGTCTCTCACCGAAATAGAGTATTAGGGTGAGCATGGTAAATAGGAGCAGTGCAACCGATGCACTTATCGATATGCGATATCCATACCCTCAGGGATGATTGATATCTCTAGTTTCATTTGCAATACACAGGTTGATCCCGAGGTGAAATGGCAGAACCGACTCACGCCCCAATCCATCCGAACATTCGTGGAAGATAAAGGGACGTGCATCAGGGGAAAACATAATGACACAGAAATGGAAGTAGTAGCATTCACAACTGGGGATCAATTGGTATCACCCAGGGTAAAGAGGATAAGGCAGTCGATTTTATCCCCATATGCCCTAACGAAAAAAAGCTTTTCCGCAACTCCAGTGGGCTACACCTAAGTATATTTATGGAATAAAGGCGACTTGAGTTATGTGAAGGTTATCACAGTAATTTGTTCAAGATATCAGTACCGGCGAAATAGTCAGTGAATTTCGGGGTAAATGGATGAGGCATTTGGTCACGGTTCCGACTTGATTTCTACCGTCCAGCAATACGTCACCACTAGCAACAAGGGCGGTTTTAGATGTGGTGTTCTTTTTCAACCAACCCTACTTAATGCCAAGTTAATTTGCTAATGATTGTACGCTTTGGACGCGAGGTGACTCAGTGAGTAGAGCACGAACTTACTGACCGGAAGGTCTGTGGTTCGAAACTGACCTCTACATCTCGGCTTCTCCTGCCTAGGGTTGGGTGACCTAGCAATATCACAGCCCTCGTGCTTCCTTCGGGCGGCATAGCAGCTAGATATCGGAGTGTTACAGCTGAACGATTATCTTATTTTATCAATGATCGTACGACTCCATGTGTTCTGAAATAACTTATATGTTGTCTCGCCAGGAAACAGAAGGTGCTCTATGCTAAGTTAGGGTTGCTCAAGATTACACACGTAGCGCGCGAAACTTTACACGTTTCCCCTGCGACTTTCTCAACTCCAGATCTGCCTGAACGATCGCACGTGAAACCTGTACAGAAATCACTATGGTCAATCTGACAACCGGTAAAAGCCGCTCACCGTCCATTTCGTGATAAACCACAAGCACCCGGGGAAAATAACACGTATTACGGCTGGCCTTTAGGTGATCTCAGATGGCGAGTTAGAAAATGGAACGAAAACGGCAGCATTGTCCGGTTAGTTATTCTGACGTGAAATAACTGAGCTAAGAATAAATCAACAACATATAGTGCCTCAGTCAACAAACCAACGCGCGGATTGTCTTCACTCGATATGAACTCGTTAAGTTTACTCTATCCCATCAGGAGCACGAGCATACCACAAACGATTGGCGACAAATCTGATCCGAATATCGATTTGGTCTCTCCGACAGTCTACCAAACAAAAAATTCAGTTGAGGTTTCACTATAGACAAGAGCATGCGATATACCAAAAAACGTTCCCGAACAGCAAATACATTTCCGAAAAAACAACTCAGTTCCGATTCAGGCAGGATAAGGATAAGCCCAAAAACATTTGAAGCATAGATAAGCTGCTTCATTGCGCGCTTGTCGTCAAACGAACGACTCTGCCACTGCGCACCAACGCCTCCAGTACGTTTCATCTAAAGCATCCAAGAAACTGAAGTGGTTTAACCTACTATTCCAGAATGAAAGACGAGGGCATATTTTACATGCATGGTAGAACGACCGATGTTATGGCTTGGCTTCTTTCATATATTCACGCACGACCGTTAGAAACGTGGTCATGTGATCTTGGTTCCAAGAATAAAGTCAAAAACGCAGAAACTTGACAGGAGTGAGTAAATACACGCACGCGTCGTTTCACAATTTGCAATAACAACGTATAGTCTGACACAGTCCTACTCCACTGCATACTTTACAGATTTACTCAATGAAGTTAAAAGCTGATCGTTTAAGCTAATTCGAGCATACATAATGGGCACGATGCCTCCTCGGTTGGATGAATTAACACTCGTAGGCCTGAGGTGCCGATTTCAAATAAGATCAAAGATTATGATTATTGTGCCAAGAATAATGATTCCCAGCTGTCTATTGCGGTTAGTCAAAGAGACAAACGACATCCAGGTAATCTTTTGCTAGAGAACATTGAGTAGAACCAAGTGTCCTAATATGAACATAAAGATGACCACAGCTATGATTGAGTAGTTTTCAATTTAGGTGTGCAATCATGAATCAGCCATTTTTATGTTCACTTTTTTGAGAAATCATATAAGTGCGTTATTCCAATAATCCAATTACCAGTCGAACAGCGGCCGTAACGCGCATATTCGCCTTCATTGTATCATGGTGAATAAATTCCTTCGTAAGCACAGACGGACCAACTGTAGATTGCTCAAAATGACAAAGTGTCTACCAAACAGTAAATCTTTATAAGCAGCAGAGATGTTATCAGACCCTAAGGTGATTGAAAGACCGCCTCTTTGGTTTGATCAGCAAATGCAGGTCACGTGATCTACTCCACTGCCATTAGGAATGATGTAGTAAACCAAAAGAAATCGGGAGTGGATTTTACAGCCGAGGAACGCGTGAAACAAGCCAGAGGTATGAAATGATTAAGGCGCACTGTAAAGTAGTCAAGAGTCAAGGATTGAGGTGCAGTCTTCTGTTGAGAAATTCGAGACATTATGTCCTCTTTATCCATCTCAGTGGAACTGACAGAAGACGTGCTGCAATGTGTTAACGTTTCTTTTACTCTCCTAAGTGGCGAGGGCAGGACATGTAGGTAGAACCAATGTTGAAAAAAACACTGATTGGCTGATTTCTGCAAGTCACCTGATCAATATCGGGGTAACCAAACCGTTTGCTTCAAGTGTTTTGTGCACACAGCCTGAGCTACTTTGGTTTGATCAGCAGGGTTTCGCTTAGTGCTAAAACTTTAAGGTTTGTGTGGCACCATAGAATTCGGAGGGAGTCGATCGGGTCAATCCGATGGCCAATATCTAACAGATGTCTGGCTATTGACAATACACGATTGTGATTTGGCGTTTGACCCGACGGTTGTCCTGACAGCACTTGGATTACATACTTCCAAATATGTTCTGCCGCACGTTCCGCTAGGGACCTGTCTGCCCTGCCGATGTAGACGTCTACGCCGCTGCAGGAGAGCTCGTAGACTACAAGAGGAACAGGTGGATTAGACAGCATTGACTCACGCTGTGCAGAGTGAATCTCCTAGTGACGTAACCTAGGTTGTCTAATCCAGTGCCTGTTCAACATTGTTTCTCCTCTCTATTTACACGACTTACAACTTTTACGTCCGTGAATGAAAAGAGTCAAAGAAATGTCGACATATCACAGTATATGTTTTCTGTACAAAATTGTGAAGCGTTTGAAATACTCGAGGTATTGCGAGACCCACTCAACAAAACCACGGCAACTGCAAGGTCACTGATAGGAGCTTCTTCGCGCATCAGTCCATCGATCATGTTAAGGAAATAATGCAATCATGTACCGGTCTGTTCGACCTAGCACGATGGCTGAAAATCCACTAATGAACAACAAGGCGGTAAACTGTGCTGAAGCCAAAGCTGTAGTCCAGTTTCGGTCAAGTAATAAAACAAAAAGGTATTCAGACGAGTGCTACTTCGCTGGTATTGCAAACCTTGTCAGTTCCGATGCAGGTGGCATAGTAAACACAGTGCGTAATGGATAACAAGTGGTCTTGGCGTTTGAATAAGCGACAGT
Source organism: Opisthorchis viverrini (assembly GCF_000715545.1). NCBI lineage: Eukaryota > Metazoa > Platyhelminthes > Trematoda > Opisthorchiida > Opisthorchiidae > Opisthorchis > Opisthorchis viverrini. The sequence goes on from NW_008751708.1 coordinate 1,440,238, forward strand.
GAGTGTTACAGTACACATAAAACTATTCTCGGGCGTGCGGTGTAGGCAAGGCGTAAACCAAGAAGGCTCATACTGACAGAGGACCACAAACGCGATGTATGCACTACCAGGTCACCCGTGGAGCATGTGTGCTTGAGCCCGCAGGGTGACCACTCAGAGAGACGTAGTCGACAAGTTTTCGCAAGATTCGCTATGAAAGGATTGGCCCAAAGGGTGGATGAGGTAGGGAGTTTGAGAGAGGGCAGTAGTTGTTTCAAAACAATATTTCAGAATGAATACATGAGATGTTATCCAAATTACTGGGGAGATGTACGTACTGGAAAATGGAAACGCAGGCATATGATAACAGGCAAGTGCTCTGGTGCGCGATTTCGAAACAAAGTTGAGGGGATGCCCCATCCATACCAGGTGGCCTCAAAATGTTAATAGAGAAGGATGTTTCTCGTCGTAATTTGTGAGGTAAGTCGGGAAAATGGAAAAACGGAAAAGAAAAAAGATTTGCGCAAGTGATCCGTAGATTTCAGAATTTAGATGTGAAGGGGGTCTGAGAACCATGTTTATTGGAGGTGAGTGAAAACATCGGGTGCATTGGCTACAACCGACGCTAAACTCGAAAATGAGCAAATTCTGGCCAAAACGCAGGAAACTAGGGGTGCAAATATCAAAGATGAAAACTGAAGGACGGAAAGCGATGAAGGTTCATGCTGCATACTTGAAAGAGAAACGGGGAGGCAATACATAGTTTCTGGACTGGAAATGGGTAAAATCATCAAAGTTGGAAGTCTGAGCATCTGATACACAGATAAAGAGGAAGAACTCGGGGAACAAATGTGGAACACCAGGCTAACATTCTTCACCAAGCCGCGAAAGTCGGACGAAGTACGTAAGAAGCTTGAACGATAGGACCTATTATTTAAGCTGTGTGGTAATTCGCTACGCCTGATTTGAAGGCCGGAAATCCAACCAGGGAGTGTAATTAGCGAACCAAATGAGACTTTTATGGGTTTGGCAGTGGTACTTCCCTGGAATACAGTGTGAGCTATCTACCAAGATTAACTAAACAAAACATTAATTTATGGAGATGACGCGCAATACGTAGACTCTGGTGTTAGTATAACTGATTAAGTACTCAGAGAGCCCTGTGGATACCCAAAAATCTACAGTCCATGATTAGTGCTGAATACCCGATGAGAACAACACCGTTAGAATCAGTTGTTATTCTACAATTAGCGAGGGTGACACGCCGAAACACAAGGAATTGTGACCGCGTCCAGTCAGTTTGACTTTGAAAATAATGCAGCGTTATTCAGTCGCCTCCAAAGTGCCCCAACAGACTGCGTAACTAACCTCAATGTCCTTCAACAGTTGTTTACGCTCATCATTCAGTTTTTCTATCATTGTGTCCATTTCTCCAATCATTTGACCAACGCGAGCAGCGAGTCGATTTGCTGCTTTACGGGTTCGCTTGTCCACAGGTCGATCAACGGAGACCAAGGCTGCTTCCTGTTGTTTGATTCGCTTTGTCGTTTCAGCCACTTCTTCCTACGGGTAGAAAATGATAACGAGTTTCGTTCATCACATATCCGAAAATGAAATACGCGAAGGTTGAATAGAAGACTGGTAGAATTAGTACAAATAATACACAACTAAACGACGCTATCACGTACCTTTAATCCATCCAATGCCTCTTCTTGAAGCGCATCGGATGACTCTGAAATTGCGGTTTCAATTTGATTGAGATCATCCACAGATATTTCCGTATCTTCTTCTTTGGTTTTATCTACCACCGCTGCGGTTGTCCCACTAGCTGCAACAGGCGCCGGTGCCTCTGAAATCTGTGTAGCTGTGCCCGCAGCAGGCTTTTCATCAGGAGCAGTAATAGTTACTGATGGTTCAGAAGTCGAGATGGGTGAGATTTTATTCGTATCGGTGTTCTAAAAGGACAGAAAAGATACCGAGAAAGTGATGAATATTCACGAAGCAATAATTGCGGGTGGGTGGCAGTAGAAACATACCACAGTTATCCGCAGGTAATTTGTAACCGAGTGCCAAGGCCAAAGAATTTCTGCGATAAGACTACACAACCTCATGAATATATCGCAAAGTGAAACAACAGATTCTCATGATTCCTTCTGTCTTTGTGAACGTATCTTTGCAGAAATTGCATACTGACGCATACTGTCAATAGAGCGAAAATGTCGTCCTCGGTTCTTAGTCTTGAGATGGCCAGGAGTAATACAGGTGCCGTAAGAAGCATCATCATCATCATCATCGACAGCATGACATCAGTGTTCAACACCGATGCTTCACTGCCGTACAATGCGATATAATGCGATATACGTTTCGTTCGTATCACAAATATATAAGTGATGAAGTACAAACGACATGGTGCATGCCTATGATTCAACAAGCACCAATTTCTACAGAATACAACAGACAGCTAAACGGAGCATTCCCAACTAAGCGGGAACAAATGGACCTGGAATAATTCACAAGGAATGCGAGACCGCGGGTGTCTTCGCTACTTATAAAAAAGAGAAAAATATTGAGTTCATTGCTTATTGCACGGAAATATGCGCTCATACTCCGCACCATTACGAATAAGGGGCTCTAGCTCTTCGTCAGGTTGTACGCATAAGCAGGCAGCCATCCTAGTATAGAGTTCTTTTGAGTGCTGAAGGGATGTGGGTCGAAAACCAAAAAAAACTACTATTCTAGGATTCCGAGGCCAACCAACAGCCTAACGTTTGTGTTTATTCCCCGCTGCCCTAAAATATTAACTAGAGTCATAATCAGACGCCGCAAGAATGGGTGAAATTACAGTACCCACTCTTCAGCATGAACCCAACAAAGTCAAACGAATTCGAAAGGGTACCTCTGAAGCGATCACGACTGGTACGATCCAGACTACTATCGATCGCAGTGCGATTGGAATCCGACTATGGATCCGCAACTTTGCACCCAAAATAAACCTGTGCGACCTCTGAACTAAAACGAAACATCCGGTCCTACAAGTCTGTCTGACATTGACGTCACTTACCTGACTCCGTGACCCATTGACCTATCCCTCATAAAACGCACCGCCCCTTCCTTTGATTTCCATTTCTCCAAAGTGTATGTAGCCCCGATCTTAGGCTTTCCACGTGATTTCTGCTACCATATAAATTTGTGATGTATTAGCCAAGAGGAATTCGAAATTATTGAAAAGACGATCACAACGCGGGAGAGAGAACAAATAGTCTGACAATTCCGAGGGCAGCATACAGCCACGTGGTCATATTACAGAATGAAGGCTACGAGGGTCGTTAGATAGTGTCCCATAAAAATAAACCGTAGTAGACCGTTGAAGAAGGGGCTTCTCGAAACGAGTAGTGTGCTTAGATCTCATCCAAGAATGGCTGAAACTCTCGACACTCAAGCCTCGAACAAACCGTAGCCACCAACACGCTGTACACACAAAATCACTGCTAATTATTCTTCAATGACTCGATGACGTATATTTCTCGCCTACCGGTTATGACCACGAAAGAAGAAAGCACGTGCCCGGGATGTGCGCCACTGTGCGCCGCATGAAGCGCTTTCTAGACTACTGTCACGACTGTGGCTTTCAGTTATTCCACTGACTACGATGTTAACTAGTCGCGTCAATCCTGTCATGTCAGAATCCATATGGACACTTCGAAAAACTGCATCAGAAGAGGGATAATACGAGCACGAGACAACACAGAATAATTCACTAGTTGTGGGGCTCGAACAACATTGGACTACCGGAAGCCCAAAAACAAGTGTCCAAGCAATCCCTTCGATTACCGCCTATATGATCGATGCAAACAAACTTCAGGTGTGGTTTGGAAACAATGATTGCTATTCGATAGAGTGAGAGCGTTAACAGACGATACTAGCGGGAAAAGTAGGGATGAAGAAGTGCAAGTGACTCCCCGGGGTTTCAGCTTCATTAGCAAACTGAATATAAGGCAAGGTCGTCACAAAGAAAACGTCCAACTCATATACGGAACGGATTTCCGAGTGCCGGAGAACGTTACAGTGACAAGGGAAATGAAACAGAAGCCACTGTTATCCTCAGTGGTTAGGCATACAGTCTACCATGGATTCAACAATGGGAGGCTCTAAAAGTAGGGGCCACATGACTGTCGGTTGTCAACCCGAGGATATACTTTGGCATGGAGATCATCATTCTGGGCAAAGTAGTCTCCTACAGTCCCTACACAATGTTGCGAAACGGAATGTACGTGAACATCCTTAAAAAGGAAGTAGAGATGAACATTATAAAGGGCTCTATGTATCGAACTTAGTTCTCCAAAATGATGGTTAAATGAACGAATGTCATCAGAATATTAGAGAGAATGTAAACTTCAAACAACAACCATTATGTGGACACATAGGTGAGCATCGTAATTATTAAGGCAAAACGCAATTCACATTCCCCGAGAGCCAGGTTTAACAAAGTGCAATGCAAATCTGAAGAAGTTCGGAGGCCCCACCTGGCTTGTTTGCGCATTGTGTGAAGCGCCAGACAGATGCCAAAACGGTAAGCCTCTTAGACCCATAGAAGAAGCATAACAGCCAAACCAAACGTGCTGTAATGAAGCCTACCCTTTTTCGCGCCTCTCAAGTGAAGTGAAATTCCAAGTTACTATCACGTGGTATGAGTACACACCATGAGCAAATAGCCTACATTTCGCCCTCGTAAAACCAACCCCGCTTGTCGTCTCCAACAAACCTTGCAATTTTTTTAGGTTTCATTGTCATAGCACTCTCCATGATCCGTCCTTCTTCATCAAAATCGACCAACCACTCCGGTTATTTGTACCCTTACCGCTTAGTGTGATGCCAATCATAGCAAAGTAACATCAATAGTCCTATCAATTGGGTGAACAACGGTTATGATTAGCCAGAGACCCACTACGTGCTCGAAATACGGAAAACACAAGAAGCCATTGGTTGCTGTGTTACAAAGCAATTCCTAGTTCGACCAACAAAGAAAAACCAATATGCACTCGGAGTTGGCAAAGTTTCGAGACACTGCTAAGTGTTAATCACACAGTCGACCAAAGCAGAGCAAGGAAAAGTCAGATGGATACAAGTGTACGCGTACAGGGGACGAGCATCTTGAAAAGAAAAAGACCCCGTTCGAACGGACCCACATCCAAGGTGAAAATGAACATAAGAAAACCTTCCCGGGCTACGGAAGATCTAACGGGGGAGCGTATTGCAGGACTGGCTAGTAGATTCAGACAGTGGAAACGCAAACAGAAGGGTATTCCTGTGACTGATGCTGCAGTTCAGTGTAAACCACCAGACACTTTAGTCAACGGATTCTGATATAGACACTGAAGGTAGTTTCTGAACTGCAGAAAGGCGAGCAGAGTACAGTGAGGATGTAATAAAATTAAGGAAATAAGAAACAGTCGAACAAAAAATTACATTTTTTTCCTAAATGTTTAACTAGACGTACCACCACGTCCCGCCAACGAAAAGACTGACGGCCAAGGGGCTCGAGGGTTATCGTTATTCTTTCTATATTGGAAGAACTCGGTTCCATTTCCAATAAACTAATAGTAGAATGGCCTATTGATGTGGTTTTATCAGTCAGTTTATTCCAGCTGTATGGAGCAATGCTAAGTACAGCCCAAAGCGAGTACTTCTTCCCAGGAACACCTTGGATCTAAGAAGCTGAAAAACTGGGATTGAAAACCTCCACGAACACCTGAAAATTGTTATATTTGCCCATTATCCATATCTAAAAAACCTTAGGTGAGTGCAAATATCAGACATAAACTGTCCACCCACCTCAAACGACGTTGGGCTGACCGCTTTGAATGACAAATCAGCTAGTCAACTAGTGGAGTTCATCTAGACACTAGACTAGTAACTAGACCCCGGCTGAACGCGAGACCTTCGGAGGCATCTAGACACTAGACTAGTAACTAGACCCTGGACGGCTGAACGCGAGACCTTCGGAGATCAACGAATGCATTCAATCCCACAAACGTTACCGCCGAAGTGTCACTCGCCTTATGTAGGGATAGAGGTGGAATCCTCGGTCGGTGTTTGCTCAAGTCATTTGCATCTGTTCGGGAGGAAGGGACCCCAGTCGACCACGGTCAGTCGATAGGAATGCTTACTCTAGATGCCCTCGTAACGAACATGGTGACCAAACAGATAGCGTTACTTCTGTCGTAATAAGACTCCCTGCGACAAATACTCTCCGTCGTCTTGCGGTAGGTGAGGCCCTGATCCGATACCAATAGACAGGATTCCATCCGAATGGGTAGTCTAGATCTTCACACGCCTTCAAATGCTAGAACACCGGTATTCGTATGGATAGCTCAAAATACTGACGCTCCAGGATCTTCGTGGTCAGTTCTGCTGACCGATCAATTCTTCTAAATATACTGCAATAATGTGTGCTGAAAAACTTGTGGACATAATACGTCCGTTTTATTTGCATACTTACGGGTCTAGGTACACGAGGAGCTCCCCAAAAGCTTCCCAACAAGCGCTGGATGCCTGATCTCTCCATCCCCCTTCAGCACTGCTATTCATGAAATAATGGCAGGGACGCTGGTGGGTCCGAAACCCTGGTGCTCAAGTCGATAAAGGCGAAAATTCTGTCAATCTGAACGGATTTGTCTTCAACTTCGAACAGGGGGAGAAAAAAGCATATCCAAAAAGGTTGGTCGGCGTTAGCTCATTCTTCGGCATTTGTTCTGCGCCCCTAAAGCGTGGAGAAATGCACTACGACGTCCAAACGTAGGGATACTATCCGTAGAATATAGGATGCGAAGTCCTTTACGCACCTTAGGAGCTGTTGAAGCCGTGGGGATAGCACGAAAAAGCAGTCTAACGCTCAGGTCTAGATCATTCGCTAATTTCCGTGTCTTGTCCAAAGATTTGTAGTTGGGTCTAGGGATCGTGTGTATCGGACCGCAGTATAGGGTACTTTGTTGTACAGCTGTGAGACAGCGCCTCTGCAGTCGGAGTATCCAGGACGACCTGAGGCCTTTGGTACCTGGGTGTTTCAGTGGAATGAGATCGAGAAAGCCCATAGGTTGACTCGAACTCACTGACTAAAATGTCCATGGTTCGAACGCAACCCCATTCGCTAATTTCCGTGTCTTGTCCAAAGATTTGTAGTTGGGTCTAGGGATCGTGTGTATCGGACCGCAGTATAGGGTACTTTGTTGTACAGCTGTGAGACAGCGCCTCTGCAGTCGGAGTATCCAGGACGACCTGAGGCCTTTGGTACCTGGGTGTTTCAGTGGAATGAGATCGAGAAAGCCCATAGGTTGACTCGAACTCACTGACTAAAATGCCCATGGTTCGAACGCAACCCCAGCATCTCGACTGCTCCTGTTTAGGCTTGGACAACCCGACAGCATTCCATCCTTCGTGCTTCTTCTGGGTTCCATAGCAGCTAGACATCGAAAAGGTTTTACAGCTGAATGATCATCACTATTATTTCGACGCCATAGCTATAATAAGCTGGCGTCAATGAATTTGTAGATGATGCGATTGTCAAACTGATGCTTGGTAATGCGACAGGTATCTGACTACATGACTGATCCAGTGCCTGGAGCAGGTGCTAAGTATCTACTAAGAGTTCTGTTTTCCATCCCAGATCTACCGAGTAAGGTAGACCGAAAGTTGGGTAAAACGCGACTTGGTAGATGAAACTGAAGAAGGTTTTGAAAAGTCCGTATGATAGGCGGGTGACCTCGTTACAGGTATGGAGTCCACCTAACCTCGTCTTTTAATAAAAATAATATATCTCATGAGGATTACTGTCCCAGGGCATTCAAACGGTGTGAGTTAAAACATGTCCACAGAGAGCTTCGACAGAAAAATCACTGTCGCACTCGTTTTATGAGGCCTTTTAAGAAATGCGGAAAAAATTACGTAAATAACGGCTAATTGTGGTTGTACTTAATCGCAGTTGTAATTGTAAGAAGACACTTACCAAGACCTCAGCTTTCTCGGCAGCCACGACCGGAGCCTGATCGACAATTGCTTCACCTAATTGCAGCTCTAAGTTGACAGTGGAACAAAGGACACAGTGAGAATGTGATTTCGGAAATCACAAGCAAAAATTTATAGTAGACCAATCAGAAAGTATAGAACAGTAGATTCACAATAGTTAACCTAAAGTCCAGTCTCTTAGTCCATAGAATCACAGACGAGAATCTGTCGGATACGGTGTAGCTCGGCTGACGCTAATAAGAATTCCAGTAGGGTTGGGATGAGTGTAACAACTACACTACCATTCTACCGAGCCATCAGTCTTTTGTTTTTCTCACTGGATTCGAATTCTAGTGACTACGAGGCAGAAGTACCCGTAAACTCTGAAGCATCGATCATTTGTGTCCATTTTGAAAACACGATAGAGTGTGAGTTTCAAACGAATGTTATTTTGGCGTACCCCAAGGCCAAATATTCACCTGTAACAGCAATTCTGGAAATACTAAAGGAACACCTTGTTTCGACTCCCCGCTGACGCTGCTCACCACTGTTTAGGTTGCTGGAAAAAAGACTGCGACCTGAGGAGGCCTTGCCTCACGCGTGGGAAGTGACAATCCTTAAAAGGTATGGAGCCGGCTCATCCTCGGGTATAAATCAACTGTTGTCAAGTAAAAGGATCGATTACAAACCACATATTATAACTCAAGTAACAGTTAATAGACGAGTTGTACCCTCAAATATCTTGTGCCGGGTGGGAAACTGAAAACCTAGTGACTGAAAGGTTAACAGTGTATTCCGTGCCTACAGAACAGTATTCGCCGGAGAAAATAAATATGCTAATGAGTTCGCGAGAGTATATGACCTACTCGATTAAGTGCGAACCTCCGTCTAAGGTCACTGTGAAAGAATTTGGACGACCGAAATACCAAAACCATCTTTGTACGAGGCATCACAGTGAATCACTGCAACCTATCGATGTGATTTTTCGGAAGAGTGCAACAGCAATCCACCAAAACTGCCGTCCTACAGGAAAAGAAGAAGACCACCTTCAGCGCAACGTACTTTCAGTTTAGTATTACATGGGTTTTCACTAGATTTCAAACAGTATCGTCTGATGTTATTGGATGTTTAGACAAGTGCACTCGTGATTGATCCACTGTCTGACTGGCTCTGTAGCAACTGAAGTCAGTCGACCTCTCCTCGTCCGAAGTCGCCGATTGCTTTAAACTGCAATACTGGCTGAATGTTGCTGACTGCATAGTCGAAGCCTCAGTGAACCTAGAGTAGGAAGCTCTGTTAATTGGCTGGAGAACGGTTTATCAAAACCTAATCACAATGAGCCGATAGTACTGTCAGATTGCAGAACATTGGTGTCTCCTTGGGCTCTGCGAGGCCTGCAAATCCCACACTGTGTAAACGATTTAGAAGGGAAACATAGTTGCCATCCACTTGAGAAACATCCAAGCAGAAAAAGCCGCTTTTAGTTGCAGCATATTCCTATTTTGAGGTTTATTCTAGAAAGGACCATTTTCGCTCGGTTGCTTTGTTGGTCTTTCCGGAGTGGAACAACTGTAGTTGAAGGCGCTCTCCAGCCAGGCTCAACCGCTCGTCCTGGATAGGCTATAAGCCGATCGAGCGCTTGAGTCTGAACTACATTACAATGATAAGCGCATTTTGACTGGTTACCAAGTAAGTAGCACCTAGTGGGCCTAAACCTAGAAAAACAAAAGAATGAGATAATACACTACTCAAAAGGTTGCTGAAAATCCGTCGACAGCCCACGACCGATTTCGCCCTTCTTGGGGCTTTTCAGGTAGGCGCAGTCTCCGATTTTCCGCCAACCTTATGTTCTACTTGAAAACGAACTGCATGGAATTAGCTAAATACACTTATTTGCAAACAAATTTGGTTTTGCGGGATACTCACCTGAAACTCAGCTGAATCTCTCGTTTATGATGTTTCCAAAAAGGGCAAAAACGTTCATGGGCTGCCGAAAAACTTTCAGCAAACTTAGGAGTAGTGTATTGCGTTTATACATGCTACGCGATATCTCGAATATCGTAGCAAGTGGAACATGAGGCGGCCTGGCAAGGTACATTCAGTTGCTTGAAAACATTAAACAAGAAATCCAGCTGGGTTACAGGTGAGTCCCCCGCTAAAAGAATGAGATGTTATCGGTGCCGTTGCTGTTATCTGAGCTCTTCGTAAAACTCATCCGAAAAAAAACTCTGAAAACAGGGAGCCGCAGAATCTGCCTTTCGAAATGACGGACAAACGATACACCACTTAGGAGTGTGGTAAATGACCCAAGATGGTGGGCGAGGAAGTGACGCCAAACAGAATAAAGGAAAATTCTTGCCTTCCTTCGGTAATCCTTTGACTGTTGGAGCTTTGTCAACTAACTTCTCGTCCATGGTCGGTTCAGTCTTGCCTTCAGCCTGGCTTGTTGATTTCAGTTCAGCTAGTTCTTGATCCCGCTGAACCCTAGCAGCCTTAATACTCGCCTGTTCTTTGCGAAGCAACTCCATCTTTGCGCGTGGATCTAGTTCAGCGTGAGGTGTTGATTCTAACGCCAATGCGGCTGCCTGTTCTGATGCGGATGGAGGGAGTTGTGCTATAGCCTGAAGACAATAGGGTAAACGTGGAGAGATATCACTAGAGCAAAATTCAAAGCAGCTTTGATAAACGTGAATGTCGGCGACAGTGCTATAGATGGCATAGTTTGTTTAGTGTAAGAAGCCTTTGTGTATCTATGATAGGTCATTGCATGAACTGACCGACACCTCCGATATTGTTGCTATTAGACTTCTCACGAAAAGCGACTGGATGTGGCGCGATATGGCACTGTTAACAGCCCACAAAAATGTAGTGTCCTAGACTAAGCCCGTACTGAAGAGATGAATACCATAGGCGGAAAATTGACGTATGGTGCATCACTCCAATCAACATAAGCAATGAATTCTGCATGTCTTACAGACATGCAGTGAGGAAGAGGCAGTAGTGTTGAACAAAGTAGATGTGATCAGAACCTGTATTGTTCATTTTTTACTCCGAAGAGTGCGTGCATCGCCGGAGCGGGTCAGCTCCCACATACAGAGGCCCCCGAATAGAAAACAAACGACTTGAGGGGCATAAGATACATTCGCATAGTGGCAAGAATGCTTGGGAACAAGCCGCGTGCAGAATAGTCTCATCTTCTGAGAAAGAAATAGGCCTGATAATTTATTCAGCTACATTGACAAGGACTGGGGGTGAGGTGGTCCAAGTGGTTAGAGCACGAATTTACTGACCGGAAGGTGTGTGGTTGGAACCCGACCGCTGCCTCTCGACTTCCCCTGTCTAGGGTTGGCCAACCTGGGAGTATCCCAGCCCTCGTGCAACCTTCGGGTGGCATGGCAGCTAGGTACCGAAATGGTGCTACAGCTGAACGATTTCGATTTTTTCCGATTGACAAGGATTGACTGAAAGGGGTACACTACAAAGTTGACCGCCCCGTCAGTAGACAAATGAACAGAATGTCCGCATCGATTCGCTGGCATTCATAGGTACTCACTATAACTGCCATAGAGACTAAATAATAGACCATCTGAATCTGAGAATTAGCAGCAGCATTGCATAGCCAGCAAGGCACGATATCCGCAGTCAGACAACGTCAGTGAAGAACTCCTCTGTGAACGGCAACCACCAAATCAGTTTCGATTCTGCGACTGCAAATGTGCTAGAGACATGGATCCAGGTGAACAGTTGCATACGCCATGTCAAACACATCACGCTACAGGCAAGTGCGCTACAAAAAAGGCTCACAACCCCATACTTTAAACCATGACGCACAGTGGTCGGTATGTTGAGGCCATACTGCGCGTCAAGAACAATCAAATAAGTAAATGAAAGGTGACTGGTCTGAGATGTCTGAAGACGGTTAACATAATAATACAGCCTCAAAAGAATGTGTGAAGGTAGAGAGTGCACAAGTGTGCCGATGCAAGAATAAGGACATTGATGCACTAAGCAGCGAAGTAGTGTTAACAGGATGATAATAATAACCAACTGGGTAAAAGGGTGGGAAACCAGAAAAAAGCTAAAACCTCATCCAATTTGGATATGTACATCCCAACCTAGCGACTATGGTGGGTTAGAAAGAATTCAGCGTCGAGAAAAGCATCCCCACTGGGCCAGGTGTTAGGTACATCAAGAGTATCGTCTGTAAACTAGGTTTCTGCTCGACGTTTTGTTTTCAATTTGACTTTTACTTGTTGTTGAATGACAACATAGCAGTGGAGATCTTCCACATGCCTCAGATGAGTCTTCCACAACTCTTATAGTCTCAATTACCTGTCCGTTGAAGGTCAAATGATTGAAGGATCAAGTCTCACACAGATTCCTTATCGCCATTTAGTAGTGACCAGGACGAATGGACATGTTGTCGTGTGGGAAAAAGAATAACTGGCGTAGGAGATTTTTGCCTGCTTATGTACGGCAAAATGGAAAGTATTTCAATGGACACTAGAGAATAAGAAGAAAGAAGATACCCAAAAGGATATCTCACAAAGAATGTCCGCATGGATGAAGTTTTACCTAGAACATAGGGATTTACTCGCCAGAACCAATGAACATACAAACTAGATTTAGTGTCAATGCTTTGAAAATCACTGAACAGTGGTTTCACGTTCGACGGATGCCAGTGCTCTAATTCCTACTTCCCAACATCGGGAACCTTGTGTCTAGCTAGTACTGATGGAAGTGCTCGATGAGGTGGAAAATGAGGTGAGGCGGTCGTTGTCAAGACTGATCAATATCCGACAAACAAGCCACAACCAGTCTGGGGTTCTTCTGATGAGAGTTCCATTCGAAGCTAATCTGAATCTTCCGTTCACTGGAATTCAGTATACAGGTTAGTAAGATATACAATAGAGGGAGGTGATCGTAACTGATGAGTCAGTTGGCCTCTGGATAAAAAAGTTGTGAACGATTGATTTCGAAAGATTATTATTGGTTAATTGTCCATTGGCGCTGTAACGAGTCAGTTTCATCATTGTTCATGTCTAGTTGCAGAGCACCATTAATTTTTGCTGTTGTGATCTTAGAGTGACTGTATGATCGAGCATGTGTAAAATGACCTTCTCGGAGCAAAAACTTACCAATGCATGGAGGTGTGCTCTTACGGTTCGCTTGAATTTTTGTCACTCACCTCTTTTAGTGGCAGATCCCCTGAAGATGCCTGGGTCACATGCAGTGCTCTGGAGAAAAGTAAGAGAGTGACAGGAACATTCTTCTCCAAATGCAAAGCGAGCCACTGTGCAAGCTGTGACCGAAGCCGTTCCTCAGTGAGTCCCACAGAGCGCATTCCACGTTCTTGACACAGACTTTGAAGTTCCCAGACGGGAATTTTGTCCACGCCTTCCTTGGCTATGAGCTGTAATTAGACGACAAACTCATGAAATCCGATACAGAATATAATCAGATGAGACACTGTTCTAGTTCAAGTAAAGGCCCATTCTTCTTAGCCTAAAGATAAATTAAGCAGGAATAACATGGAAGAATCGGTCGACAAAGGGCAGTTCAGAAATAAAACACTGACTGTCCCTCACTGATAAACCAGAAAAAAGGTACTGACTACAAGCTATCGGAATTTCAGAGAATGAATATCCAGTGGATAGTGGTTTCTAGAACTGACCTTCGTGGAGGCTAGAAACTAGATATTAATTGAAAGGGAATGCGACTGACTCCTCGCGAGAGATCACCGTCAGGTAGCTTTAAATAACGCTGGAAGTTGTGGCATCTCAAAATTTATTTCCGATCGCTGTTTTAACAGCATAAAGTGTTTTAGTCATATCAAACTATCTACTCCTGACCGGCGGTGAATAGCAACTAAGCCCAGATTAGCGAAGGCTTCTCGTCATTTATGAGACGCTGCTAAGAGTCACTTAGCTCTTATCACTCCGTTCTCAATGAGAATGAAATACTGCACAGTTGTGTGACAGAGGGTGACTGTACGAAGACGATTTAGACGACAATACGTTTGCCCGACGAACTTAGCCTGTACGACGTCAAAGCGGTGTTACCGATAACAAATTTCACTATCTACACCGAAAAAGTTCCACTCCTGAATCACAAACCTTCAAACTCCTTGGCGGCTATCGTTTTTAACCTTCACGAAACTACTAGCTAGTTGGGTCACGAACAAATGGCTGTAGTATGTAAATGTTTGTTCCATAGCTCACACAAGATTAGAGTCGCTAAATACCCAAAAATAACTCTGTTACACATGGACAACACTTGCAACTGCAATACAAACAAATATTTGAGGTAACGAGACAACCACATGGTCAGGTAAACTCCTCATGCCCCTATGACTGTCTTTAATAGACCCCCTTCCAAACCTAGAAGAGGAAGGTTATTTTCAACGTCTGTTGCACCGCGAACATTAGTAGAAACCAGCCCGATTACCGTGTACATATTCGATAACCAGATATCGAGAGAAAAAAGTGGACCACATGTGTTGCATATGCAGATCTCTGGACAAACCAGATGATAGTAGCAGCTGAAAACCGGATGAACATCCAGGCAAGCAAGATAGGCGTCGATCACGTAGTAAACTAGAAACGAAAAGGTGAACTTACACGATCTTCGGCTTTCAACTGCCGAACGCGCAGCCAGATCTGGAATCGCAGAAGATTGCTTGGACCAATCGTAGGTAGGGATAATAACTGACAAAGCATTTTCAGCTGCTTCATCTCCAATGACTCCAACGTAACTTGATCCTCGAATAGCTTTGAGAATCGCGTAATTTCTTCAGCCGTTGCCGGCTGCCCGGACTCTTGGACCTATGATAGTTCAAGGGTAGACCGAGGAGAGGCGCCTCAGTGTTAAACGGCTATACAGTCGCGATGAGAATTAGAGTCATCAATCATCATCATCAACGACAGCATGACATCAGTGCTCAACACCAAGGCTTCACTGCCGAATTAGAGTGGAAGGTGAGGGAATAATCGTTGTGAACCGTCCATCAAATAGCCGAAGCTCAACTCCCATGCGATTGACCAACAACCCAAGAAACATTGCATCATAACGAACGACAGCATGACATCAGTGCTCAACACCAATGCTTCACTGCCGAATTAGAGTGGAAGGTGAGGGAATAATCGTTGTGAACCGTCCATCAAATAGCCGAAGCTCAACTCCCATGCGATTGACCAACAACCCAAGAAACATTGTTTACATTTTAATCACCATGGATTTCCAGAACATAAGCCCAGATATGCGGACAATAGTGGCAGGATCACCCGTCAGCAGAACGGGGGCAAGTCAACACCCATGCATTTGCCATGTTTCACTGAAAACGGGCACCACTATTGACTCATCCCAAATTGTTGGAAGGTCTCTTAATCCTTGATAGATTCAAATAAGCTAGACAAGCACCGACTGAGGATTTCATCCCCACCTCTGAACGGACCGCGGAGTTCGTCAGGACCAGCAGCTCACTGACGCTTGAACGACAAAAGGCACTCGCTTATTTCCGAAGCCAAGTTCCAACTTCACTGTCCAGGAATGCATTGTGGGTCTGGAATATGGATGAGCAACCATAGGTGGCCAGTTGACTTTTTGTTGAGTGTTGTACCCAACGATTCACGCGCTCCTCATTTTACAGGTAGCCGGGCCGTTGTTGTCGGTGATTGTTCCGCTCGCTGGGGGGCACCATTGGGCTTGCTGTGCGTAACAATTGGAATAGTTTACGCACATTCCCAGATTTTCTCACATCCTCCACCTTAGCTTACCGATCCGCATAGATGCTCCTTTTCAGCGGAAGTCTGGCGGTTTGTCGGGTGGTATTGTACTCTCGACCCAAACTATAAAATTGTTTAGCTGCAGCAAATGTTCCAGTGCCTAGCTACCATCTGAAGGAAGTACGATGGTTGGGACATTATCGGGCTGTCCAAGCCTAGACACGAGCAGCCAAGATACTAAGGTTGACTTCAGACCAAGACTTTTTCCGTCAGCAAGTTCGCGCCGTCACCACTGAGAAATCTTGGCTCTCGACCAAGAGCAGTAGGTGTCCTTGCTTCGAGCAATTTTAGTGTTGTTCGAGATCAAGCGTTCAGAGCAAGTGAGTTGCACAGTCCCAATTGTAAGTTACTACAAACACCAGGCTCCAGAAACCAAATGATGGAAACACTCACCCAACAAGAACACAACGGCTTTACTACGAACAAGCGGGTGCAAAATTACAAGAGGCGTCGCGCTTTTTTGAAGTGGGCTTTTAGCTCCGAGTCAAAATGGTCTAAATGACGTTGAGTAATTGATTGGCATCCATTCTAGGTCACGCGGGAGCACTCGAGTACAATCAATCGTCGATGACTGGCTGTTTGAACGTCATCATCATCATCATGAATGACAGCAACATCAGTGTTGGCACTGATGCTTCACAACCGTACAACCATGAAGTTCGTTTGAACGTTCAAATGACAGCTGGTTTTTCTGGCCGGTAGACTGCACTTACTTTATGAAGAGATTTTGACGGAACCATTGGATATCAATGCACAGATTGGGCCATCACCTTCAACGCGTGGCTCTCATTCTCTTATTTTCCGTATCCTCGGTAAACGAAGCTGCAGCGACTGAAACCAGTGCATCTCAATTTATGATCTGTGAGCCGGAAAATTGAACCGAACTACCGAGGGCAACCAATCAAGCAGAGGCTCTTCGGTTCGGTGGTAAGGCCAGACATTCTTGCTAAATAAAGCAAACTGGACAGACCCCTACGTATATATGACAAGCTAAGGCATGCTAAGTCATCAGCAGAACGTAGCTCACACCATCATGTCGCGACACTGCGATCATTAGCGTTATGAATAGGAATACGCTAGCGACAAACACTAGCGCTAACCGCCATAAAACCATTAGTTTTCCCAGTGTGAGATAAGGGAATACGGATGGCTATAATGTCACCCGGTCTCTCTTTAAAAGTGAAAGCAGGATAAGGAAACCCTGAGACCAAATACTGATGATCTGCTTTCCTATTCCAAAAGCGTTCCCCCAGGGACTTAGTGACGACACTCTAACCCAGGGGCTTTATTAGTGTTTACTGTTTTATTGTCGCCTAAGGTCTCAAAAGTTTTTGGCCTCAACTCAGACAGACAGTCGATAAGACGCTCTAGACGTTCTTCGACAGCGGCATAAAATCTCAGACTTTGTTACGGTAATTAGGCGTATCGCGGTTGAAGCGAAATTAAGAGACCGGGAACGACGCTAGCTTCAGCTCTATGAGAACCGTTCCTTTGAGATAGGAACTTCTGGAACAATATACACCATTTGCCCAAACGGTACCCGCCAAAGGAGCAAAATTCCACCACACTGATAGCAAAGAATGGTCCGTCAGAGTACTCCAGTGGACTCTGACCAAACACTTATCTGCTTCCAATTTTCTTAGCGCTTTTCAAGTTAATGCAAAACGTACATATCTACTCCGATCGTTGGGAAGTTTACAGACGCTGACATTGAACAAAGAGCAGTCTACCCTAATACAGGCAAATTTCATCAAAATACAACGCAAACGGAACATGACGAAAGAATATGCAACTACGCACATATCCGTAAGTCTAATAGGTCCAGAGTGCTGAAGTGAAAACTGTGGGAAAGTCTAAGTTTCCGAAGGTTGTTCCAGTTGATTCGCACAAAAAGGCCTCACAAAACTTTCGCCAGACAAGTGATCAAGGACCAAGACTGCTCCATGACCTCCAGCAGGAGGAACTGTTAGTCCATTAGGTTGAGTAGTCCATGCAACGATTCAGTTGGTTACCTTTCAACTCCCAACCCGACTGTCGACCTGTGAAATAAACGTTGATTGCGAAACTGGGTCCTCCTTAAGCCTCAACAGCATTCACGCATCACCGAGGTTCATATCCCACCCAGGGACAGCAACAAATTCAAATGTGTTTTCGTCTACCACTGGAGAAATACTGTTCCAAACAGCTAGAAGACCCATGACAGTGTTTAACTTTGTAGAGTATTCGCGGTGGACATGCTAACGACAAAGGTATTAGTGTGACTCACAACTAAAGTGCCACTGATTTTACGTCGCATTACATGGGTATGCAGAACCTATCGGCAAAAAGCGATGGGACGGAGACTGCACAGATCACGCCTTCGCAATCCATCAGGTGCTAAAAAGGCCCTACATGAACATGTGAACCGACACTATAGTCTTTCTTGACTTCAAGAGCATGTATAATTCCGTCAATCTGTAGGTCCTTCCAACCACGCTTGCACAATAGAGGATGCCCTTACATTTCACGATACGGTGTTCCTTACATTCCCATACCTCTAGGCGCACATGTGTACGGGTAGCTCACTATGAGGGAAGTATTGACCAGGACATCAATACTTTGTTCCCATTCAACTGTATAATCAACAAATTGTCCTCACGATCCTTGAAATACTACAGAACGTCGTCGACCTGGAGTAAGCAGAAAACAGCGTCCTCGTTTTTCGTAAACCGACAGAAAGCTAGACAACTGCCCATCAGCATGCGTTCCATAAGCGGTGTGAAATCACGCCTAAGAATGTGTTTTCTATAGAGGAGAATGTCGGTAGCTCAGGTAGCGTAGATGGTCGTTGGCTTGTTCGCTGAGCTGGGCACTTTGGTTGCAAACGTTTCTACGGGGCTCCGTATACATCACCAAAAAGTGGTTAGTGACTGACCAGCAGGAGATTTCAAATCAAGACAAGGTGGAAGAACGTTCGGTTGACTGGGTGTGATTGTGCCGACATCATCAATGATGGGTGCAACTCGAAAGAAGCAAAATGTGCATGAAGAGGAGCTCAGTTAAGCCACTTCCGCTCTCCAACTCATATACCGGTTGCCTAGACAACGCGATGCATGACCTAATTCTGCTACATCCCGGGGACAACGGGCGCTTAGCAAAAAGGATTTCAAATCAATTAAATGCATCCGTTGAAAAGCTTAGCGATGTAATCACATCATTTGAATAAGCATGATCAAAGAAAACGTAAATAATCGTTCAGTGTAACACCCTTTCGGTGTCTACCTACTGTGCCACCCGAAGGAAGCACGAGGGCTGAGAAACTGCCAGGTTACTCAAGCCTACAGAGAGGAAGCAGAGAAGCAGAGGTCGAGTTTGAACCAGGGACCTTCCCGTCAGTAAATTCGCACTCTAATCACCGAGCCAGTCCGGGCATACTGAGTCAATTTAAGTCAGCGACTCATGATAAACAAACATGGAGGCTTGAATGCTCGAAATGTAAAGCAGTACCTTTTTCAGGAAATCTTGAAATTCATTCACTGTCGGTGAACCGCTAGCTTCAAGAGCGGTACCAGTAGTGTGGTGCAGAGTTTCTTGGAGAAATCTAGTCATTTCGAGTTTGGCTTTCAAACGCTGTCGAATTCTTTCACCCTGAAAAACGAATATATAGTGGACCCGAATTCCGGGAAATGCATACCTCAGAGGTCTTATCTTTAAAGGTGCTGGGTAGCATGAAAGGGAAAAACTTGAGGTAGAAGGGAAGGAGGAACTCCATGAATGGAACAATTATAAAAATTGCAAAAGGAACCAGCCGGATAATATCAGCAACCGTTCGGACAAGCTGTGAAGTTGAGTGAATGAATGCTGATATACCTGCTTTCGCTCACGACGTGACAGCGCATGGCCACGGAGCAACCTGAAACATATTCCAGTGGCAATTCTGACTTCTAGCCCTAGCAGACGAAAACCATGATAATAGTGTACGATTTCCTTCTTTGCTCTTTGCCACAAAGTTAACTTTTTGTCGTCAGGTTGCTGAAAATATTAGGAAAAGGCATAATACTGATACCTTGTTTGGCTGCTGGTCACCGGTTGGGACAGGCGCTGCATGCGGAGTTTCTCTGACACCAGCGGGCGTAGTTTTGGCCGACAAATTCTCATGATTGAGAGACGACAGAAGTGTTGGAGGTATCCTTTGAAAACTGTTAGAAGTTGGGTCACACTGCAGGTTCTGGTGTATAGGTCTTTGCCAATGGAATGTCCGAGTTCGAATCACAATGGGTAAGTCAACAGAGGCGGTAATTGACTTGAAAGGATATTGAATTCGCAATGGGAGTTTGATGAAGCACGTATTGTAGGTAGGCCATGCACTATACCCAGATATCGGGATTAGATAAATGGTGCGAGCGTATCTTGCATTCCTAGCTACATTCCTACGGGGTTGAATCATTTAATACATGAAAATAAATGCATACTTGAGAGAAACTAACATACTACAACCGAGAGGACGAAACTGCACCCGACACTTGTCTACTCGCCGAATGCCCTCAAGGTCAAACACTCTAACGCTAGGTCACGGACACTAATGGCATGGAACAGTAGTTCGAAAGAGGCATGCTCTCACATAAGAACTTGATATTTGCAGTTATTTATCCGAAACGCTGAACCTAAACTAGACGGTCACAACCGTGTTGCACGTGTCTAAAACTTTTCACGGATTCACGGATTGACGCACAATATCGAGGAATTCGCCCAAGTTTCCCGGGTCGGTTTTGTTCTCGTCGGTCAGTGGCTGTCGTTCACCTGAAAGGCACAAGTGAAAAAAGGATGTAGCACTGCTCTTCGTGTTCTCAGCGCGGGGCAGTATGCTTGCCAGCGCGAGGATTCGCATAAATAAATGTCTAATAGTGCTTTAAA
>NW_008751708.1:1466873-1468592 GCF_000715545.1 Opisthorchis viverrini
CTGCGGGAATACGAGATGCATAGGTCATACCACTGCGGCCGACAGCAAATCCTGGAGGGCGACATCTACCCAATCACAGTGTTGGAACAAACAAGGTGAGGTCGGTCTATGTTGACTAACTCATAGTTCCCGGTGCAAACACCCAAACGTTCCCAGACGGTTGACATCTGCGCTAAACAATGCACATGTCCCGTCCATCAGGTGAGCTGGCTTCCCTGCATTCATTTGTTCAATGTATTTAGAGACCAGGAAGCATAAGACCTGATCAAGTATCAGGAATCATTTTTCACAGACATCTTCGCAGGTTGCTTCTCCATCCACCAACGGTGGCTGTCGGACCACAACATACTCGAACAAAGCATACGCCTTACGCTTCTTTCCAAGCCACCGCCGACAGCTTTCGACGGCCTGCGTAAAAAAACTAAATTGAGTGGTTGGGCTGGAAGCCAGAAGGTCCACAGTCATCATTAAGCCTCTGGTTGTTCAGGGGCGAATCCTGCTCCGCCAAGACGCGGTGTTCACGACTATCGACTTGCCGTCGGCGGTCGAGGATGCAGCACCTTGACCCAGACGGTGGTCTGGGGAGAGGGGCTTGGGTTTTTGTGTTTTCCATGCCAGACTAATACTGTTGACTGCTGGTGTGCAACAGATCGAGTCACGGGGAACAAATCCTTGAAGACGTACTACATGTACACCCAAACTCGTTGTGATCTCCCTCACGCCCTTCAGATACTTCTTGCGCTGTCCATTTCACGGTTTGCGCCATCATAAAGGGAGCACGGGGAACAACACTTGTCTCGGTAGACGTTGTTTCGGCACACGCACAAAATGAAGATCTTGATCGTATCTGCAGTTAATCGAACGTGTGGCCAAGGGGGCATGGTCACGAGAGGGAAGGGAATAGTGTGGATGTGATATCAAACTTGGTGGGAAGTGCCGTGTCATGATTGGCCTGACGTACCTACGTTTTCGGACAGCTCCGTGCCGGGCACCACATTTAAGGTCATNAACTGGGGGCTGTCCACTGCTCATCCTTCACGGCACTTGGGAATGCGTTAAATGGATACATGACGAATAGCAATGGGGTATTTGTGTGTGTAGCCAGCAATCGAAGAACCAACGCTGTTTTGCGCTACAAATGGCCGCACTAGAAACGCAGCAGGTGGCCAAAAAACAGACGGAAAGTCGGTGAATCTGAAAAAGCTAGTAAGTCGAGCGTATTTGTTATTAACAAACAGTAAACGAGGCACCAAATGCCCAGTGCGCTTTTATCCGGGGAGGCGGAGGGACCATCTCTCGACCACTTTGTATTATATTGAATACTATCACGGGGTTTCTAAGTTTTCGTACGATTGAATTCCAGTAAATCGATGGCTAATCGGAGAGGGCCTGACTATGGAATGCTGTCGTGTGAAGTGCGGCAGGTTGCGGCCGGTCAATTTACCAAAGCTATTACCATTCAGGACAAATATGAATACCGTCGGAAGTCTCGGTCATCTCTGTTGAGCAAGTGGCGCATAGTTATTTTTATTGTGGCAGATGATATGTACACTGCCGTGGCAAAACTTCGGGAGACGAACGCGTTTCTTGCTGCAGTCAGCGGGTTACCATGGCCGCATGTTTATCCAGATGGTAGCAGATAGCGTTGTTCCGACGCTTCCTGGATTTGGCAAATATCAATGAAACACACGCAATAAGCCGTTTTGGGTACGTTTTTTT
>NW_008751708.1:1471245-1474696 GCF_000715545.1 Opisthorchis viverrini
GTTGGACAGTACCAGGAGAGAATAGTTTTAGTCACCAGTCCCCGAAGCAGTTCTATCAACTTCAAGTTAACAAATGGTGCATGGCGAACAAAAAGCATTCGAAGACTGGTCTTTCATGCTGGTAGCATAGGGTTAGAAACCTCTGTATACATATACCTTCATTGTATATGTTCACTCGTGTGAGCAGTAAGTGGATGCGTGTGTTCCGTTTGGTTGACTAAAGGGGCTTTGGTGCGGTAAAAATTACAATTATGACAGAGGCAGCTACAGCTCCGCTCGTCGGTGTAAGCTATGCGCATCATAGGGTCTCTAGGCTATCCCATCTGCTTTTTACGAATTTCTTTTTTAACAGATGAGAGGCCAGCGCTTTTCGTTTTTCCCATCGTCTGTAGCTTATAGCTTTGCCGGTTAACTGATACTGTCGAGACAGGTCCAGCCCCGCGGCAACAAACAGAAAGCAACAGTCCTGCAAATTATCTGCATTGTTTATTCGTTTAGGTGAGCTACTCTTCAAGTTCGTTTAACACCACCGACCGTAAAAATGGTACTTAATGTAATAAGATATCGCGAGTTGTGGCAAAACGTAAATTGGTTACATGAAACGAACGCTGCATGTTTGCTCTTCGGCTAATGAGCAGCCATTCATCTCTATCGGAAAATGTCGAAGAATCGAAGCATACTATATGAAGTGTCCGTTTTCATAAGTCTTTAATTATGTCCTCCGAGAAGCGTGTGGCATTGTTCATCGTCCCGTTGCTGTGTTTGGATAGGTGAAGATATAAGCTAGGTTGTCCAAATATCGCCAGAAAGCAAACTGGGAGCATTACCTATCCTGACACAAGAGAACTACAGTATCGTAGTTTACACAACGCGATCTTCAGTGGCAGATTCAGCCGGCGCGATTTCTTGCAGCTTGGTGTATGATGACCATATGGCCTCAAAAATTACTAGAGATACATGAATTATGCAAGGTCTTAATCACAGAAAAAACGCCAAAGCTGGTGGGCCCTGCAAGAGTCAAAAGAAATAAGCCATTTGGACAGGAAAGTTGGTCAGCTCCTACGCGAAGCAAAACAATTGACAAACACTGATTTTCGTGACACGCTGCGCTAGAAATCTATGCCTTGGTTCATGTTAGCATCATATGATGCCCTTTACTGAGACCTCTTAACAGGGAAACCCGTGCGTTTTCTGTACCGGCTGGGGAGTGGGCGTTTAAAACAACTCAATCATTTGCGGACTCACATTTAGGACAAGCTTGAAGGTCTTACCGCACGGCGGGCACACCTAACCATCCCACAAGTCGGCATGAATTGATACGCGATCCGTTGCACACCAGCAGTCAACAGTATTAGTCTGGCATGGAAAACACAAAAACCCAAGCCCCTCTCCCCAGACCACCGTCTGGGTCAAGGTGCTGCATCCTCGACCGCCGACGGCAAGTCGATAGTCGTGAACACCGCGTCTTGGCGGAGCGGGATTCGCCCCTGAACAACCAGCGGCTTAATGATGACTGTGGACCTTCTGGGTTCCAGCCCAACCACTCAATTTAGTTTTTTTACGCGGGCCGTCGAAAGCTGTCGGCGGTGGCTTGGAAAGAAGCGTAAGGCGTATGCTTTGTTCGAGTATGTTGTGGTCCGACAGCCACCGTTGGTGGATGGAGAAGCAACCTGCGAAGATGTCTGTGAAAAATGATTCCTGATACTTGATCAGGTCTTATGCTTCCTGGTCTCTAAATACATTGAACAAATGAATGCAGGGAAGCCAGCTCACCTGATGGACGGGACATGTGCATTGTTTAGCGCAGATGTCAACCGTCTGGGAACGTTTGGGTGTTTGCACCGGGAACTATGAGTTAGTCAACATAGACCGACCTCACCTTGTTTGTTCCAACACTGTGATTGGGTAGATGTCGCCCTCCAGGATTTGCTGTCGGCCGCAGTGGTATGACCTATGCATCTCGTATTCCCGCAGGGGCCACTCGGTGTGTCGAGGCACCTCCTATATGGCATGCCCCAGTGTGTCCGAGTGGTGCATTCGGTTTTTCAGTCGACCGTTTGCCTTCTCCAGACGGTTGTTGGTCACATTACCAAAATGAACAATCATAGATTGTGCGTTCACAGCCCATTTGCGGGTACTGTACAGCCGGCGGGCCGTAAGGTGACAAAACGACAAACCATGGGTCCTTGCGGCGCAGCGGCTGCAGATCTTATCGGAATATGCGTGCTACTATTATGATAAACAATAAACCAACTGTTCAAACCAGCTGTCCGGGCAAGCCTTGCGGCGGGACATATGTGGGCTGTTTGCAGTGTTTCTATAGCCGGAAATAGATGATACATACGTGCATCCCGATAGCTTTTCTGGTGTGAAAGTAGCCTAATATGGCATCACAGCCGAATACCACCCTCGCTGTCCGCAGTTGTGCTACCAGTTCGCCCATCACAAAAGTCCTCACGGAATACCGTCCACCAACTATTTCTCAGAAGAAGCAGAACAATTTGCGCACGGATGCAAACTGCGTTCTCCACAAAGGCTTACATAACCGGATGTCCGATACCCATGCTATCTGTGACCAAAAAATTCTTAAGCTCGTATCTACAGGCTTGTATCTACAGTTGATTTGAAAAAAACGTACCCAAAACGGCTTATTGCGTGTGTTTCATTGATATTTGCCAAATCCAGGAAGCGTCGGAACAACGCTATCTGCTACCATCTGGATAAACATGCGGCCATGGTAACCCGCTGACTGCAGCAAGAAACGCGTTCGTCTCCCGAAGTTTTGCCACGGCAGTGTACATATCATCTGCCACAATAAAAATAACTATGCGCCACTTGCTCAACAGAGATGACCGAGACTTCCGACGGTATTCATATTTGTCCTGAATGGTAATAGCTTTGGTAAACTGACCGGCCGCAACCTGCCGCACTTCACACGACAGCATTCCATAGTCAGGCCCTCTCCGATTAGCCATCGATTTACTGGAATTCAATCGTACGAAAACTTAGAAACCCCGTGATAGTATTCAATATAATACAAAGTGGTCGAGAGATGGTCCCTCCGGCTCCCCGGATAAAAGCGCACTGGGCATTTGGTGCCTCGTTTACTGTTTGTTAATAACAAATACGCTCGACTTACTAGCTTTTTCAGATTCACCGACTTTCCGTCTGTTTTTTGGCCACCTGCTGCGTTTCTAGTGCGGCCATTTGTAGCGCAAAACAGCGTTGGTTCTTCGATTGCTGGCTACACACACAAATACCCCATTGCTATTCGTCATGCATCCATTTAACGCCTTCCAAAGTGCCGTGAAGGATGAGCAGTGGACAGCCCCCAGTTTCTCAACAAACATAACTGAATCCACTTCTGAAGCCATAGCACAACAAGTTCAAAGTCGGATGCGCGCTGCTAAGTAGGAAAGGAGATTAATTAGAATAAATCGCGACATAATAG
>NW_008751708.1:1476883-1550824 GCF_000715545.1 Opisthorchis viverrini
GCAAACAGGTTTTTCACCGTTGACCCAGCAAACACACGGCGAGGACATAGTAAGAAAATTTTCAAGCTCAGAGCACACACATTCATTAGACAAAAGTTTTTCTCATTTCGGGTAGTAGCTGCGTGGAGTGACCTTCCTCCACGGTTGTCCGTGTATCAATCCGTGAATCCGTGAAAAAGTTGTTTCGGAATATGTCCAGGGAAT
Source organism: Opisthorchis viverrini (assembly GCF_000715545.1). Classification (NCBI taxonomy): domain Eukaryota; kingdom Metazoa; phylum Platyhelminthes; class Trematoda; order Opisthorchiida; family Opisthorchiidae; genus Opisthorchis; species Opisthorchis viverrini. The sequence continues at coordinate 1,477,088 of NW_008751708.1, forward strand.
TTTGTTTTTCTGTTTTCATATATATGCCCCGTAATGCAAACATGGTAGTTATTACTGATGAAACAAGCTGTCAGACTAATTGCATTTCATCTGCTAGCAATTTCGAGGCCTATCGCTTGCTGGCTTAAAGAAGCACAGAAATTGAACAGCGTGTATCAAACACCCAAGACTGGACCAAAAATATATGTGCATTGCGTCGTATATAAACGGCATGTGGCAAGACAGTGTGGAAATTCCCATGGCCTGAGGACGGGGTATTGGCAACCGCACTCGGCTGACACCGGATTATGGTTGGCTGTTGGGCCCACACTTTTGGCCAATCAGAGGTCGCGTTGATCTTGGAGTGGCAGTCGGCTTGATCATGTGGACAATCTCATGCGGATTAGTCCACTTGTCCGTAGCAGCGCCCAACTGCCAGAGGTAAAGAGGTTTTGGTTCGGGGTTCTGTCTAACAGAGCTCGGACACCGCTTTGTGTACCGAAGCTTTTGGAGAGCCCTCCGTACACCCCAACACGCCCTGAGGTAAAAGAGTACCAAGAACTTGTATTCACGAACTTCCCGGGCAGGCGTGTTGAGGAGAATGCGCCCCGGAAATACAGGAATATCAAAACTGTGGATCATTAATATGTATGGCGTTCTGGAACCTGAAGGGATGTGGAAATTCGGAACATCGCTTGCTGCCCTTGGGTCAATACTGAACCACGTGGTTCACGAACTGCTCAACTGAGTGGCAGTAGCCGGCCAAGAGAGTTGTTCGAAGTGCTTAAACCAGTGGTCGAAGCGTCACTTTTTAGAGGAGAGTCGCACCACTTTGATACATTGTGGTTTCACTCACTGGATATTTACGGGAACCGGTTGCATCAATCAACCGAAATAAGCTTTGAGCATTCCGGGTCTTCTGCTCTACTGACATTTCCGAAAATAGGCTGAGGCTGTTGCCAGACAAAAGGTCAACACTGGTGCTTCGCTGCCTATCACCGTGCTTTATTTAAATGCCTTGTTTTGAAAAAAGTAAACGATAAGGGACTTACTGCAGGTATCTCACAATTGTTAGACAAATAGCACACTTATAGACACTCGGGCAATTCGAGTAGACGCTGACAACAGGAGCCCCGCTGTCGCCGGTTGGCAGCTATATCCACATCGTGTCCTAATGGGCCCGCACCCCCGTCAGCGAAAGCGAGTGACCTTGATAGCGCCCAGACTTTTCGTAGTCCCTTTCGTACCCTCCTGTCAAGCTAAGGGATAGTGACCTCCGTGATTGAGCGGAGAAAAATCGGGCACGGAAAACGGCACTAATAGAAAACCGATTGCCCGACACGCGCAGTACCTGGCCTAACCACCACATCTGTTGGTGCTGGACAGATTCTGCGATGGAAGTCCCAGTTTCGTAACCGAACACTCGCCTTCCTGTTGCCCTTTTATGGATTTGCCGACGCCAACCACACGAGATCTGGTTCTGAAACAACGGTTGATGGGCCTGACAATGTCTCGGTTCCGCTGCCCGCAGAGTCCACTTCTCACACCCATACTTCCAAATGGTTTGTTTTGTTGTGAGTGAGTGCCTTCCCCTCTGTTGGGAAGTCGGCTATATGGGGCGGTGTCTAGTTTTTGCCGCAACCATTCCATTTATTGCTCTACAGAAACGTGGGTTCCCTGTCAGAGGTTTGGCTGATTTATCTAAATACTCTCGTCTTTGGTTGTTAGACTCAGCAGTACTTTCTGAAGATAGCTCAGTGGTTAAGGCACGAACTTACTGACCTTTTTTGTTTGACGAGAAATGGAATGTGGTGACAATGAGATCAAGGACGGGAATGACGGAGGGCCCAAAAGCTTGGGCTTATTCATCTGAGGTAAAACATCAGAAGTTACAAAATGAACCATAAAACGCTTCGAGGTAGCAGAGTAAATATAAAACATCCCTCCGTTGATTATAATGATCACAAATGTCCGTTTTTATATTGATTAGTGTTAGAGTTCTCTGTTGCGCCAGATATACGATCCCATCCGCTGTTCTTGTGCAACCAATGGTGTTCATAAAAGAATCGTTCAGCTGTAGCACCCTTTCGGTGCCTAACTGTCATGCCACCCGAAGGAAGCACAAGGGCTGGGATACTGTCAGGTTGCTCAAGCCTAGACAGGGGAAGTCGAGAGGCAGAGGTCGGGTTCAAACCATGAACTTTCCGGCCAGTAAATTCGCGCTCTAACCACTGGGCCATCTTGCCCCCTGTTGTGTTCATATCAATTCAACATTTCGGCGTCCAAAGCAGAGTAGTCAGATAGTTTCTGTTTAACAAAGAAACCAGTGTTAGAATGCGATCGCTGATGCTCGGAATCTGGGGCGCATTCAAAATCTGCGGAAGACGCCACGTGAGATAAGAAGGCCGTTTCTTCCATGCCATTAGGGCCTCGGACATATGCGTACTCAGGGTTCCACTCAAGGTCAAACTTCGAAGATTGTGTACTTCGTCGCATCAGAACTGGTCTCGGAGAAAGCAATCACTGAGGCAATGATGTACCGACTGCGGATTTTCGATTATGATAAAACATTCACCCGTATGGAGTGGCATGGGTGGCGGTGCACAACAAAGTACGGTTTCCCAGTGACTGATGTGAAAACCTTTTGATCATAATGAAAACGTAATAGCTTTTCACAAAGTCACATCTAATGGATTCATGGTTTTATGGGGTGGTCCAACTGGTGGCAACGCCTTTTTCACGAAGAAACCGCTTAGGCTTATCCGAAATGAATAATAAAGCACGATCAGAATGCATGTAACTAGATAGGCCAAGTGTAGCTAGGAGTGGCACAAAATATGATACTACTGTAGACGAACTTACATCTGGACACCAATAAGCGAATGGGAAGCACGAATGCTCGTCTTCGACCGTCAGTAGATATTTCGAGCCATCGAGGGGAGTGGTCCTTTGAAGCCTACCATTGAACGTTCAATTGTCCGTGTGGCCTTAGTGAGCGTACAACCGGATGGCTTGAGACGTGAGTTTAACTCTGCACACACGTGACATCGCTTAGTGACAGGTCGGATATCCCCTAGGGAGAATGGGAGATTCTTGGCACGAACGAAGTGCACCATGTGTGTTGGTCCAGGCTGGTACAGGGTTGCGTGTAAGCGCTTTAGATCCAACTAAAATGAACTGATCGCATAAAAACTAGATGAGCGTGTCAGTCACTCTGTTTTTGGCCCCTGGTCTGTAGGTTACATCAAAAGAGAGCGATAACCCCATCCGCCATTATATGGATTTTGTTGTTTCTCCCTTTTTGCTGTGTTGAATACATGAACGCAACTGACCGGTGGTCGATTACAATCTTCAAATAAGTCCCAAGCTTCGATTTGCGCACTGCTTCGACAATTGCGCATGCCTCTTTTTCAATAGTGGAGATGCTTTTTACTGGCAGATACTGTACGTGAGGAGAATTCGACCATCCTACCATCTTATTTGAGTGCAACGGAAGTTGAACCAGCTCATGCATCAGTTTTGAATGTCAGGGGTATTCCCGGATCGACAAGGATCACAGCTGCACCCACTTCCTCTTTCTTGAGACTTTTATAGCAGCCTGGGACTGGAAAGGTTGTATTGTGAGTGATTGGGCGAATCTTACCAGAGAAATTGCTTACCCAACAAGAATAGTACGCGAACAAGCCAACTACACGTTGTTGAGACTTCATGTCATCCGGAACGGACAACTTTTGCAAGACTCTGAAACGTTAAGGATCTGGTTTAATGATAGCTTCCATCATTTCATAACCAAGGAGTCTGAGTTTCATGGTGTAAATTGTGCTTTTATCGTGATTTAACTGAAGACCATACTGTTGTGCTAGGGTGAAAAAACACTGGAGATTCCGATTGTTTTCTTGATTCTTTCCACAAATGGTGACATTATTCACACAGGCGCATTCCACGGCAAGTTTTTCAGCACATATTATGTCATCTATGACCCTCTGAAATCACACTGCTCCATTCTTTACTCCGAACAGCATTTAGCGAAATTGATGAATATTGTTGCAATCCTCAAAAGTCGTAGATTTTGTCACCTTCTTTTATGGGTAGTTGTTGCTGCGCTCTTTCAATGTCGTGTGCTAAAAGTACGACATTTGTCTATTTTACTACCCACACCCTCAGTTCTGGGAGTCGATAAGCGTCCAGTTGCGTAAATTGGTTTATCGTTTGGCTGTAGTTACCAACCATTCGTTTTCTTTATCGCTCACTTCTCTTCACGAGCATTTGGTGACTTTGAGTATTCAATGGTTTGTTGAGTGAGTAAACGCTTTAATTCTGATGCAATCAAAACCTCGCCATCTGCAGAATATCGTCTGGATATCATGACAATGGATTTACACCTTGGATCAAGATGCGTAAACGAAGTAAACGAAGCGAGGGAAAAAAGTTTGTCACCGTTGAATGAGATTCTCAGGGATTTGTAAAGCATAAGAAAGTGGGATCTCCGCACAGAAATCACGTAATACTGAAAACCTTAAAGGGGATACATGTTTATGTTGCAATGTTAAAAAACAATGTGCAAGAGTGAAGCTTTTGTGCTGGGTGGGTGCCAAAGTGATCTCAGATGACGACGGCAGTACAGGCTACTGATTACGACGGACTGCATTTTCAAAAATGAAACTTTCCTCAATATCAACAATAGCTCAAAGTGGAACACCGTTAGCCTTCACTCGGGGGCCGCAGCACTAATGCAAGATAGTGCACTTAAAGCGGATGAGGTGTTTCTCCGACCAGTAGTATATCTGCATACGCTTTGAAAGTGCTTTTTCCACAGTTTTTGCAGGTTGCGTCTTTAGCGGGGCATTTATAATGCGCGTGTCGAGCATAGGGGGCAAGATGGCTCAATAGTTGGAGCGCGATTTTACTGACCGGAAATTCCATGGTTTGAACCCGACCTCTGCTTCTCGACTTCCCCTGTCTAGGCTTGTGCAACGTGGTAGTATTCCAGCCCTCGTGCTTCCTTCGGGTGGCATAGCAGTTAGGCACCGAAAGGGTGCTGCAGATGAATGATTTTCTTATTTTGACGAGCATAGCCACAGAAGAAGCGTGAAGACCCCATAATAGCAACAGTCATCTGTTGATGCGATGATGACTGAGAACGCGGAGACCTTGGTGGGTCGTTCGACATGGTAGCACAGGGGATTTGACTATTCGGCAGAAGCGACTGCGACTGTTTTCGCGCTGATTCGAGGGATTTTTTATGGTCGTTGGTGATTTTAAAATTCAGGGACGTATGTTCCAATAACCTCCGACGAATAATGTTCGAATAAAGTTCACCAATAAATACGTCTCGTAATGCTTCATAGCTATGCTGACAGCCCTAAAGTTGCAATCTGCCAACAAACTGCGAAGCTTCTGCACAAATAGACCCGTATTTTGATCTCCGTCTTGCGCAGAAGTATTCGAAAAATGCCGGTTGTACATAAGTTTCCCGTAAGGTAGCAACAACTGATTCGTCATCCTTACAGTCTTTCGTGAAGCCCTAAACTAAGAGCAACTTAATTGAATAAGGTTTTGAGTTTATTCGGTGAATGATAAGAAATGGGATCAGGGAAATTCGTGGAAGTATAAAACCAGTGCTCCCAGATATCTGGTGAGTTTTGAGTATTCGGATAGGTACCGAACCTTTCAGGACGTAAGAATCGATCCAATGTTCGATTAAACTTTTTGGATGAATAAATTGTTGTGTTTGACTAGCAATGTTTTTCGAAGAAAGCACAGGGGATGAGATACTGCCAGGTTGCCCAAGCCTAGATTGGGTCGGGTTCGAACCACGGACCTTCCGGATAGTAGATTCGCGCTCTAACCACTTGGGCCATCTCGCCCCGTTTGACGAATAACGGAGTGCGGTAACAATCAGAATAAGAATGGTAGGGACTAAGGTTCCAGAATCTAGGCTTTATTCATCCAAAGCTTTGGTGCCGCGAGCTAAAACGAGAGGGTGTTTAGCAATGAACGATGAAACGCTTCAAGAAAACAGAGCAAAAATACAACACAACCGGAAGGTCCGTGGTTCGAACCCAATTCCTGCTCTTCGGCTTCTCCTGTTTAGACTTGGGAAAGCTGGTAATATCTCGGCTCTCTTGCTTCATTCGGGTGGTGTGTTGGCTAGGTTTCAAGGGACTATTTAAAGATTAATCCCGGTTCGTCGGCTACCCAGTTGGAGGTTGGGGGATTTTGTCAGTATATCTCGCCTCGCATAAGTAATATCTGCTGAGCGCTTCCACCAGGTATCGCTTCTTGTGGTTCTTTCCGAACGTTTATGCAGTCTGTGATGCGATCGTTCACAGTCATCGCAAAACATGTCTAAGTCGTCCCGCCTCCCACATTTTTATGGCGCGCATTGTGTAGGCTACTTTTTTATTGTCTTGTTGTCCAGTCTCGAAGATTTTTGGCGTCTGTAGAGTCGTCGACGAATCAAATTAATTGCGTAGATCCGGAGATGTCCAGAACTCCTTTCACTTGGAGAGATGAACCACGCGCGTTCGAGGTCAGAGTCTTGTCTTTTGGTCCGTAGGGAACTAATTCATTAGAGTTTGCGTTATTCTATCCATGCGGTCCGTAGTATACCGAAATCCACAGTCAATGGTAGGAAATTATTCCATGGTAGAGAGCACAGGTGTGCAGGTATTCAAGCCCAAGAATGAAGAAGAGACTACATGAACATAGGTGCCAGTTCAGTCCTAAAATCCTGTTGTGAGGTGCTCCTTACCCCTTCCACCTGAAACTAGTGGTCTCCAATGTTGAACTACTTGTTATTCTGATGCTAGGCGATTGATTTTTGCCATTTTTCAGCCATTTGAGTTCTACCCATGTCTACTCGTGGTCCTCGGAATTTTCGTCAGAGAGGGTGAGTGTGCACATCTGAACTGTAACATTGCAACATCTCTGATTTATTTACACTAGATGCATTTTAACAGCAGACAGGTGACTTTTCAAATGGTTTTGTGCGTTAGTTTTTCAGGGTTTCACTAGTTACTTATTGACACAAATTTTTCTACTGTATCTGTACCAGCTTCTTCAAATATCCGGTGGTCTTACAAAAGCATTTTACAGGTCATCATGCTGAGCTTATGTGACTCATTTTCTCCACAATTAGCGCATCTTAACTATACCTCCATGCATCGACGGTATTTTATTTGAACCTACCTGTATGTTACTGCGCGTTATACTAACCCTGGCTACCGTTGGTCGCCGACCCCTCATTATGAAATCGTTTTGCCTCCGATCGGTCATCATCTTGCCCAGTCGTCTTTGGAACTGTCCACCTTGAACGCAAGCGTTTTGTCAAGCCTATCTTGTGTATCTCTCTAGCGGGAAAATCCTCACGTAGGGTTCCAGCTCTTTTTTTTCTGTGGACACATACTACATTTCGGACTGTAAATTATAATCAGGCATAATGTTGTCTCTTAGGTAATGGAGATGTGTATGTCATCGCTGTTGGCTTCGCGGCTCATCCCTGCCCTCCAAACTATACTTGCAATCCACAATTCACAGCCAGAAAGTTACTGCATAACTAGAGACTGTGGATAATCTTGTGAGTCCCCCACAAGCCCCTCTATCTCAATATGGAATGGTAACCCTCGTGTAACAGAACGCGGTTGCAGACTGGTTTAGGTTCTTGAAGGTTCTAAGACAAATCTTATGTGCTATTACCTGAACATATGGTAACCCGCTTTATGCTCGGCCAGAAAACAATAGGGGGAAAGTATGTGAGATCTTGTGTCTATTTTTATGATAGTTTAGGGGACACAAACTTCCTATGAAATCTCAGTAACGGGATCCTATCTATCTTTGTCTTAATTTTAGAGCCCAACATCCACCATTTGTTGTTCAATTACCCTTTGATTTGACAATTTATGAGCCTCAACTTGTCAATGCACTAGATGATGGTGCTTTCACGGAATGTCTCCTTAGCTATCACGAGTCACTGATACCTTCTTCCGGTGAACAACAAGCCTTGACGACGCTGGTCAACCGTATTTGTGAAATAGTCGATGGCGCAATAATAAGCCCTACGGGTCCACTTGCTGGGGTGAGTGTCGTTTCTGTTTTGTTCACTGTATCAAACTACTGTTCATAGGAGCCCAATCGACTATGACCCGTAGGACACATTCCTGTACTGACTCACCTATGTTTTAGTCCTGCGCGCGCCACACTAGCGATATACCTCAAAAGGTCAATAGAGTAACAGTATATAACATGCCCCAATCACTAGATTGGGAATTCAACTAGAAGAAACAAGCATTTACATTTTATGAATATATTATCTGAACGGGCTGCAAAGGACACCACGCTGTGCTAGACTGAGAGACTTGGCGCGTGTCAATGTCAGAAGTTGCGGGTTCTTGTGTGCACGGCACGGAAGGTTCTACTCAACCAAATCATCAGTCTCTGAAACACAGATGTGCGTCTCAGTGCGTAACTATGAGCAGAAGCCTAGGTCGTGAGTTTGCTTAATACGCTTAACGTAATGGAAAGTATCCCCAGGATCGCTATAATGCCATCGTAAACGAGATTAGTGTTAGTATGGTGGTGGGTCCTCCATTTCAAAAGCTTGGGGTTTTGTTAGTTGCAGTTGCGACGTTCTATTCTATTCGCCTTTCAAGCGTAAGTACAGTATAGCCGCAGCTAGGGTGCTAACAATGTGGAATGCAGTTTTCTATAGAGGAAAATGTCGGTAGCTCAGGTAGCGTAGATGATTATCGTTCGCTTGTTCGCTGAGCTGGGCAATTTGATTGCAAACGTTTATCACCAATAAGAGGTGACATCATCAGTGCGTTACTGTGGAGCGCAGTAGTGCGTAGCGGTGGGTTAGTGGTTGTGCAGTTTTGCTCGCGTGTGTCGAATTCGATAAACGGGAATCTTTCATCTTACTCTTGCCGTAGCTGTGTGATACAGTCTCCAGTTAGACCGGAGAGAATGTGGACCAATTTATTCACCCCCTCTGTGACTTTTTTTTACCTTTATCTCAGCACATCGAAGAAATTCGACCTGTCGGATCATTCAAATTGGGTACCGTGTTGGCAGGCCACAATACGGCGGATGTTGTAATCGTGACTCGTATTTTGCCCACTGGGGAATTACTGAAAGGTATTCAGAGCCTTGTGGAGAGTAAACTGGCATCTACGAAGCCAGCCGAGCCCGTCAGCGTCAATGTGCAGTATTATGGATTTTCTGTCACCGTGGGTCCATCGATTGTACGTGTGTTCGTTACGACTACTCCTTCAAACATTGCCAAAGTTGATGCGGATATACACAGTACGTAACCTTTTAATCTGAACTGGTTTTCTTCGGAACAGTCTTCACAGTGTATTGTGCATCAACAACGCTACAGTGTAAACTTTTTGAGACAGTGGTCAGCTAATAATTTCCCATTTCTGAGACTGTTCAACCCTGCGTGGTGCTAACAACTAGCAAACCCCTCTTCCTTCTACACAACCCAGATCAAAATCCTACTTTAATTATTTATACTTGTTCAAACTAGGAGGGTTTTTTAGGCATTTACAAGTGTACTGGAATAACCAATATGCCAATTCAAGCCGGACTGTCGTAAAGGCTAGTCACTGAAAAGAAATTTGGTCAATGACAGTCAGTAAGTCACGGACTAGGTTCTGTTAAGTGTAACTAACCGAGTTGGTTTACTTTCTTGATCTCGAAAACCTAAGGGTTAAATACAAGAGACCACCCAAAAACAAGAGTTTTGGCATTCCTAAAAGCAAGACCATTAGTGTATTGCTCATTCAGTTGGCATAGATCGATGTGGAATTCTCAGTGCAGTATCTTAATATTTAACATAGCGTGTTCTCTCCGAAACTCACAGATATTTCGGTTTGTGTGGCTCTTATAAAGAAACGCAGAGGTCTTTTTGTCCATCCCTGTGTTGAGTGTTGGCGACGGAGAGACAGACGAAGTTTAAGATACTAGCTGGTTGATAAATGCCACCTCCCTGGATGAGGACCCCCGGACTCAACTCATCAGTGGTTAAAGGTGCTCTTATTCTCACAGCCAGTGATGCTCTCGCATCGAATCTATCTTCTTCAGTGCGTAGCTGCTAAATTCTCCGTTTCCTCAGAGCAGTTTACAATACGAATAGACTATTCATGCCGTCATATGCAGTGCTTGGATCTGTCTCCCACGTTCTCTCATTCTCCGATAGCAGCCGGAACCGTGTAATCTTGGCACATGGTTTATAGCTGATAAACCAAACTGAACTGAAAGAGGAAACGCTGTCATCGAATGGACTTTCTGGGACTCCCGAGAGCCAAAGGGCCTATTTTTCTTTCCCCAAACTGCTGATTCAACCCTTAGGACGAAGCCTCATAATGCTGTTGATGCTAATTCACAAGTCGACTTAAATCAGTGTATATCATGAATATCGCTGACACACTATGCCGTTGCATCAGTGGAATCTTCTTGACTGAATCTGATTTCACGCAGAAAGCCTCATCTTTGGGGATATTTTACCGTTCGATTGGAGGTAATGAAGCTGAACGAATCCGATTGAAGCAACGCACAACTCAATGACTACCGCATTTTTTTCTTTGGGGATACTTTTTTGCGATAGGCAACCTGCTTACTGGTTCTTTAACGACTTGAGATTGATGAAAAATGCTAGTTTCTAATGGACCTGTAGACGACCCGTCTACATGTTTGCGACATTGTACCAGTTTGCTACTCACGGATAGATGAAGCTAACGGGCACCTGAAGCACTCACAATTCAGACGAAATATACACTCGGGTACAACCGAAGTATCATCAATGGTGCGTGAATTGCAGGAAAGGAAATACCCTATCATCATCAGGGCGCAGTACTGTATTCATATTTAGTAAAACGATAAGCTGTATCACTAATTTCCGTATATAGTATGTCCAAGCTTTCTCTCATGGGAAGAAAGCGTAGGGCGGATAACGTTTGATCTAGGATGGGCCACGAAAAGCTTAACCAGGGGCCTCAGTTGTTTTGGTTCATATTCCTTGTGAGGGCTTTGGACCAAAGTCCCATTTCGTCAATAGCTGGAGACACCCACTATTATGGCGGCATCAGGTGACCGATTACCCTTTTGCATCCATCCACTTATCCCTATTCTTCTACCTCTTATTCTTATTCTCTAGCGCTTTATCGATCCTACTTAGCCCCCGTCTTCGTTTTCACGTCATCGACGGTCAACTGCCTTCTATCGTTATCCTCATAGACAGCAACATCGAAGTTCAGCCGGGTAATTCATTTTGATAGGCCAGTGAGGAAGCGAAGATGAGTTAATCACAGTATTTCCAACCAAGTGCAGGGAGGGCCATGAGGACTCGACCAGCTGCACCCGAACCTTTCGAAATTTCTTTATTCCTTTCCACCAAGTCACAGGTCGTCAACCTCGCAGTTTTCCCCATTCCGATGAAGGCACGGAAAACATATCTGATCTCTGCACACAATCATAGAACATGCGTAGCACATGTCCAAGCTACTAAAGCTCATAGTCCTAGGTGTTTCCTGCGTCTGAAATATCTGCTGCTCAGCAAACCGTGTTCTAATCACCTTGAGTTCAGTGATGCCATCCAACGCATATGGTCGTGAGGAATTGTGGTCAAAAGCCCGAACACGCGTCAGCTCCTCTTTTCACATGGGAAAAATAGCGTTCAGCTGTAGGATCCTTTAGGTGCCCAACTGCCATGCCACCAGAAGAAAGCCAGGTTGCTTAAGCCTAGACAGGAGAAGTCGAGAGGCAGAGCTCGGGCTCGAACCACGGATCTTCCGGTTTGTAAATTCGTGCCCTTAACCACAACCGTCTTGCACAGGCTATCTCACAACCACATAGCTACACAGCCGATACTACGACGCTTTAGGTATGCCCTTTTGAAGTCACAAGTGAAGCGATTTGGTGAGTATGGTTCAGGTTGTAGTAACCCGGACCAAAACACAACTGTGCACGTTTCATCGTTCAAAAACTAAATTGAACTCGGCTAGCAGCTCTTCAAAACTTTTGTCTTAGTTTGACTATTCACAGGCTAATTTATAAGCGGGTGCAGCCGTAGACATAACTCATTTCTCTGCTTGCCGCCATCGTGTCCGTTTTCCTTACCTTCTCATCAGTGTCGGTGTACTTGTCATGTTCTTTCTCGCTTTCTCTTTTCAGTCAATCCGTCAACACAGAAGACTGCTCTAGCTGCACTCAGGCATACTCGCTGGCTGGATGACAATGTCTCACACACTGCGTAAGTTGCTTTCAACAGTTTACAGTTGAGCCCACATCACTTTTGGCGTCTCATTGTGATTAAATGTGTTCCGAAATTTCGTAACTTGGTCTGTTTGGATCACCAATTAACTACTAACCTGTTACATCTTCACTTGACAGAGTCAAGGTACTGATTAGAATTATCAAGGACTTTCGTCGACGGTTCAAAGCATTTCAATATATGAACTCATGGATGATCAATCTTTTGGTAAGTGATTCGGTCATAATAATGGACACGTTCCTATAAGGAGCTGCTGAGCTCTCCGTCAGCGCACACGGTACTTTCTTGCATCCACGTGGTACTCAGCGTCAACGTACTGGATGAAATGCACTATATTCCCTAGGAGTGCAGAACACAAACTACCCTGTGTCCAAAATCAAGTAGTTAGGATATTAAACCCTTTGAGCCCATAATCCTGCGGGTGCACTGAGTGACTCTCATTCAGCCAGTAGAACACAACAACTAATGGGTGACGCATAAGCCATCTTATCGGGTGGATCTGTCTTCAAACAGTCAAGTGAAATAGTCATTCCAACGGCATGCAGTTCACTGCGGTCCAAGTTTGAGTTAGGTAGAGATGGGACTGGATAAACAATGATAACAACAGAACTGAACCGGTCAGGGTGGGCTGTTTTTTAGTTTTATCAGAAACCTGAAGCGTACGCTTCGGACAGAATACGTCGTGACGAAATCATGGTGTCTGAGAAATTGTGCTAAGGAGGAAGAAACTGCTACGCACAGCTTCCAACCGAACAGCAACTGCACCCACGCGAACAAAGCAGAGCTATCCGTAAAATTGCAGGAAAGCCTTATTTGTTGGATCTGTTTGCACCCCCATGACACAAACTGTTGTCTTACTCGATCATTAAGCTCGGCCGTACCCAGCGTGCCTACCTAACCGTTTATGGTGCCCACTCTTGTAGCTTCATGGGGATTCCGCAACCTCCGAACATAACTCGGAGTCTCTTGTCACTCGCCTCAACATCAAACACCCTGACAGCTCGATTGCCTTCATTAAAAATTTGAATTACTGACGCTGAGCCAATACGTTTGATAAAATCAGAGTAGATTGATGGGAATGTAGCCCTCCAAACACAAGAAACCATGACAACAGCTCCAAACTCGATGAGTTCGATGAGTCAAGAGCTTACTTTGAAACAGTCTGCCGGTTTTCAATGAATGCTAATAGAGCCTCTTGAACTTGTTGCATGCAACTTTGCCTTACTGATCTCTGAACTCTATTCATCGATGTAATCTAATCATCAGGCAGTGCGTCCGATCAGTTATACTGACCCACCGAGCTTACTCATCTGACCAACGAGAGCAGAGTACTTCTGCGCTTCGGGCCACAGGACAGACATAGTACTGCAAGTGAATCCGCTTCGGTCTTCCAATATCCTCGATCTTTTATACGACCTCAACTCCAGGAACTTCAAGAACAGAGCAGCCAATTGCACCACTCCCACGTACTGCCCACGGAAAGGTTCACAAGTCCCCGTCTCCGAGTGTGGAACAGGCAGGACACTCACACACGAATGGAGAAATCAATGGAATCAAGAACCACGATGGGGGGTCTGCAATCATTTTGGTCACAATTCATCGCCTCAGTACATGCTAGAAGGTTACCCATTGTGGAACTGCAATTCAAAAATGCGATTATAGACTCCAGTACTTCAATCCAGCTGAGGTAGCAGCACTCGTGCATCGAGAGATAAATGGTACTCAATTGGCCCGAAAGTCCGATTTCCATTCAAACATATAATTTGATGTATCTTTGTAAAGGTTTTCACGTTACTGTCATGATTCTTCGCAAGAAAATGTTGAAGCGAGGCTGCCCACGGCAATCTTGACGAAAGCTTTGCCACTTTTTCTCCTCCTTTCCCAAAAAAGTCTTCGTATCACAGTTTGGGAATCTCTGCTTTATTGACACCCATTCTTCCGTCAGTGGAGGTGAGATAGCGCGAATTTACTGACCGGAAAGTCCGTGATTCGAACCCGCTCTCTGCCTCTCGATTCCCCCTATCTAGGTTTGGGCAACCCGGCAGTATCTTAGCTCTCCTGCTTCCTTCGAGTAGCATGGCAGTTAGGCACCCAAAGGGTGCTAAAACTGATTGGTTTTTATTTTTTCTCCCGTCAATGAGGCCGATGGAAATCTAAACAAAGCATGGGTTGAACATATCCTCAAATTAACGACAGATACATGGACATGCACTCCTTACAATCCATGTCTGATCCGGTTTTGGTTGACTTGAACCTTCCGGAAACGTTTTATCGTATTGCAAGAATTCTCGGTCTTGTGTGGCTATTTTATTATTCTCCTGATGATTAGTAAAACTGCTTTGACGATTTAGTATGCGACTCCTCTTCCGAAGAAAATTCGCCCGGAGAATGTGCTAAGTTTCCCCTTTTTGTGTGGTTCAGCTGCTGTAGCAGTAGCTGTGCCTAACTGCCATGCCACCCGAAGGTTGCACAAGGGCTGAGGTACTGCCCGGTTGCCCAAGCCCAGACAGGGGAAGTCGAGAGGCAGAGGTTGGGTTCGAACCACGGACCTTCCGGTCAGTAAATTTGCGCTCTAACCACTTGGGCCATCTCACCATCTGGCCTTTCTTAGAGAGCTCTTTGCTACACAACAGCTTGTCAGCTGAGGCGGTAGTTTATTAGATTTTGAATGGGACTGATGCATGTTTAGGAGTAGATTGATATAGTTTTTTAATCCGCAATGCTGCAGTTTACAGGTGGAGAGAAAATTATTCTTACCGGGGTCTTTTGACTTTTGGGCTCTATACTGATATATTTTTTGTGTGATAAAAATGGTTTGTCTTGCCTCGAGTTCACTCATACGGTTGTCTCTATCCGAGGGTTATTGCGTTAGTGACCTATTCCAGGAGTGGAATACCCGTTAAAAGAAACTTCAATAAGCCGACCAACCATGATATTCGTGTCTGCGTGAAAATCTCGACGTGTCATTTTGTGACACCTAATGCGCAGTAGACTGTGATGCAACAAAGCGTAACTTGTTTTTCACCGTCTAACCATCAAACCGACTTCCTTCTTCCTACCACAAAATTTATTTGAAGTACGACTCTCCCGTTATAAACCTAAACAGAGCACACAGAATTGGGCACTCAACCGACTGCTTGATTGATGATTGATTGATTGGCCCGGTCAGTAAATTTGCGTTGATTGATTGATTGATTGATTGGTTGGTTGGTTGGTTGACTGATTGGTTGATTCACCGACCGGTTTTCGGGGTCTTCCGCAAGAAACTGATGTCATCCAAGAAATTTCTTGGACTATGGTTTGGTTTGACGGTACGCACGTAACACACAAGCATTCTTGCTGTCTGGACTATATGCAGATAGAACAGTCTACTGTTATATTCTACTTGGATACGTCGTCGTTGTCATCAACTGAGAGGCACCATGGTTCCGTCAAACGTACCAGCTTGTTGGCAAAGGTACAAGTGAAGTTCTTGTTTCCGGTCGTGGTAGGTGTTCCCTTTCTTTTTACGAGAATAATGGGTGAATACATTCCTTTGCCGACCAGCCAACGAAATTTCCTTCTTTTTCAGGCCCTTCATGTGGTTGTTCAAAATCCGAGTCATCAACCGCTTCCAGTCAATCAAGCTTTTCGGTATGTGTGAACCTTATTCCGTGTAAAAATAATGCCTCATTTATTTGCCAATTCTGCCTGCATCACCTTGGGGCGGAATTTTTATAAACTGGAAGAATCGTAAACACCTTCCCCCTCGCCTTTCACCCTAGACGGTTTCTGCAGCTGCTGTCTTCAGGGATGCTACTTCCTGGAAGCGCTGGTGTGATCGACCCCTGCGAACCGGGTTCTTTACGGCTTCATACCACCATGACCTTAGCGGAACAGGTGAGTTCCAGGTATTTAAAAACGTCCAACCGCGCATTTCGCCCTGTTTTCTTGGTATAGTTCTATTTTTATTTGGTATAATTTAGTTTGCCATCAAAAGAACATGCTGAGTACCTGTTGAATAATTCAGTTTGCAATTGAAAGTCCGTCTTGGAAATGAAGTCAATCTATGCTGAAAGGCTGAGAAGCATCGCACAGCTGTACGGGGCTTCTCGACATTTCATCGTAGATTGACTCCGCTTACAGAAGGAAAGGTCACTTGAAAATTACCAGATCTCACGCTACCACTGATTCCGTTTTGTTTCAAGTCACTCGCCAAGGCTTTATTCACCTGTTCTTATCCATTTTCGGTTTTTTGAAACGCAACTCCTTATTCGACAACCGAGCATTTTCTTTACCTTAGCAGTCACTGATCATGGTATGTTTCTGACAATACACACCCAGCGCTTCCTCCTTATTTTAAGTTCTCTTTCAAATGTAATCTGCCTCCTTACTATATGTCCGAGTGTGAACGTCATGTTCTCGAGGTTTAGTCCAGTTCGTCAGCTGTAAACCTTTTGGTAGTGATTTGCCGCCATGCTCCCACTAATCTGGGGCTGCAAGAATAGTCAGGTGACAGCAACGCATTGGAGGCCACGGACTAACCAGACCCAGAATGCTTCTGTTTGGTATTTATTGTGGGGAGTTGAAGCCCTAAATAGTAATGAATGGGAACCCAAGTTCATAGAATGCGGACAAACGTCACGATTTGACTCTAACTCGCGAGCTCTCACTCAATGGGGGAAAGCTCTGTCAGCTGAAGTATCTTGGACTCTTACACGCACCTCCCATACATACTTAGGCGGTGTGTTGATTCACCGTACCTCTGCCGGTCATTGCTATTGCTGATTTTCACAATGGACCGGACTTTCGTCTCCCCAGACAGCCAACGGACACTGGTTTGAGTTGATGCGGTGGAGTTGAGGATTTAGAAGATTTTGATTAGGGAGCTAAATAGTAGTTCTCTTATTGCGTTATGAGTTTCATACAGAAACGCGATTATCTAAGTACCTAGGCCATCTCTCCCAGCACAGCCAGCCTCCCGTATATTCCCTCCTGTGGTTCCTATCCTGTCAGTTCACTGGTGATACATCAAAGACAATGAATCGGTGTGTTCCCGCTGTCACACTAAAGCCATCGATTAAGTGTATTATCTTTCGTCTGCCGGACCATCCGTCATCCCTGAGTTACCGGAGGAAACTTTCACTTCGGCCTCTCCTGACCAAGCTCAAACGCATTACAAATGACCTGCTTGTTCTCAACTTCAAGCGTTTTCAATTTATCCCTCATTTCGATTGTTTGACAAAGCTACTGTGTCAATGCATAGTCAAGCATCGTGTTGGTTAGAAGATGCAAGAACTATTTTTCAGTTCTGCGTGCTTTTCTTCCCGGTCTAGGTTTCCTAGTGTTTCAGTTGGGTAATCGGTTAACGGGCTGTAAAGACAGTTACCTGTGTAGAACAGTCCTCAAACTTTCTGAGGCGATAAACTGGCTGGGATATCTTTATTTTAACCACTTTCTGAGGCTTGAGAGTCTGTTAGTTTCCTGCTAGTCCCACACAAACACTCAGATAACATTCATGATCCCATCGGTCCTTCGGGACTGGTTCGGAAACCGAACGATTTGCCTATCCGCTCACTCGTAAACCATTTTCGTTTTCAACTACTTGTAAAAATGAGTAGTTAAGAAGCGATCGACAGTAAACGTTGTTCCATGAGGGCTCGACTGAATGAGGGGTTTCACTCGTAACCGAATTCCATCCCGTTCGGATTTATTTTGCAGGACGAACTTTGCTGCGCTGCTCAGACGTTGTTGCGTGCTTTACTCCACGATGCATACGAGATTCTGTTCACGTTTGACGAATGCGCGGAAGATGCGAGTTGTGGTACGTTTTCTCACGCTAGATAAATATGCACTTCAGTCCGAATTTTTACTCTTGAAGTTTTGGTGAGGCGCACTTCTGACTGCAGTATTGGTTGTGCTCAGATTAATGTTCTACCATGCGATCCATAGATCAATCTCACTTGACTGGATGAGTTTCGCATTGCATAGACATAAGTTCACTTTGTGAAATGTAATAGTGGGCATTCTGATGACTGAGTGTTCATAAAATCGCAGTCACTTGCGATCCATAGATCAATCTCACTTGACTGGATGAGTTTCGCATTGCATAGACATAAGTTCACTTTGTGAAATGTAATAGTGGGCATTCTGATGACTGAGTGTTCATAAAATCGCAGTCACTCTGATGCTATCGTATCGTTTCAAGCATCCTTCAACTTCCTAACTATGTTTATCGTTGATAGGGTAGCGTCCAAGTGACTCATTTGTAACTTCATGAGCATAATGTTACCTCGTTGAGCTGACCTGCATCTTTATTGCAGCTCCTCCAGGTTACACACTGTTATTTTTTTCATCGCCTTCCAGATCAATTCCTGCGACTTGCCTCTGAGAAAAGCACTGTTGAAATCAAGTGGTCGGAACACGTTGTTACACCACAGGATGAGGCAACAAACGGTGTAGACAGTACGCTGGATGCGCCAAAAGCTATCACAGTTGCCTAAATTCGCGCATTTCCGTGTTATTTATACGGCTCCCATCGTTCTCAAATTTCATGTTTGCTCTACTACCTTTCTTATGAAAAGCAGTCGCTACTACCTGTCTTGCTTTGTTTTGTTTTATGATCTGGTTCGTAGAGTAGTGGGCTGTTTGTTCCTTATCTTTGAACGATATTTGAGTTCAGGCTTGGAGGATGAGACTATCATTAGCGTGATACATCGTTCACCATCATTATCATCTGCACAGAGTAACACTGTGGTGGTGCTCTTGTACTTTCCGTACGAAATGTGTTTCTGATCTATCCGTGAACCCTAGTTCGGTTCGTAATTGTTCCCTTTATGGAGCGACGCAGTTCTAACACGTTCACTCTAGGTACCATCTGTAGAAAAAGTAATCCAAAAGCCTCCTTACAACGAATAACTTTATGCTCACCGTGTCAGTCTGGATTATGTCAACGGTTTACCAGTGATATACATTCAACCAAAAATATCTCTTTCAACAACACTTGGTCTGTAACACTCATTTACCAATTGCTTTACCTAGTCCGAACACCAAAGATAGTTTAGAAAGGTAATGAAAGACGAAATCTGTTCCTGTGAGGTCCAAAGGTGATGCTGATATGATGACTGAAATGATAGTACTGACGCTAAGCGCGCCAAGCCGTTTAGTGGCGGTCAGTATTGAGAAACGCGTTTTCATGGCGATTGGGTGGAGTAAGCAGCCACCGACACTTGATCAACACACGCGATTGACTGGAGGGTATCGGATAAGGCATGTGATTTCTTTCGTCGGGCTAGACGTTGATAATTTTTCGTGCTAACAGGCCCTGGAATTGGAAGAAGGGTATGGAAATGTTTATGACGGATTCATCCAATGGTGGTTGTCATTTTTCATTACACATCAAAATACAGTTCAGAAAAATGATCGAGACGTATGTGCAGACAGACAAGGCTCTGAAACTCAATTATCACTTGCGGAAGCAGTCCACTGTGACTTACCGTCACGAGCTGGCACTGGGGAGTGTCCCGCGACACTCAGAGCCTCTCACACCAGGTTGGTCAGTGGTTAGAGGTCTGACGAGCACAGTTTTCTGGCCCTCCAGTTTGGGGGTTGGAACATGATAATGCAATCGCATTTCCCGCCAAACAATGCTCCCTTACGACTAGGCTTTTTAGCCAAAGGCTTTGGTTGAGGACCCTAATCGTCCTCCTGTCTAGGTATGGGCGCCCTGGCAGTATCCCAGCCCTCGTACGACCATGATACTCATGGTTGTATGGTAGTGAAGCATCGGTGTTGAACACTGATGTCATGCTGTCGATGATGATGATGAGTGTGACTTAACAGGTTAGATATTATGGTGTATATAACAATATATTTTACTGACCTAACCGGCCACACTGAAAGACTCACTCAAAACTGAAAGTTATGTATTCGCATCTTCACTTCGATTAGAAGCAACATGAATAGATTTGAAGTAACATTTTCAGTATTTGTTCTGATTTAGACATAAGTCAGGGGACAAGGTGCTCGTCAGAACTAACGTATCGTCTGAGAACCACATCTAGTTAAGATGCTATTGTCTACCACATGGGCGCCAGTATCTTTATTGCTTCTCAGTACAAACTCGAAATCTGTAAATACCATGCCGATGGCACAGTGATACATCTAAATGCTTTCTACAGCCTTTATGGAGCTTCATAAATAGGTTTAAAACCGTTGCAACGTTGACATAACATCCTGGAGCGAAATTGAACTGTTACCGGCAGGTCATTGTTCCTTGGGAAAACGAGCCGGAATGTGCTCAGACAACTGTCTAGGTTAACTCGCTGTTTGACTGACATACCCGTTTCCAGAACAACTGGTAAACACAGAGTTGATCCGACAAGAAAGTTTGTCTTTCACATGTCTGATTAGACAGCCAGTGCTGAAGATGATTTGGCCGCATTACATGTCCTCCCAAAAGTTGACACGAAGAAGTGAAGGAGAACGATACCATCTATATATACAAAGTCCCCCGTCAGTTGCACCCCGACACCACATGAACTTCGTCAACGACATCTTTGAGCGCATTGCCGCTGAGTCCAGTCGTCTCGCTCACTACAACAAGAGCTCGATCATCACCAGCAGAGAAATCTAGACTGCTGTCCGTCTACTCCTTGCTGGTGAATTGGCCATGTACGCCGTTTCCGAGGGCACGAAAGCCGTGACCAATCACACAAGCACAAAGTAAATAACAATTCTCAAAACAGAATTTCACTAACCGAGTTACCTATGAAAGGTCTTTGATGTCTGTTGCACGTAGGATGTTCGGGAGGTCTGGGTTGCGAGTGACGGAGAGATTATATCAATCTCAAATTCCCGTAGAAATATGTCCTAATCAGTCACTCGCTTAGTCAGACAACTTGTGACTTAGTAGGAGGGCGCTAAAGGGATTACGAAAAGTTTGGTTACTAGTTGTGCAATTCACCTTCTAAGACGGTCTCCGTGACCCCTCTGCATCTAGCTGGATATGGATAAGGTGACTAACCGATGTCGGCGACATTCGTACTTCCGGTTTTCAATGGAGATATAAGCACATCAGAATGAGTATGGTGAACCGGCACTAAATTCCCTCACCGTGCACTGTTCGTTTTTTCCAACTTGAGCCCCTAAAGATAACTAGCAGAAAGTTGTGGCCATACGGTAGTGCTAACACTGAAGTCGAACAAGGTTTTGAGTCCTCGAATCCATTCAATCACCAGAACGAACTCTCAGATAATAAGCTAGCTACCTTGTTGGGAATGCAAGTTATCACGCTATTGTTCGTCCAACTTGTTGGAATGTTCACAAATTTTGGACGGCTTTCTATCACTTCAGGTCTATTACTTTTTTGTTGTAACTGTGCAACACTACAAGCTGTGAAAACACTAGTACGCTCGCTATTCATGATCCAAGTGAAAAGCGTAGTCAGACATTCCACACGAATTTTTTCTCTTACCAAGGCTTGTTGTTGTTGTTGACCACAGTAAAAAAAATCGCTTTTTTGGATATCTAGTTAGTAAGTGGAGAACGTAAACTCACCGGCATAGCGTAAACAAATAGGACAATCAATAGGCCTAGTAGAATGGCTATCAGTATACCCAGGATGAGCCATCGGAATCGTTTCCAGACAATATACTTGAATGTCTTCCACGGAGAAGTCAACCAAAAGAACGATGTCTCAGGTCGTCTGTGAGGGTGTGTGTGTGGGGGGGGGAGTAGAACAGAGATTTGTTCAGTTAACACGAATGCTGGAGCGTCTACCTAATCTCGAAAATGAAAACTATCTATTTCAACTCACTTTGGGGGCTCAAGATGAGGATTTTCGTTCGGTTCGTCTCTGGCAATTCCAGCCGGTCTTGCTATCGCCTCAGCTTTGGTCAACAATTCCAATTCCATCTCTATTTTGCCCTGAAATAAGATTTCAAAAGGTGAACTCTTTCCGTTGACTGAGACAGGTGGGTGAGATTATTGAATAACAGATTCTCTCTCAAAACCCAAATAGCAAGAGAATCGAAATTCTGGTGGTCGTTCCACAGCATGGAGTTTATCGAATGTGTCTTTTGTTGCCTGACCCATCATGGATATTTGTCTGCACATCAATATCCTGGTTTCCGCTATGGGCAAACAGCAATACTGCCCGATCATACTTGTCAGCTTTGTTTCTAATGGCTAAAGGAAGTAACTCTAGTTGAGGGATAAGATGGTCCACAACGTTCGATGTGAGTACAACCATTGCCTGGCATCCTCAAACCCAGGTACGTAACTACTCACAAGTACATAAAAAATGTTACCCACAAAGTCCAAAGCGTCTGTCGACCTACCGAACCAGACTGTCGTACGAGGATGTCGTCTAACAGAGCAAGGGAGCATGTGGCTGCATCCTTGTTCGGGCCGTCATATGGGCGGTGAATTTAAAGACGATTGTTTCGGCCATGTGCTAAAACCACGTAACTGTTTGGCGGATAACTATTCCTCTCTTACATGCATAAACGCAGCTTTTCGAGGCTAGAACTATTGAATATTAGCTCGGTGTAACTTATCTAATTCTGATTAATATTTTGGATATCTGTATAAATTGGAAAACTATGCGACTGACTGGGTCGTATAGTACTGAAGTGTTTACATAGAGGGGTGCTAAACCACCATATTCTGGCTATTTTTTCTATCCTTGCCTTACTGTGACTGACAGCTGCAATAATCATGCGATTAATGCCACCAGATTATTTGTTTTCGAGCCCTACGGGAAGGTAAAGTCCACCGTTTTCACACATTTGTTTTGCAATGTACAACATATCTTAACTAACATATGACCAACTTACGGTTATCTGCTGTTCACCAGATTCGTCGTTCATGAACGGCCAATAACCTTTTGCTCTACGACAATCGAACAGATTCATTGTCTTGACATCTCTGTTGACTGTTTGAAGCATGTTCAACGAACACTTCCTCGCGGACTTAGCCGGTGCTGGCATATTCGCCAAATTCAATTCGAGAGTCCCAAGGAAATCGTCGGCTGAGAACAGGTCATTATCCCAAACCTGCATGATTAGACTCGGCCGAACACGTCGCTCAGTTGTGTCCAACGACCAAAAATGCTCTTTTCGTTTTATCACTACTGTATTCTCCGCAGGGAGGTAGAAGAAGGGGAAGACGAATCGCCAGTTGAAGTTCCCCTCTCCATCTAGCGATCGATAGTGGACGTCGGTCATTTGACGCTCATCTACTCCGGCCAGCCATCCCTAAAAAGTTGAAGGGTCGTTCAGGTAACTAGAATATTCGAATTGTTGATTATTGTGCCTATTAACTGGAACCGGGTCCCCAATGCCTGTGTGTTCCAAGAATTTCGATCATCAGTAGTAATGGGGTAAACAATCAGCGCTTCACAGATGGAAGCTTAAGCTCCTTATGTCGTTTAATTTGCCAACTCTGGTGTCTGAATTGTAGATGCCATTTAGCAATGTCTGCTATATTTAGGTTGTAGCCAATGGTTTCAGTAAAAAATTATACGTTAACCTAAAGGGTCTCCCGAATTCAAGCCATGAACTGCACAAGGAACCGTTATGTTGCACTCCTGGATGCGTCATACCAATGCGAGTTTGATCCAACAGATTCCGTCATGAGTTGCGCACATGGGAATTAAATTAAGATGGGGCTTTATGCACGTCGAGGCTGATTTGCAATGCTTTCAGTTGAAAAGCGACCAGTCCGCCCACACAACCTTTCCCTTAGGAACTCCACTAGATCTGAGCAGCAACGCTTCTGTTCTTAGTTTGATCGATCTCTGTAAGGGGATGCAAAAGTGGAGTTCGAGGCATCCTTATCAGCAAGCAGTCAACCGGCGTCCAGACTGTGTTTCAAAAGGTGGAAAACACTTCAAGTCTTGTTACATGCATGCAATTGACTACGTGGTGTTTTGATTAATCGTGGGATCTGTTAAGAAAGAACCGCCGAGGTCAGCTGATAAGTCCAAATCACTCGGGACGTACAACGAAATAAGGCTGACTGCCTCCTACCTATTTATGGAAGACCACTCATTCTCGCAGAGACAGCCGCTCTATTTTACCTCTCCACACCATATCAGGCTAATCAACAATAATTATTCGGTTCAGTACTTCGGAACAGCAGCTTCTTCGCTAGATTAAGACCACAATAAAAATGAACGAGGGGAAATTATAAAATTGTTATAAAATTGTCTTACCGGTTACCCCAAGTGGGCCCAAATCATCTTGATATGACACTTCGGTCGACGAAATCTCCTACGCAGTCAACTACCGGTTTTATCCTTTTTAGGGCTCGTCAGTTAGGCCTAATCCCCAAATTTCCCTCAACCCCCCTTCCTACTTACGGGTCAAGATTTGTTCGCAAACTGGGTTGGTGCCTACAAAATAGTCGAATGTATCTTGGTTCAACCAACTGATGATGCTTTACAAAGGAACAACATTCAATGTGTCAAAGTACGCTTTCTTGACACGACACTACCTATTTGGTTCGTTTTTCAGATAAGCTCTGCCACTAATGCAAGAAGTGCATGTGCGAAAAGTTAAGCCCCGCCCCCTTTTTCCAGCTCCAATTTAATATACGCACACAATCTTGATCTATTTTTAGTGAAAACAATTCCTTATTCGCATCTAGATTCATTTTATGCAAATGAACTTTCTGACGCTTTCAACTCTCGTTCATGACAAGGAGACAGTAATACGTTTTTTTCAAAGCCATTGAGTGATCCATCAGCAACGTTTATGCAACAATGGCAACCAAATGACACTTTCAACTGTTTCTGACAGGTGGAGGTGTAAAGCCCCGACAGTATAGGCAAGAAATCGGTCTTCGAAAAGGAACTTGGCTGAAGCGGTCTGGGATGGAGTTTAGGACTAGTTTCATTCATTTATTGCTGCATCGCTTCCTGATCAATCATCATCTCCGATATGTGAGCATCATACCAAGGATTGACATGAATTATACTCCTGAAACGGTTAATCATACCGAGAACTTTGTGGATCCAAAGACTGGAGCTCACACACAAACCATCGAATCTCTTTGGCACGTCTACAAGGTGCAGAATAAAAGCCAATGCGGCACCCAGCGATCTTTAGTGGACAGCTACTTGTGTGAGTTCGTTTGGAGGCAAAGGTACCGAAAAACGAACATTCTGATGCAAGTTATTAATGACACGTCCCAATTTCACACTCTTCAGTAAAAACCAAAACTACAAGTTTCATATCCTCTTTTTTTAAATATTTTTTTGTGTGGCGGGGATTAATTTGTTGGCGGTGCTTATCTGGAAAAGATCCAACGAGGACGTCAGCACAGTCCACGATAAGGTTCATCCTTTCGGAAGCCCATCAGGTTGGCTAAGTCGCTGAAAACCATACTTGAGGAATATAGCGGAAGAAAGATTCTACTGAGATTTACTTGAGTCTGCCGTTGACAAACTTCGTATCAGTAATGTAGAATCTTGAGTTTTTTTTTCAAAGAACAAACACTCAGTGAGCAATCGATACATTCAGATGACACACGGCTGCACCTAAAGAGCCAGAATTCCTATGAGATAACGGGAAGTCACTTCAACTTACTGATTTATGAACCAAATATTCCTCAATGTTTATTGATTTGCTTCGTAGTTCCGAGATTCTAGGTGATGCAAGCTTTCATTAACCTGGGTGCACTCCGCAAATTCACTCAATTAACCCGGAGTCCCATTAGCTCAGTACGATGACTCACTAGATTCGCATAAATAGACTCTTGCAAAAGTTGATGGTATACATGTCGTGTAGCAACAGACAGACTGTTCATCGTAAAACAGGTTGAACTTTAGACAAACAACCCCGTAACTGGAGACGAGTCTGGTCTGATCAGCCAACTGCATTGAATAATCTTTACTCGTGTTTTAAAATACGCTATGATCTCTTCGTGAAACCATCCAGAATGTATCAATAATAGGGATGTCTCTCCTCCTGTATGGGGGNGCATTGAGTAATCTTTACTCGTGTTTTAAAATACGCTATGATCTCTTCGTGAAACCATCCAGAATGTATCAATAATAGGGATGTCTCTCCTCCTGTAGGGGGGGGGGGGACAAGTATGAGCCGCATCACAGGCTGTCCACACAGAGTTAGTGAGATTCCGAACCGTTTTTGAAGGCTTTTATGAGGGTGGATATGCAATTTACTATTTTGTCTTGAGTGGATATTCCAGATATTCAGCACTCCCATTCCGTGGTTCACAGTCTTATTTATCTCTCAGTAGTCAACCTGCGTCAAAGGTCATCCGAGGGTAGGGATACAACGAGTCGATGGTTGTTGCTCGGGGTCGCTTATTACGAGCACACTCACAAAAGGCTGCACGGGCTTCGTAAGTAATCTGAATGCTTACTTTAGGTTTAGGTTTACATGATTCTCAGTAGGTTCCAATGTCCCTAAAGAATACCAAAGGAAAACCAACTGCACTGGTCACATAGCAATAATAGTCTACCCTGCGAAGATCGGAGGTCCTGTCTTAGACGAATAGTTGTCTTGTGTAGATGTCTGTCAAGATGATCGCTGTATAAATCAATAATTTAGTTTGGTAATGTGTTGGAATATTGGTAGCTCGGGTGAGTTTATTGGTTGCTGATCAGGTGGCTGTTGATCTGTTCACCGAGCTCGGCGATTGGCTTGCAAACGTTTCGTCATCATACGAAGAGACATCATCAGTGTGCAGTTGATGATGTCTCCTCGTATGGTGACGAAACGTTTGCAAGCCAATTGTCAAGCTCGGCGAACAGATCAATAGCCACCTGATCAACAACTAATAAGTTAGTTTGATGTGAGGGATCACTTTGATAGTGATTCAGATGGATTCGCGGAGGCCTTACAGCATGCATCAGCTGAAACACTTGGTCGTATTAGAAGGTACTCCGAGGCTGGAAACCGAAAAAACGAGCTTTCCAGCGAAATCTACCGATTTCAGCCCGAAGCCCACTTACTTTGACGTAAATGTCGGACATCTTCTCACCGGTTACTGAAGTTTCTTGCAAAATCACTTCCTCCGTATTCCAGACAATAACTCTTAGCTCATACTCATTCGGTCGTCGAGGTGACACGTCCACAGCCGGTCCAGGCTCCCCCAAATTCACCGGGAACAAATCGACCCACATTTGGAGTTTACCCTGGAAACATCAAAGTTCATATCAACGGAATGTTTCTTCAGTATTTATACAGCAAAGTTTTCTGGATAACGGAGGAAACACCACTAAAATAACTACTTTTCACAAATCCCGTATTTCCGTGTAGTTGCAGTGAGGTCAGCTTAAGAAAGGTTCCACAAAACAGTCTATACACACAGACCGTTAATAGACCATAGACGCTTTGCTGCACCGTCTCCATGATTGGTCCCTCTATGAATGATGCGAGAACCGGGTCATCTATTCTTTACTTTGGTTCTAACCAAAAGAGTGAGCTTCAGTCACTGGATCTTGGACCACGGGGAATTTTGTAAAACCCTACAAGCCTTGATATTTGTCTTAAATTCTTCGACTCCAATTTCCATGCTTACATATATATATACCTTACAAAGTGGGGCCTTATAATACCCTTTAGTTCAGTCAAAACCGTGTGACTATTGTTCATCGTGCCTGTAGTCGGAAAATCTCTACCCTCAGGTGATGCCGTCTCGCTTCATGATAAAGGCAGACCAGAGGAACAACTGCACTGGCATCATGCCCTATTCACAGTCAACCACGCGTCGAGATTGGTGTAATGTAGTATCTTACCTGCTCAATATTGGGCTGCAGTGGACTATACAGTAAACGTGTTTCAACGTGCTCTTTGACTAGTGGTAGGTGATTCAGAATGTGTAGTGCCAGCCTCTCTTTCGGTTCACCTAAGTGTGGGTTGCTCTGTGTTCCACGCTCAAAGTGCTCAAGCATGAAATTTTTCTGACCAACGCGACACCTTAAGCTGGGCGTCGCCTCACTCGGCTCTTCGTACTGCGGCGGTGGGAGACAGTGGTGATCACAAAAGTTTGCCAATATAGCTGTTGGAGTCTGTGAATCACGCCACTGAGTAGGTCCTGATGTGCAATAGGTTTGTGGCAATCCACATGTGGCTCTGTACTTGGATAGGCGCCGATTTTCCAGATCGATATACGTTTCCCCGATTATGTCATCCGTGCCAAAAAGATCATAATCCTTGATCTGAATGAGTAGGTCTTTTTCAACTGGTAGTAAGCACTTCATCTGAAACAGACTGAAAAAGGAGGAATAGGATGAAATGTCGACTGTTTTAGATTGATAGGGATATTTATCCAATGCGCAGGTTCGAGCAGCTGATTGGTAGTGTTTCGATCGATTGTAGCGCAAAGCTGGAGCGCCAGTGATGTTTCAAAATAACTACTCAACTCCTCTACATAGTCAGTCGTACTGTAAATTCAGTTCTATTGTTGAGCTTTCCAAACACCACTAAACTACTTGGTAAAATAAGTAGGTGCAATAGCTCAAACTTGAAGTTACCCTACCAGTTCACTCGAGAAGTTTTAAAGATCTAGGCAGGTTATACGAACGAGACCCAATAGCACTAAAGGTTTTAAAGTATCGGTTAAGATGCAATTATTTTGTTGGAAGATCAAAGATAGGTTCAAGAAATGAGTTCATGAAATGTAGAAGACATCATGGTATACTTCTCTACAAATATAGTAGCCCAAGAATCGAGGACCCCCACCATGCAGCGCCCTTCCTGGAGGAGATTATTTCAAGTAACTGATTCAAAAGATGCAATCTAGGTACAATCATGCCACGTTTGTCAGTTTGAAGAGCCCGCGACTGAACAACGAAACACTATTCATAAGGTAGAGAAATCCCCGATAAACTGTCAGCCTACCAGCCAAATTCTGGATTCAGCGTGTTGGGGACGTATTTGTCCTTTGAGTTCATTTTCTTTTCACCCAGCTTGATTTCCACATACGGATCCGCCTACAAGACGAAAAAAGAAGCGAAATGTCATGAGTGCTCTTTAGTAGACAACAGATGTTGAATTCAAGTGCAACAAACAAAGGGACTGTGACTTCAGGGTAAAGTGATGGATTGTTGCTTTGGCCACGAAACCTGGGATGGTAAGGTGAATGTCAGCCCGCCTGAGGTACCAAACATCAGCTGAACAAAACCGGTCACTCCTGGAAAAGAAATTTAGTATCATCATGCCCAACTTTATAAATATCGCATATAAAAACTGCTTGATATCTGACAGATCGTCCATGCGGAGCAATTACCTGACTATTTTGTAGTAATAAGTTCTCCAATTGATTTCAAAACTTGTGCTAAACAAAGTAAAAGATATTTTACAGGCAAATATTCCAAATTGTTGTTCAAACCTTACACAACAAGGCTAGGTAGAGCCCACCCAACAAGCCAAAAGACATCACCTCTGTAAGCCTACAAACCAACAGGCGAAAAATCCTCATTAAACAACTCACCCGCACGCTGCGCGACCCATGCTAATTTCGGGAGATTCCTCAATAAAGTTCAGTCATTCCCCCCTTAAGAAGCTCAGCTACCATTTTTGGCCTAACTTGCTGGATTACAAAATATATCTTCTTGAATGGTCATAATTTAATACATGTGCGTGAGTAACCTGAACAGCGATGGGGTGAATGAGCAGGAAACCACCCATAGTACGATACCGTTCGACCGATGAACCTCAGCAAGGAAAAAACCAACTTCGAAGAGAATATCTAGACGCCGCACAATCTTTCCTGTTGTAATTCACGTCGAGAAAACCGAAAACGACAGAATGAATCCAGATTCAACCGACTGGTAATCGTATGAAATGCTATCAATATCTCTAACGTTGCTATCGCAATAGCCCCCCAGACACCATTTGTTTCCTCTTGTCTGGCCTAATTTGATTTGTTAGATGGTCCGTCAAGAAAGCCTCTAATTTCCCGTTTCTAGTATGGACTAAAAGAACTAAAACTAGGAAGTGAGAAGAAGCAACGCTGGATAACTCAGCATTTGATGGAGCTTGAAAATTATGACTTTCCTGGGTATACACCTCGCTCACAAGACGGTTTTACTTCAGGACTGGTAAAAGCACAAAAAACTGCTCTATTGCATTGCACTAGACAAAGTTGGATGACCAGTACTCAGGCTATCCGTGCTACGGCACCAATTTTTCTCCCCTTTGTTCTGCACTCACCGGAAAGATTGTGCCATGATAGGGAGGACGATTGTTCAAATGAGAATTATGTAAGTGTGCATTTTATATATCTCGGCTGGAGTGTCCAGCTGGTTGAGTATTTCGAAAGTCCACACTGGTCGAAGCGAAAAATTGCATCAGATACCATCAGAAGGTGGTGTAAAAACTAGCATGTAAGTGAACTATCATTCAAGCTATTCAAGTTATTCCCTTCCGTGTTGTCACAAGAACAAATTGAAGTCCCCTGGGAATGGTCAAAGTAGTAGTGTGTCAGAAATTTTGTCGAAAGTTTCGAACCGTGTTTCCATTCTCTTTTTGTTTGAGGAAAACAAAAGGCGCCTAGTGGATACTAGAGCCTTGTTCCGTAATTCGGTTGTCCTGAACGCTGGTCAGATGTTTGTCATGACCGGGTTGGCTATCAAACAGATCAGCTGGGATACCTTGGACGTGATATCCCCGTTACACCATCAGCGAAGTATCTGTGATGGACTGAGTTACGAAAAAGTGTTAGACACACACGAAATTTAAGACAACGTATGACAGTTGCACATTGTAGTGACAGTCGACGAGGTTTCCTGTTTGAATGCGTCCTGTAAACTGTCAAAATTATCAAACAAATCTGAACTCAGTGTTGCCAGCTGAAAACAGTAATGATGAACCAGTTAGAGGAAGTCAGGATCGTGGAAGCTCGTTTCAGCGATACTTCATGGACTAACAAACCTATGGGTAACTCCTTTAGAAGGGAACATTTGTAACTTTTTTTGTCAATTGGATTATCAGGAAACCACCAGTTTAGTGAACTATTATAGACGTACTATGGCAAGCCGTAAGGTATGGTAAGATTGTAGTAGCTTTATATAAAGATTGAACAAAATTAATCCATAACTTCAAAGTCAGATTGGTGGCAAGTAGACTTTTGAGCTCAGAAATACCGTAACTGGAGGCTTGATGAATTGCCTCGTACTTGGTACATCATTGATACTCTTCAACACAATATGGGGTGCACGAACCCCGTCAACTTTCCACGGCGGAACTACCCACTTGATTCCCCCTCTGGTTTCTCATTTTAGTTCGGTTTGTGTGCTGACTTCAGAGCTTTCAGGGTCTATCTGATAAGCCCCAAGCAGAACGAAAACAAGGACTGAGCTGCCTGCAGCCTTTCTATAAAATGTAAACCTAAAAACCAAGAAGCATTTGCTGGTTGTTGTTGCAAAGGAAACTCGATGGAACTGCAAGCTGCGCTAGGGAATTTCAATAGTGAATCAAATAGGAGGGACTTCATCAAGTCCCTCCTTACGGTGAGTGTGCATTCATATGAACGTAGAATCAAGCAGTACGTTGCGAATTTTTCAAGTTGCGATTCGTCTAGTGGCAAATAAACGTGGGATAACTATCGGGAACCAAACTATGGTTGTGAATAGTTGACCCCAAATTCAAACAGATCCTGTACGCCCAAATGAATAGAGTGTGCACAATGGGAACAACTAGTGGCAACATGGGTAGCAAATAACTGTTATCGGTTGCTTAAAGAAACAGATAATGAATCAGCTCCCACATACACAATATATTTCGTAGTTTTATAGTGGTGCTACTTGTGAGATCTTGCAAACAAAACTACCAAGTAACCTGTTGCATTTCCGTAGTTCTCTTTGTGAGGGTGTATACTTTCCCTGTAAAAATGGGAGTGCAGAGGGCTCTCTCAGATCTCCGCGAATTCATGTTAGGGTCAAGAATCGGGTTTCATCGTACACCGGTCTATTATGTGCCATAATCGGGTTAAGGCTCATACATTCATCTACATGCTATTTTGTTTTTGATAGGGCACTCACGTGGAACCCAGCTGA
Source organism: Opisthorchis viverrini (assembly GCF_000715545.1). Lineage (NCBI taxonomy): Eukaryota > Metazoa > Platyhelminthes > Trematoda > Opisthorchiida > Opisthorchiidae > Opisthorchis > Opisthorchis viverrini. The sequence continues at coordinate 1,509,352 of NW_008751708.1, forward strand.
GCCTCTCGTTTATGGTTTATTGAATCTGTGCAATATTCGGATTAATTTTCACTTCATTTTTTGAACATCAAGCGAACAGCCGAAAACTCCCCGGCAAGCCCAGATAACACGAAACGTTCTTACGAAATTTCTAAGGCTACTACGCTTAATGATATGGTGGTTAATTTTCACTTCATTTTTTGAACATCAAACAAACAGCTGAAAACTCCCCGGCAAGCCCAGATAACATGAAACGTTCTTACGAAATTTCTAAGGCGACTACGCCTAATGATATGGTGAATATTTTGAGCAACTAGCTAGTATCTTCCATTGTGAAGACACTCGGACACTTGCTGGTAAGGGGAAACTCAGGGAACGGAGTGATCTTACCACCCGTTCAGGCGTCCTACCGCGCACAAACTATGGCTGTTTCAGAATTTATCATCCAGTTTTCAAAACTGACAACACCACAAGCAGACATCCGGTACTTCCCAACGACCCTATTACTCAGGGTAATCAAACTGCCTACTTATGTGGAATTTGCCTTGGGGATCGCAACGTCATCCGCATAGTGGACATTCTCATACGAGTAACAGTACGTACTGCAGAGCACAAATGATGCACAACCTTTTGACCTTAAAATCTCTTGCGGTATTGGAAACTATAAAAGAATCCAGCCGTTGCATTTCAGGCTCTAATGTTTTATTCTACCAAATTCATCTAACCCAAAGGGTCTCATCAAGGGTACTGTGAAGCTCGGACGAAAACAACCCTCCTGTATCACTAAAAAAAGACGGTCAGTACACACCCATCGTGTAAACACCAACCAATAGTTCGACTAATTGACCTAAGCCTCGACTTCTCATCCCCAGAAGGGACTGTCTCACTCAAAGCGATAGAAACGTTCAGCCACGAAACTCTGCTCCTAACGTTGTTCCCTACCCAGTAATTGACCCAAACGCAACACTTTTTCTAAACCCGCGAAATGCCTCTTGACTCATTGAAAAGTGCTAATCAAGGGCGCTTAACCTCACCTGATACCAATACCAGCATTTGACCCGTTTCACTAACCAACAGTATGGTTGATTTCATCTGCCCATAGCCAGGAGTTAAGATTCACAAAGCCATATCAAATTTCCCGGGCGAACGAGGTTTGAGTTCCTGTGACCTCCATCTGTTTAAAAATTACGGATATACATCCATTTACAAGAAAAGATGCCCTCATAATTTCCCTACCGCTATCTGTCAAGCAGCAACATATCATCAGATTCGGCTATATACTAGTTCTTATGGTGTGCACGACTAATGAGGACCACACTGAGTGACGGAAACTTATTGACACATATCACAATCCACAGATACTCACCAAACCGGAAGCGTCAGATGGTTGAATCTCGATGGCTCTGATTATATAAATTCGAACCACACACTCCTCAACCTCAGGTGAAACTGCCAGCTTTTCGAAATAACGAAGAGGCAATGGTTCATTGGGATCTTCTGGTAAAGGGTAGATACGGAATGTTCCCTTGAATTCACCGGCAAAATTGTCTTCATCTTCCTCAACATTTTTTCCTTTCGTCAGCGTGAATGTGTTGCAAAAGTCACTGAAGCCCTCGTACTGCTTGACTTCTTCCAATGCCCTATTGTACACCTGAAGAAAGCGGAAGTTTGAAGTAAAAAGTAGTCATGACAAAGATAAAGATTCCNTGGCATGAGATGAGTTAAGGAAATAGGGACCCGGGTGACTTGTACATACCACTTAACAGGGTCACATGAGGTCATCTTTGTGTGAGTAAAAATCGACGCTTCGCCCATCAGCTGTATGTTGGTAGTGTAAGGAAATCTGGAAGTTTTAATATCAATTTCGTCCTCTAAGTGAAGCCAGTCTATGCTGAAAAGCCAAGAAGCACTGTACAGCTGTTTTATTCATACTGAGAACCGTCAGCCATCCGCATCTTGCGAAACTCCGGAGGGTCTCAACTCTTTTGATGCCGAATAATCTGATTTCGACCTAAATGAGGATGTACAGCTGTCCCCTCAAAAACAAACATACCTACGGAGTGAGTAAATTCTTACTGACTAAACTTGTCGTGATTGAAATCTTATGAGAACCACGATGAGCAAACATCTCTGAACCTTACCATACTTTTTAGATTTAGCGTCCGCGACGAAAATATATTCGTACATCTATGGAGGGTATTTAGGGATGAGACTGAGTAGACTGATCTGACCAGTAAACACGCTCTCACATTGCATACGAGTCAGGACGGATTTGACCAATGAGTACTCACCTCTCCAAGATTGCTCTAAATGTAACTGGTTTGTGTATTAAGCAGCCTTTCATGGCTTCGGTAACCACCCGTGTTTGTCAAGGGCCCAGTTGTGAGATCCAGTAAGGGATACCGGAATTCCACTATCACAGCCAGCCAGTGCTGTTTCGCTTGCAGCTATCCACCAAATTGTCATTAGGTTGGACGCTCAACTCAAGGTTCATTCTCAGTCTCAATCGAGGAGTTTAACGGATTGTTTCAGCATTGCATGACAAGGTTGGATTATTATCTGGTACCTGTTCGTTTCAAATGGAAAGGCTTTTTGTCATAAAGGCTGCCCTGTGGTATAAAATTTTATTCTCTCAGGATGCCGTTATGGTCCAGTAAGCAAACCATGATCATCAGTCGACCGCCGGATTAATCAGTTACGCTTGCCCATCAGTTCGAATGACGGAATGAACTAGCCTCATGTTTCCTACTGTGAGTGATGAGGGATATCGTTGAGTTTTGTGTATACTGTAGGCTACTCACGAAAGGCAATGTTCGGGCAGTTGATACCTCCCGGTGAAATGCAAAAGATGTAAATCTGGTCACGTGACAAGTTAAACTGATTCTGATGGTCCCGTCCCAACAGCGAGCAAGTAGCCATAATGCTGTGCAGGCACGCAATTTTGATTGGTTAAAGCTTAACTAAATGTGATTTTTATCGGCTCGTCAATTAATTATTTAATTGATATTATCTAATTTATTTATTTATTTATTTTGTTCATTTTATTTATTTAATATTATTATTCATTTATTTAATTTTAGTTATTTACGTTAATTCAATTAATTGCTTTTTGCAAATGCGTGCCGGTTNTGCGTACCGGTTCAGGACACAAGTGACGCGATTTCGGGGAAAATTTTCCATAAAAAACAACTAACCAAGCGGGTGCTACATCTCGGCGACGGGAAGAATTTGGAAATTGGCGGTAAGAGATTGCGTTACATTCGGGTGAATGATTTTTCCTCTAGATGTGATCCACAACTGAGAGATAGTTAGGAGCAGCAAATTGTTTCAGGGTTAACTAAGGTTAGGGCTAATAGAAAGTAAGAAGGCAACCAAAGAAGCCCCACACTTTAGGCCCAGTTGCACAATCGGTTTAACATGAGTAGAACGGTTAGGAATGACGGAAAATATCGAACNAACCTAGCAAGTGAATTAGGAAGAGCAGGGAATACAGGCTGGGCCGATACAAACTAGGAGGACCGGGAAAGAGCGGCAAAGTGTGTAGAAACTATAGAAGCATGTGGACTGAATGCCGCAGCGTTTGCAGCACATCGATCGCGAATTTTTCGTGAGATCAGCGTTCAGAGTACTGATCATTTTTAAGCATTCGAATGGACTCCGAAGAAAGGCAGAACACCGGAAGGGATGGGATGTAATGGACAGCAGTATCGATAGCAAGCATGTGGATGAAACCAAAAAATAGGTCTTCGTTGTAAATGAACATGCAGATGGGGGAAAACGGGGTGTTAAAACACTCCCGAGCACACAACTTTTCCGATTGCACAAGAAGTTTGCAGTCTGCATGACCAATCTTGGGCGAAAACTGATTGAAAAGATGCTCAGCATACAGTAAAACAGAGACTTTCGCGTATCGAATAGTGTTAACTCCGTTTAACCAATCTCGCCCATTCGGTGAAACAGGCATATGATACATGCACTGACAGGCATTTTGTTCTGGAAATCAAGCGAAAACCTTTTCTCCGGCGAAGATTTCAGGTACAGACGAAATTTGCACGACAGTTTTCGAGGATGAGCCGGACTCCCACAGGAGAATGGAAGGAATTTTAACTAGTTTCCAGTGCTATTGTGTAGATATAGTAGGACGAGAAAACGCAACCAGAATGTGGTCTGGGGACAACAGGGGCAGACGAAAAAGTCACAGCATTGGGAGCGCGGTCCCTGGAAAGGAAGAGGTCATGGGTTTGTCGGGTGTTGCCTCGCCGGTTTGAGAAGTGATTGGGAAATTTTGGAAGAAAGCACGGACAGGCAATAAGCTATGGAGAAGTGGTACGCGCCTTGATGGCAACTTGAACCAAGGCGGCTGAAAAAGCAGTTTATTTGGGATTATGATTGCTGAATTAAGCAATAATGCAGAGTTTTGCAGTGAACAGCGGAATGTGTTCACAGTTCAAATACAGGAGCGAACAGTGTTTGGACGAGTGAGTGCTATTGGGAGAGCCACAAAGATAACAGATGCATTTTAAAAAAACTGCAAGCCGAGTGCGAATAAATCAAATGGGAACAGGTGAATAACGGGTTATGAAAGATGGGCTCAAGCGCAGATCCCATCTTGAAAACGAAAAGGAAAATAACTGGGAAGACGAAGGTGAGTCAAGCAACCGGTTTCGGTAGTTTGAATGTCGGTTGTAAGCAAGATACTAGATACTGGCAAACTGAGTTAACGTCGCTGACCGGTAGCTCAACCGAGGGGGCATTTCGTTTAACACTGACTCTACTCTTGATAAGGTCTATTTTCAACAAACAAAAGAGCCCACTGGTCAGGAAAGATAAATATAGACACAACATTGCTGACCGGACAATGCTCACGAGGTCACTTACCACGAGTGTATCATATTCCATTTCTTTGTACTTCAGACACTTGTCCCACTGACCCAATGATGCGTAGAACTTGGACCACCAATCGATATCATCGTCTACTTGTTGCATATCCAGCTGCAAATAAAAAGTAATCTTTCGTCAATCTTTTTTCTACCCTTCCTTCCCCCATCCCCGCGAAAGATGTCGAGCTAGTAAATCTATGGTGTTTCTCCGACTTTTCTCGGTCAGTTCCAAGCGTTTTCCAACTGATCGGGTGTCCAACAAATGTTTTGCCCACCCCTCTGTAGTTCATGAAGTGACATCCGACATTTTTTATGAGAACGTTGTATTGGTTTCGGTTCTAGCAGTCCTTCTCAAAACCTGAGATATATCGTCCGATATATTTTTATCCCGGAATATTTTCACCTAGTTCTGAAGAGAACTGGCTTCGAAACGTATACCTCCCGTCCGTCGGTGGAATATTTGCATTCCTTCATCAGAAGGACAGCTAAAGTTGAATAGAACGGAGTCGGCCACCTGTTTTAGCATTTAGTATTTATCATTTTGTATAAAATAGACATTATTATTAGTAACAGTATTATTTCATTATTATTATTATTATTAATGTTATTATTGTTACATTTTGTTTACCATACTGTAATTATTTCAGAACCATTCAATTTGGGTATGGAGTAATCAATTGGATTGGACAAACCTTAAGAGCGCTTGGTTTTGTCTTCTTGAACCCAGTGAATTTCCACTTCATCGATTTTCTCGATGCTTCGTAGCCACCTGAGCTTGCGTCGGATGGTGGTCCTATGCGACTGGACTAAACATGGAAACATACAAAGCGATTTGAAAGATGACATCATTATTTAGTCTAAAGTAACTGAAGGACCGCATTCACACTCTATTCGAAATGTGCGAAACAGGTTTAAATTGTGTGCGTTTAAATTGTGTGACCGTACGGTGTAGAAGAATAACCGTCTGATGTTCTCAACTAGACTCACATTCCTGACATATTAAGGGTAAGGTCCGTCATACTCAAAACCCCCTAATGCACTGTACGGCTACTTTAGCTTTGTTTGGATTCACTGGTAGCTTTTTCATCATTTCTAAAATATGTATTTTGTCATACTGTCGTTAATATTACCACTAGTAATGTAAACTTCATTTTTACAGGTCTGCTAATGTCCTGAGATCGGTCTTTGTAAGCCCTTTACCTTTCGAAAAGACAGCCTACGTCATTACGAGTTTTTTTTTAACAAAATTTCTTCTTCTGAGGAAGTGGAAGTTTTGAAGGTATTTTCGGCTGCATTGCGGTTTTCCTGTATGTTTGTTCACGCCCGTTATCTTCACCGAACAACTAGTGTCATTCTTCCCAACCTAGACGAGCACGCATGCAACGGTTGGCTCATCGTCTGTACCGCGTACCCGGCTTTCTCGTTTGCATATTTCGCGCACTGAACATAACAGTTTCAAAAGTCTAATCAGCCAGTATGCTGCTAAGTTTGGTTCAGGTGACGTACATTGCAACCTAGTGGAACAAAACTGCGGTCGATTCGAGTGGCAATGCTCAATCATTCTAATGTAAAAAGTGTGCAATGAACTCTGATTTCGCTCCAGAAGGACGGGTAATTTTATTTTCCTTAACTAGATTTCTAGAGTTTTTCCTCAAAGACGCAATTCAGCGTCAAAAGTGCGCCTGGTTTCCAAAAACGGTGAATCCAAATAAAACGGTGAATCCAAATGACAGTTGAAGGGCAGAAATAAGTGAATATGAATCTACCAACTTACCGCTTTCTTCTTTTTCTTTAGCTTTCCTTTAGTAGTTACTGGGGCTGGATTTTGTGGCTCCAGTAGAGCTGGTTCACAAAGCTCTGGAAAGAAAATAAGAACTAGTTGGATATTGTGGTTCCCTTCCAAAGAAGAGACAACTATTCAACAAATACTCTTTTTTGCATGTTAATTTGGTTTTCACGAGACTAAAATGAATCAAGATGAATCTTTTGTCTGTGCTGGCCTTTTTCAACTGCATGTACTACACAAGGCTGCCTGGTATTTTAGATGGGCTTTTTCCGAAGTAGATCATCATAAGCTAGAGGTTCAGCTGGATCCAGTTGAGCCTCCCGTCCGAACCAAATTAGTACTTAAATCGGAGTAGTTGGTTAATTCCGTCCGATTTAAGTTCAAGCAGAACATAAGGTTGACGGAACCTCGGGGATTGCGCCTATCCGCTGAATCTGAAGTGAAAGGGTGAGACTGGTCATGGGCTATCCAAGAGTTTTCAGCAACCTTATAAGTAGTGTGTTATGTGTGGACAAAGGTCAGCTATCTCAGGTGTGAGTTCACAACCGAAACGGATTTGGTCCGCTTACTACGACCGTCTCCTAAGTCACAGAGATGACCCAGTTATTGTTAGAATAGTCACGCTTATCTACACAGAAATGCTTCCACTGCTTTTATCAGAAAACTACACAGATACGTGCTATTCGAAGTAGTACTAGACCAACATCGTTTACCCACGCAGACATGCCTTTGAATCAGCGCCAAGATAATAGAACGATAAATGATGAGACTTACAGTCCCATCTTAAGTTAAAGTGTAAAATTAGATTAAACAGAATAGTTCATGTCATTAGGCGTCCATAACTATCAGAATGCTGACCGAGTAACCATATATGGGACTTTTATTCATGGTACACCTACGTGAGTATTCCATCGAAGGTTCACGAAAATGCCGTTGGAAAATTTATAAGATGATACCTACCCCTGTCAGACAGTATGCCATACGGTAGGTAGGTAGGCAGATCACCGTAACTGAGTAGAGGTTCACAAACAAGACTGTGGTTATGTACTTAAATAAGTGTAAGAAACTGTGGAGATGTTTTTCTATTGACCTCGACAATGCAAAAAACCCACAGTAGTCCCCTCGATAAAGTCACCATTTACGGTGATTGTACAACTGGCATTGATGAATGATGGAGATCTTTTCTGGAGGGGACACCACGTATCGAATGTACGGATGTACCCTAAATTTTACTAATAACAAGGCGATTCAGCAGGTTAGTTCATTAATCTCGTAGCATTTCTTCGGATAACCCGCAACATGCCGTAAATATGTTCAGCTTGTTGTGGGCGCACTGAGGGATAATCCTAGTCGCAAGCTGTGTAAGTGTGTTCACTTCCATTAGATAGATGTTTTACGCATGAGGATAGATATTGATTTGCATACTCTAGCATCTTCAAGCATTAGTCTCATTCAGAGTCCTGTTCTACAGAGATTTTTAAAGGCTGCGGCTGAGGTGTAAAACATTTTCTGTCCACCTCTGGAAAGGCCACTCTCAGGAGAGACGGACTGTCAAAAGACCTACTTTGTTTGCTTCGCGGAGAGCAGTAGTTTGTGTACTGACGGATAATGAGCTGGAAAGTTTGAGAACAGTTGGCCTACACAAAAGAAAAACTAAAATTCCCATACAAATAGAATGAATGTGTTGAATACCTGACCCTTGGATTTTGTTGTGTTTCTTCCCTTGGTCGACTTATTTTTACGTATCCGCAGCCCAGTGGACTACAGAGTTATTTTGTTCTATCCCCTCAACGCTATCTTCAGGGCAGTAAGTTGTCTTTGGAGAGGCCTATTTTGAGGGACTGCTGCAGCATTGAAAGTTCCGATGGCTGGAGATCACTTATGACACCTTCCACTACGTTGGAAACAAGCTTGCTATGTCGCGAGTGGTTAGGTGAATAACGCACGACAAAACTTTTGCATTCTGGCTTTTGCTGGGGGGGGGCTATCCAGAGTGGCCTTTGTTGAAAGCCGGGGAAACAGGCTCTCGAACGGCATCATTGTCAAGCCAAATATCAATGAGAGCAACGGGAATAGTCTTAACTGAGGAGGGAATGACGGGGGGATTCAATGAGGGGAATCGCAGTATTTGCTGAAAAAGATATATATCGATTTCATAACGTGGTCAGCCAGTTAATGAAACCTCTCAAGTTTTTCTTCGTCTGTAATTTCCTAAGGAATTGGAACCCAGAAATAGCATTTTGAACAATGGCATTTCTGCCACTCTAGCTGTTCTGACCGTCTTAACTTTCCAACCCTCTAGTGTTGAAGGATGCTGGTTCTCACTGAGCCAAAAGCCAGTCCGCCAGTGAACAGCGCTACCGTGAACACCATAGATGTTAGGTCTATTAGATGTACACTAGAGCATTCTAGAAAGTGCCTTTATTCTTAGTCAGACAGTTTATGGAAAACGGGTGAGTGCGATCACAGACAGTAGATCGATGCATCATCAAAAAGTATGTAACCCAGTCAAGTGAAACGGTTAACGTTCTCATTAATCCTAAACAAGAAAACACCCAACTCAAGCTTTCAGTAGAATGTTGGTTCCCAGAAATCGAGAATTCCTTACCGGGGATATCCATTATCGGGTCGTGTATTGTCAACTTAGGTGGTACTTTGAAAGTTGCAAAGTTTTTCAAAACGTGAATCCCGACCAGAGGACGTAAACCAAATGCCCTGTGATCACGAACGCAAATGTTCATTGGCGGCGTATACAGTTCTTCTTTAGGCAACATAACGTCCAGAAATAGAAGTGGGTTGATAAAATTGGGATTCTGACGGACATCCTTTATAGTGGACGATTCAATCATCTGACCGCCAATCTCGAACTCGACCGAAGGTGAATTCACACTTGCCATTTGGTGTTTGCGCACATTTCGTACACCCCAGCACAATATTTCAATCCCCGTACGTTGGAGCACTGGGCGAATTCCTTCGGGGACGTTATACAAAGTTCCGCGACGTGTTGGTGGTAAGGGTGGACTCTTACCATCCAGCTGAAAGCAGCCGGACAGAAGATTAAGGCACGTGAACAGATACCGTTAAAGTACGTCTTGTCAAACTGCATATTTATCATAGAATAGACTAGGGAACTCACAAGGATAAGTTCAAATGCTGCCAAGAGTTCCCCTCCGTTTTTTGTGCCTTTCTCAATCTTGTGCCATTGGAGCATACATGAAAACGGCGCGTCAGCGTCCAACTTGATCATGGGCACGATCTACAACAGAAAACTGTTTCTATGAGCATACACACTATTCGATGTGTGCTCCGTTTCAAACATGAACAAAAGGTTTTTGTAGCGGTCTTGCTTTTTGAAATCATTTAAATATATTCAGTGGTGTGGAAGTGATAATAAACATTTAAAAACGAATCTCCCAGACATGTATTCCCCTCAGTCGATACAACTCAGAAAGCTTCCAGGTTTTTTAGTTTGAGTTGGAGGTCTCGAATAATTTGTATCAATCCTTATTCAAGTGTGATCGAGGAGCACGGAAGAGGACGCTGAGTTCACGGATTTCGGACCCGTCACGTGCATTTTAATTCTACTGTTGAGGGAGTGGACTAGATCATCCAGGATCATCTGTAGAGTTTGCATGTAATCACTTCGGTGCAGGATGATGAGCTTGTAACGGCTAGAGAGTTTAACCTACGAATAGCGAAACATTAGCCTACCACGCTGACGCCACCACTTTGATGAAACAAAGCAATTTCACCTGCACATAAACGGTCCCATTTTGTGTCAATAGCATAGATTATGGAGGCTTAGTAAATTGTACCTGCCTACTTCTGGACCTTGAGAAGAAATGAATCGTGTTCTGACTTTTTAGGAATATATGACAGCCTTCTTTGCCCATCCAGTCGACTTAATTGTCATACATGAATCTATGATAATGAATGTACCAAATATACCAAGTATGCAAATACTAATATATTATAACAAACGTATTGAATCTAACTTGACCTCACGATAATTCTCCCACTCATTTGCTCACTCCGATCATGTACTTTTGATCTGCACTTGTTTTGCTCATCTGTAACCAGCATTCGTCACATCCCAAAGGTCCTCCCGTCCGACAGTGGCATAGTAGTGTGTGTGTGTGTTCGTACCCGGTCTGCTAAGCCTGCCCTGTCTTGTTCTTTCATGAGTCCCGTGTAATCCCACCGCCCATCAGAATCAAGAAACTGTACGAGGAGGAGACTACCACAACCCACACCACAGAGCCAACACTCTGCTCGCCGCTGTTTGCCGTTCGAGCTTTGACACTGCACTGTATCAGTCAGTGACAGACCTGTGCATGTGGTGACTCCACGAACGTGGACAATTGAGGTTCGTCGTATGACTTTGGTTACCTTTGTGTAAGTAGTACAGTGAATTTTCGAATCCAATTCTTCATTTGATATTCGGGATCGTCAGACCTACGCATGACTCAAAGTTCCGTATCGGGAACCTCAACAAAGTGCAAATCAAATACTAATGAATATCTTGAAGGTTTTGATTTTCCACCAAGACGATTACAGGATTGTCTTGGTGACAGAATTCACAGGTGACAAGTGTACTCACTCTTTTGTAAGTAGTTTAGTTAGAACGTCACCACTGACGAAGTATAACAGATGTTTCTTACAGTTGCATTCTACTCATACGATAAAATAGTATGACCGCTGTCAGAGCAGTTTTTTCTCGTTATAATCCACTCGGAAGAGAACGCTTATAGTTGTTTCCTTCAGGTGCCTTTTCATAGGTAAAACTATGTTGCCAAATGTAGTTTTTCGTACAACTTATAACTTCAGCTTATTACGACCAGATGGAAATTTTCACTGTTAAGTTAGGCGGCCACCATCCAAGTAGAAGAAATATTTTTTAGTAAGAATAAAATTAAACGGATGTGTTCTGTCTGTCCAGCTTTCGATGGATGTTTGTTAGATCTCACTTGACATCGCCCCAGGAACTGGTCAGAGCTCATTTGGTCCCAGTCGAAGATTTCCACAACCACCGGGGGAGGACAAGTTGCAGTAATCAGTGGGTCGCCCAAAATTTCCACATTGTCGAAGATTAGTGTCTCGTCCCACGTGGGGCAAAGTGTGGCCATTATTGTCTCGGTTCTTTGGGAAAAGCCTTGGAAGGAGCAGCGCACATATGGGTCGGACAAACCGGTGTCATCTGCACCCAGGAGACTGCGAGCTTGAAACAGATAGGCCCTCAAGTGCCATATATGGATCTCTGTAGAGAAGAAACAAACGTTAGTTCTCCAACTACTCTGAGCTTGTGTCGGGCAAACGAACCGCTTTATTTGTTCCAAGGTGGAAGGAACAACGGCTATTATGCGGACCGACAGAATGGCTTTTTGAAATCGACCCACGATTACTCAGATGAGTGGTAGTCTACACAGCATAGTAGCAAAGTTGGTTTCTATTAGGTCATTGTAACAAGCACACTGAATGACAACTTCGGAAGAATCGATGAATGCGGCATTACCCTATCAATATATAGACACTAAAAAGTCGACCGTACTTTCATCAACGTAGTTAGTTTTGGCTGCAGGTCTGCGCAAGATATCTCTGCGAAGGTAAGATATCAAATGTTGTATATCACTTAAATTAGGTGATAAATCGGATAATGCGTACGCAAATTTTGCAGGTCATTTAGCGAGTGAGGGATTTAGATGCGAGAAAAAAAACGAAGAGGACCCGATAATGTCCACTAATTTGCCACAAACCTTTTGGGTCATTCGGTGCTCTTTTAATTCAGCTGACCATAGGCAGACATTGAAAGCATTTACAGGGATTTCCGACAGAATGATTTGCACGAACCACGTTTTAAAACATTTTCAACATTAGCAAGTTATTAGTCACGTCATCAACAGCAGCAGTAGCGTAATCTCAGTGTTCAACACTGATGCTTCGCCACCGCACAGTTATAATTTATCTGAAAGCCCTATTGTGGAGAAAATAATAAAAGCTAGTGGGAATGGGACCTATTGCTAGCCTACCACATTCCGAGGCGTTATCTGAAAGCCCTATTGTGGAGAAAATAATAAAAGCTAGTGGGAATGGGACCTATTGCTAACCTACCACAATCATTCCGAGCCGCGTACACCTCCAGACACTCATTCAAGCAAGCTGGATGGAAACTCACAAGAAGGACGTCATTAACGTCGATTAGCAGCTAGATCATGCAGCGTGTCCGATCGTGCACATGGAGGACCTAGCGGACCTCATCCTGAAAGTCAAGTCGCACCGACAGTACCCAGACTTTCCGTGATCTTTTTCGTACGTCTCTGTTAAGTCAAAGGTTGATCACCTCTCTTCTTGCGCCATTCTGAATTGGGTAGGTGCGCAAACAGTTACAATTACATAGTAGCGAGTCTTTTGGTCTGCAAATGAGTCGACACGCGGAATCGTTGCTGAAATGACCACCGAACCTGAAACGCCCCCTTGTGATATTACTATAACGGCGAACATTCATTCTGGAAGCTACGTTCGACCTGGTGTTGTGACGGAAGGTCAGAGAACTGTACTGCTTACTGCGGAATGCACTCTCAGTTCAATGAAACCTGCTACCAGGCCTGCTTAGAAGACCTAGTAAACATCTCGCAGGAGACACATGGTGTGTGTGTGTGTTCGTACCCGGTCTGCTAAGCCTGCCCTGTCTTGTTCTTTCATGAGTCCCGTGTAATCCCACCGCCCATCAGAATCAAGAAACTGTACGAGGAGGAGACTACCACAACCCACACCACAGAGCCAACACTCTGCTCGCCGCTGTTTGCCGTTCGAGCTTTGACACTGCACTGTATCAGTCAGTGACAGACCTGTGCATGTGGTGACTCCACGAACGTGGACAATTGAGGTTCGTCGTATGACTTTGGTTACCTTTGTGTAAGTAGTACAGTGAATTTTCGAATCCAATTCTTCATTTGATATTCGGGATCGTCAGACCTACGCATGACTCAAAGTTCCGTATCGGGAACCTCAACAAAGTGCAAATCAAATACTAATGAATATCTTGAAGGTTTTGATTTTCCACCAAGACGATTACAGGATTGTCTTGGTGACAGAATTCACAGGTGACAAGTGTACTCACTCTTTTGTAAGTAGTTTAATTAGAAATTCACCACTGACAAAGTATAACAGATGTTTCTTACAGTTGCATTCTACTCATACGATAAAATAGTATGACCGCTCTCAGAGCAGTTTTTTCTCGTTATAATCCACTCGGAAGAGAACGCTTATAGTTGTTTCCTTCAGGTGCCTTTTCATAGGTAAAACTATGTTGCCAAATGTAGTTTTTCGTACAACTTATAACTTCAGCTTATTACGACCAGATGGAAATTTTCACTGTTAAGTTAGGCGGCCACCATCCAAGTAGAAGAAATATTTTTTAGTAAGAATAAAATTAAACGGATGTGTTCTGTCTGTCCAGCTTTCGATGGATGTTTGTTAGATCTCACTTGACATCGCCCCAGGAACTGGTCAGAGCTCATTTGGTCCCAGTCGAAGATTTCCACAACCACCGGGGGAGGACAAGTTGCAGTAATCAGTGGGTCGCCCAAAATTTCCACATTGTCGAAGATTAGTGTCTCGTCCCACGTGGGGCAAAGTGTGGCCATTATTGTCTCGGTTCTTTGGGAAAAGCCTTGGAAGGAGCAGCGCACATATGGGTCGGACAAACCGGTGTCATCTGCACCCAGGAGACTGCGAGCTTGAAACAGATAGGCCCTCAAGTGCCATATATGGATCTCTGTAGAGAAGAAACAAACGTTAGTTCTCCAACTACTCTGAGCTTGTGTCGGGCAAACGAACCGCTTTATTTGTTCCAAGGTGGAAGGAACAACGGCTATTATGCGGACCGACAGAATGGCTTTTTGAAATCGACCCACGATTACTCAGATGAGTGGTAGTCTACACAGCATAGTAGCAAAGTTGGTTTCTATTAGGTCATTGTAACAAGCACACTGAATGACAACTTCGGAAGAATCGATGAATGCGGCATTACCCTATCAATATATAGACACTAAAAAGTCGACCGTACTTTCATCAACGTAGTTAGTTTTGGCTGCAGGTCTGCGCAAGATATCTCTGTGAAGGTAAGATATCAAATGTTGTATATCACTTAAATTAGGTGATAAATCGGATAATGCGTACGCAAATTTTGCAGGTCATTTAGCGAGTGAGGGATTTAGATGCGAAAAAAAAAACGAAGAGGACCCGATAATGTCCACTAATTTGCCACAAACCTTTTGGGTCATTCGGTGCTCTTTTAATTCAGCTGACCATAGGCAGACATTGAAAGCATTTACAGGGATTTCCGACAGAATGATTTGCACGAACCACGTTTTAAAACATTTTCAACATTAGCAAGTTATTAGTCACGTCATCAACAGCAGCAGTAGCGTAATCTCAGTGTTCAACACTGATGCTTCGCCACCGCACAGTTATAATTTATCTGAAAGCCCTATTGTGGAGAAAATAATAAAAGCTAGTGGGAATGGGACCTATTGCTAACCACAATCAATCATTCCGAGCCGCGTACACCTCCAGACACTCATTCAAGCAAGCTGGATGGAAACTCACAAGAAGGACGTCATTAACATCGATTAGCAGCCAGATCATGCAGCCTCTCCGATTGTGCACAGGGAGGATCTAGCGGACCTCATCCTGAAAGTCAAGTCACACCGACAGTGCCCAGACTTTCCGTGATCTTTTTCGTACGTCTCTGTTAAGTCAAAGGTTGATCACCTCTCTTCTTGCGCCATTCTGAATTGGGTAGGTGCGCAAACAGTTACAATTACATAGTAGCGAGTCTTTTGGTCTGCAAATGAGTCGACACGCGGAATCGTTGCTGAAATGACCACCGAACCTGAAACGCTCCCTTGTGATATTACTATAACGGCGAACATTCATTCTGGAAGCTACGTTCGACCTGGTGTTGTGACGGAAGGTCAGAGAACTGTACTGCTTACTGCGGAATGCACTCTCAGTTCAATGAAACCTGCTACCAGGCCTGCTTAGAAGACCTAGTAAACATCTCGCAGGAGACACATGCCATTTGACCGCACTGTACCGACCAACGTTGTTCTCAGCCGGAACACCATTGTCGCCTTCTGGCCTGCGCCTTTCTGTTGGTTCCAGAACTCTGATGGAAGGCAGTCATTTCGGAATTCTCATGGTTTGCTATCATGAGTCATACACGCGCTGGGACACTGTTCCTGCGTGAACGCCACTTTAAGGGTTAATCACAGTCGATAACAAAGCTCCCTTTACTGTGTTTTCGCGAGTGCTCAGTGCGATCCCACCAAGTATGGATTGGCAGTTCGCCTGGCCGTCCGAATCAGAATGACTCACCAAGACAACACAATGGGCAACGTTCTGTCGCTGATACTGGTTCCAAGACCTCAGATTCCACACACGTGATTGTGTGTGGAGTTAACTATTAATTTTCTCAAAAAACTACGGGTATACGCAGCCCCAAACGCTGTACTGCGAACACCGCTTAAGGACCCGAACGTCAGTCGATCGCCCTATGCAAAGTCCCCTTTAAGCGTGCGTTGAAACTTGGTTCCGCGTGCTCATCCCCACAGGTTTATGAGTGAGGGTGGTTGACTATGGTAAGCCCATTGTGACTAGGCCTGCTCGCACTCGGTTGAGCTGCAGAGAGTGTCGCTGGGATAGCCGCATTAAGTCGTGGGTAGATCAAGAACACTTGCAGTCTCGTAATCCGTGAGCAGAGCTATCCTAACTTTACTTGTACTGGTATATAGTGTGTATAGTCTATCTTACGAAATATCACTGAGACCACGTTTATTTCTCCACTTCCGTTCAATTCAAGGCAAATGTCAACCCAATTTATGATAGACTTGATGTCGGTGTGCAGAAGCCGCATAAAACATCATTTTGACAGCTAAAATGATGCGAAATTCTATCAAGACCATTCCAAAACCACATGGAAAGACTAACGAAGATTAGGATACAACTTATTTTGTGATTTCGTATATTCTAGCAATATATGCGTGATCCTCTATACATCAGAAAATGACTTGATTGTTTTCATTTACCTATGCGAAAACCAGGCTTTTTAGTTGTTTTACAGGTTTTTGTAAC
This sequence comes from Opisthorchis viverrini, assembly GCF_000715545.1. Lineage (NCBI taxonomy): Eukaryota > Metazoa > Platyhelminthes > Trematoda > Opisthorchiida > Opisthorchiidae > Opisthorchis > Opisthorchis viverrini. Next base: position 1,526,131 of record NW_008751708.1, read on the forward strand.
ATCATCAGGTTCACCATGTGCAAGTTTATTCTTTCAAAAATCGATACACCCAATTGGTCTAGTATATCTTAATGCACTTCCAGTGAACAAAATGGTTTTTACTCACGGTCTTTACTCCCTGGAAGGTCATCCCTTAGAATTACTGAAGTCAGTAGGCTTTGTTTGAACGAAGCTCCGATGTGGAGAGAATCCCTTGCTATACACAATGACGTGCCCGTGATCGTGGGAACGCGTGAGTAAATTTCACGTTTGACTCCTAGCTCATGATGTTATACATATATCCCTTGGGGTTTTATTTCATCTACTGCGGTAGGTGCATGGTTTCAAATATCCTTAAGGAAAGTGTTTCATTCTAGTGTTCATGTACAATTGTGACGTGATTTGGCCGAGCATCCGTCGCTTGAAACTAAGCGGCAGCAGCTGAATCCGTTCCTCCCAAATATGATATTGCTTGGTGTCCCGGCAAACGGTTGTATTAACAGACCAGCAATAGAATGGTAAGTAGGTAATAAGGATAGTAGTTGTCAGACAACATTATGAAAAGAAATAAGGAGCAAAGAAATCTATGGCCAAAATGCCAATCCAAACAATCGTCCTAACGCTATGTTGAATGTAAGGAGTGCAGTTAGTTAGGTGCCCCAAGTCCGGTTCGAAACCTAGCTGTGTAGTGGTAAACGGGTCTCGTAGAAAATGCGCATCTGTGGCCTAATCGCTTCACCCTGACGGCTGCAGTTGATGCAAATTACCAAACCTACGAATTCAGCTTCCCTGCACTTTGTTGAATGCCTCACCGCTGGATAGCTTTAGATACACTTCTTTTGAATTTCTAGTCTAGTTTGCGGAGAGCATCGAAGGTGAAAATTCACCCGTGGGAATGTGTGGACAGTGTCGTCTTCATTTTCAGTGTATCGAAATTTGAACGCGTCAGTAGCTGCACCGAAATGCCGCGCCACCCAATTGACATTGTAACCGCACCACCAGCGAAGCACCTACACACTCAAGCGCTCAGTGTCAGGTTGAACCGGCTCATCGTCGTCCGCCGGCGTTGTCACATGTTTCTCTCGCTTTCCACACGATCGGCTCTATTCCCAGCTGTGGCTACACCAGTCGTGTTTTGTGACAGCACTTCATCACTTGCCTTACCTGCTGCCTAGGCAACACGGTGCGTGAGATTACTAGGTCAGCCTCGAGCTAACCGGGTCTGCATACGGCTATCCCGGCTGCGTTCGCTGTCACTCACACAGGCCTGTGAGATCTTGGTTAAGTCGGCTTGCTCACGGATTAGTGGGTATGTCGCACAGCCCCGCAGATCAACAGACACGTTGACGCATGGGCTTTGTTTTGGGTGCTTTAGGGGCGTGTACAGTGGGGCTTGGAGCAAGGAAACCTCTGGACCGAGACTTGTGAATGTCGCGACCTAGGGTTTGGTCCACTGTGTTGCGGTGGCAACTTTTGAGAGCTCTAACACGCGACGGTGGCCAATCCCAGTCACATGTACATTGCGCGAAATACCGTATGCCTTACCTGCTGCCTAGGCAACACGGTGCGTGAGATTATTAGGTCAGCCTCGAGCTAACCGGGTCCGCATACGGCTATCCCGGCTGCGTTCGCTGTCACTCACACATGCCTTGCCACAGTGGGATCTTGGTTAAGTTGGCTTGCTCACGGATTAGCGAGTATGTCGCACAGCCCCGCAGGCCAACGATCCCGGCTGCGTTCGCTGTCACTCACACAGGCCTGTGAGATCTTGGTTAAGTCGGCTTGCTCACGGATTAGTGGGTATGTCGCACAGCCCCGCAGATCAACAGACACGTTGACGCATGGGCTTTGTTTTGGGTGCTTTAGGGGCGTGTACAGTGGGGCTTGGAGCAAGGAAACCTCTGGACCGAGACTTGTGAATGTCGCGACCTAGGGTTTGGTCCACTGTGTTGCGGTGGCAACTTTTGAGAGCTCTAACACGCGACGGTGGCCAATCCCAGTCACATGTACATTGCGCGAAATACCGTATGCACACAAGACAGTCATATAAGGACAAGCTAAGAATGAGTCCAAAACTTTACGAGCATGGGACAATTGTCCACACACTCACATTCAATTACTGTTTTCTGCAACATCGACTCCTGGATAAGTGAGGTCAAGGTGAACCTTTCCAATAGCTGACCTAAATGGGTCTCAGTTATCCAGTCATAGTGATATTGGCAACCGCACTGCTGTTTACCAAGATCGGAGAGACGAACATGATGGTTTGTGGTCAATGACGCTGTTGACTAGAGTAATTAAGTATGAGAGATTTCCTGTTTCCGTAGGATGAAGAACCCGCTACTCGTGAGTTTGCTGAAGGCCCTTCGGTAACCCACGAACGGTTTCATCCTTCTCGGCAGGCACAATCCCAGAGCTCCGGTCATCACTATGTTCTACTTGAATCTGAAATTCACGAAAAAATTCGCGTGTATCTTATGGATCTATTTTGTTAACAAACGAATCAGTAAGTGGTTTTAGTGCTGATTGAAAATTGAAGCGGAGGATGCGACCGCTGGATAGTTTGGGACTGGGTCAAACCTAGGAGCTAACGATTGTGTTAGGGTGTAGACCGCAGGGGCGGCTGGTCACTGGATGAGATATGTTTGCACTAATCGAATTGGTTGGATTTTCGTTCGCGTGCATGGTGTGTGCCTGGGTAGCTGGGCAGGGTAGGTCGAGGCACCAGCTGATGCACGAGTGGCTATCCGTCCCGATTAACTCTGCAAAGTTGACGGAGCAAATTAAATCAATCTAACTCTACGATGAGATTCGTTGTTTGCATTCACCTAACACTGGAATAAAGGTGAGATAAGATTGGCTTACACAGATATTTTATCTGTGGTCTCCTGTCTTGCGAGCACGAACATCTAACTATGTGTATAAAACTGCATGAGGGTCTCACTTTTGGAAGATTAAATTTCGAGGTCCTGAAAGAGCACATTACGTATTTGGTCCAGATGTCCCACTTGAGGATAAACACCCGAGGAATGAGTACATTGTACACAATTAACAAAGCCAGTGGTTGTAAACTCATGTTGAAGCACTGTTCAGGGAGACGCAGACAGACAATAATTTCGCATTTCACAGAGAGTTCCGGGTTCGCCACTATCAAGAGGGTCAGCTTCCTCGAAGCAACCACTGAATGCCCGAAATCTACCGAGACTCTCAACTCCGCTAGATCTTGACCGGATAGACAACGCCCCCTCAATATGCAGCGCTTCACAGCCTTGTATCAAACCCAGACAGCGCGAGTCAGCGTTGATCAGGGTCAGCAAAACGCCCCCGCAATATGCAGCACGTCGCAGCCCCTTACCAAAGCCAGACCGTGTGCATCAGCATTGGACCAAGTTCAGGCAGGGCCCTTCCAATAAATAGCTTAAGACCGTTGTACTTTTTGCATTCGCACGCACTCACGCTCTCGCACTCGCTTGTTCGGAATATAGCGGTTTTGTTCCCTTCTGTGAGTCTTTTTTCTCCGGCACTAGGCACTGGAGCGGGTCAGCAGCAGACACCAAAGATTGACGAATCAGCAGATATAACAGCCACTTAATGCCAAACAGAGCACAGCAAACGACTGCACACCCTGTCTCCACCTTGGAATGCTAATTAACATCTTGTGAGGCGTTTCTTGCCTTTGGAAAAAGTAGGAGTTGACAGCAACTTTTCTGCGAGGTTCATCATTTCAACGCAAGCAGCTTACTTCTGTTCCCTCCGATTGGCATTCTCGGTTCGCCTTAACTTTCGTGCAAATTCCATATGTGTCTTGTCACACAAATCATGGTGTGAATGGTCTGTTTTAAACGGAAATGCCAATCCGTATATTATAGTTTTTGTACAGTGGTAATAGGGCTCCCTGTATCTTGTTGCAAACAGGTTTGCCACAGAAAACTTTGACTTAAATTTCTGTTTGTCATGTGAAGAGGAAGTTTCATAATTCCGATCTTTTGTGGTTCAGCGGTTCAAAGATATCGATTGTATTTGATCGGAACTCACAGCGATGCCAATTATCAGCGAACGCAAATCAACAATTAGGTGAGAAAGATACTACTTACTCTGATGTCTGAGGTAAATTCTCGGAACCGCCAGGGGACCCTGTCCCTTCTGTGAAAAAGACAAGAAACACGTCAGTTAGACCACTGTCTTCTTCATGAAGTTTGAAAGACCTGCTCCTCTGAAAATTACTTCAACCTACCGTCGACTTGTCGGCACCCTCAAGTTTCAGCACATAGTTCCCGTCATCGATATTTTCCCTGCTCGGGACCATAATTCGATGCCACCGACGCCGACGGACCATGTCCACTTTTCGTTCTTTGGCATGGAACTTCGCATCGAAGTTAAACGCATATTCCCAGGCGTCATCTGTTTCCGGCATAAAGGTCTGAAAAGATATAAGTGCAAGGGTGAAATGGGACTCAACTTGCGACATCACGCGCCGCCTGAATTACGGAACATCAAGGTACGGTACACGCCTTACCAGACTGCAGGATAAACTCAGCGATAAATGTGAGGGTGCTTTTTTATCACCCCTATCTACCTGTGGTGCTGGGCCTTTCTCTTCCAATTATATCCAGAGCATCTTAGATTGTAAGCTATACGAAAATCAAGCGTATCGGCACTTGTTATTTAAGAATCTGACAGCTGGACAATTGCCAGAACAACTCCTAACGTTGACGATTCTCAAGGAGGACCTGATAATTACCAGATGACGGGCTTGGTTTTTTAAAGGGCGAATAACAAAAAGCAGAAGCAGTTTGTCCGGAAACAGCACGCTTCGCGCCGTGTGGGATTCATTTGATATACGATGAAGGTATTAGTCGCCTGATATTGGGATCCGAAATTCACACTTGTCAATCCAATAACAAGTGGCTGCCCGTTTAATTTGAATGCAATGTAAGAATTAGGTAATTCTACATGGTTCAGCACATGCGTCCAAATCGTTCAGAAGTCGGACGACCAATAATCGGTCAGATTTCTTGCTGACGAAACGCTAAATAGATAGCTTCTTCAGATTGAAGCATTTCAGCTTTTTTAAACTTGTGCGTCAATAAATTACCTATTGATGAACATCTAGCCATCGGGCTGCTCTGCACAAGTCAGCAAATGTCCTGTAATCGACAGGAGTGAAGTTTGTGAAGTTTGTGTGGTTTCGTCAGAAAAAACTAAGCTTATCCCTCTTAAATGAGCTGCAAGCATTCACCGTCAATAAAACCTCAATTTCGAAGCCTGGATAATTGTTCTGGTGACTGAAAGTGGAAGTATGTCCCCCAAATCACACGGCTGTTGCTAAGTTCCTTCCTTCCGCACTGCAGCGTGGGGCATTCTCTGGTAAACAGTACTTCTATGTTGCAATTGTACAACATTAATCAGTCAACAATACCGAAAGTATTCGTATAACACGTGAGGAAAAGCGAGTTTAATCGAAAGTAAATCTTTATTATTGATCGCGTTTGGTTTCTCGGACATTTGCATATTTCGTCACGGTGCACGTTCACTTTTATTGAATTTCCATACAGAATGGTTGACAAGTTTACAGAACGGGAATCTTTATTATTGATCGCGTTTGGTTTCTCGGACATTTGCATATTTCGTCACGGTGCACGTTCACTTTTATTGAATTTCCATACTGAATGGTTGACAAGTTTTGGAGACAGAACGGGCCATAATTGTCCACAATGCCTGAACTTATCTTTTTCTTGAATTTTCGACATTTGTGGTTGGTAATATCCTGCCCTTTCGCTCGTAACCCCTTCCTATAAATATATCACACTGTTCCAACTATTTTGATCAAGAACTATCAGGCGTAAATTGTCTTGTAACCGTAAGCAGTTCCGCACTAGCATTTATCTGTCTTCGCGTTATATGTTAGTGAGCACCCGAAACATTCACAGATCACCGCTTAGTAACCCAAATGCAACGGCCTTTCATAATTCACAAGTGTAGATGCTTCATTCTTGTTTACCACCTGTGAATGAAGTATGCCACGGAATGAACAGTACTCCAGGGGCAAATGTCAAACAATTGTGAAACCAGGATGCTGGTAAGCAAAGTCTTGTTGCCAACGTGCCAAGCGCCTTGAATCTTGTCTACCACCTGTGAATGAAGTATGCCACGGAATGAACAGTACTCCAGGGGCAAATGTCAAACAATTGTGAAACCAGGATGCTGGTAAGCAAAGTCTTGTTGCCAACGTGCCAAGGCGCCTTGAATATCTGGCCCATAAGCCGTATTCATTAAGTCTAAATGGTCTAACCAGTATCTGTGGTCCTGAGATTTTAATCGGGCATAGCTTTTATGTCAGTTTGTGATGACTGGGCGTTGGAGAAACGTGTGAAAGGTTAACCTCAAAAAGACGAAACAACCCATGATGAAATTAGTCACAAGACAATTGAGGTTTGTCAGAATCCCCTTTGATATATCTATTTCGGTCTTATTGTCTTCTTGAAACGAGCTCATGAATTGCGTATATGGTAGACCCTAGCAAGACCACTGCTTTGGGAGATTCACGTTGTTGGAAAGCTCACAGGTGTTTAAGCCGCACTACAAATCGGTAGACTTTCACCCAAAAACTCAAACTGCTGGAGAACAATATAGAAAAACGTTTACTTGTACCCACTTCTTTTTTTATTATCACAGAGGTTTCTTGGAGTATTCTCCGACGAATAACCCTGCGTCGCCGAAACATGTGGAAGCGTTTCTCCACAGACATATACCCTCCAAGCGCGGCATTGACTGTGTACTCAAAGCCTTCATTGTCACATGGTCGATTGTAGTCTATCTCCCAATCCCCGTCCCAAACCCAACCATCAGGCAGAGGGAAGTCGACAGGGCTCTCTCTGGCTTCCCCTTGTGCATCTGTATGAGTAGGTAGCGCAGGTGCCCAAGTGGTGGTCGCGGTTCGTTGTTCGTTGTAGAACAAATCTTCCACAAAACTGGTTTGTCCGCAATCCTACAAAGATGAAACGCAAACGATAGGAAGATAACAAAAAATGGCACATTGTTTCATTTAAGTGGAAGAAGACTGTTTGAATTTTCATAAGGAAAACTAGACACAAGGTTGTTGAAAACTCAACGACAGCCCATCGTCCTTCCACTGTGGGCGCATCACGTCGGCACAGTACCCGAGTTTCCGTTAAACTCACATTCTACTTGAACCCAAATTGCAGGAAATTTCAGTCAACACTCATCTGCATAAAAATTAGACTTCGATGGGAGACTCACAGATGAATCTCTCGTCTATGATATTCTTAAGCTGGGATACATTTAGGTCCACCGTTAAAACCGAATTAGCTTGCAAGTGAGAATAGGCCTTGGTTTCCGTAGTGTTTTTATCCCATTTATGCAAATACTTCTGGATCGAAGGAAGTGTCACCTAAAGGAGGGGTTCAAGATTTTAGGAGGTAAACATGGCACACAGGCTTGCAGACTTAAGCTACAGCAATAATGATTGTGTGACTGTTGGGTGGCCGAACCATTTTGCATCCAAAACCCGAATGAGTGCAAATCTTATTCTCCGTAATGAAATTTCCCTTATGGGTGAGAAAACTTTCAAGAAGGGATGTCCCCTGCGCGTACGCTGAAAAAGATGCACGGAGCTAGGGGGTTGGAGCATGGGGGCGTACTACAGATCCACCAAATAGATTTTGGCTAGCGTTGTAGCATTCATTGTGCATTGCTGACCTCTCATTTATAAAACCTATAATATACCGCGCTACCGGGCATGTCAGGTCACACGAGTAACGACACGACCATTAACAGCCCACACTTGACCTCCCTGTGTTTGTCTCTGGTTGAGGTTGGGCAGAAGAATGAAACTAGTTTGACTGAATTCGAGAAATACACTCATTTGCAAATCAATTTGGTTTTCACGAGAGACTTAACTGAATCTCTCGTTTATGATATTCTACAACTGAATGTGCTGCACACAGGCCGCCTCATGTTTCAGTTGGTACGATATTCGAGATATCGCAGTATATGTTCATAAAGGAAACTACTCACGAGGTTGCTGAAAACTCCTCGACAGCCCGCAACCTGTTTCGCCCCTTTTGGGGCTCGTCAAATAGGCGCAGTCCCCGAGTTTCCGTCAATCTCATGTTCCACTTGAACTAACATTAGACTGTTTTCGAGAAATACACTCATTTGCAAATCAGTTTGGTTTTTGACTGAAATTTCCCCTGGCGGGAGCAACATAAGTTGACCAATGTATAAGCACACCGCCTAGTTAAACATGTCTATCCCGACCAGTCGAAAAACGTCAAGCGTTTCACCATGAAAGTGTAGTTTTGTCGGGCACTTTGCTAGTGTTAGTACTGTTTATTGATCCTTTCAAATCAGCTGACTAACGAAAAATTTGTTCGATTGATAGCCACCGCATATACGTTTGATGCGAAAATCATTGGACTACTGATATCTTACTTTTCTGTTTTACAAAATATACTACTTCTTTTTTAATGCCGTGGATACATCTTGTTTTATAAAATAGCATGGTAAATAAATAAAGTCAGTGTAGGTCGGGGGAATATCATAAACCTTCAACACAGAAGTAACTAGCTCCGTTTGTTCTCATCTATATCACACCGGTAAGTATAGGAAATTAGGCATATTATTAATAAGGCGTAATAACCGTCATACTCGGCTTTACGAAAGATGTCAATCCTAATGTGCAATCTGGAACCAATGAACAAACATCCGGAAAACCAAAGGGAATGACTTGGGTATAGGAATAGCATGTTCATAAAAACCGTCATGCACAGAAAAGTGATCAAAAGAGCAAAGAACCTTTCTGTAGAGAGATGAAATTTCCGGATTTATGAACCAGTCTCCTGACCACTTCCATCCAGGAGGTAAAGTGAACGATTCTTTTGTAAGCTCCAAACGTCCAGTGGTATCCGACCATGGAGGCCGAGTTAATGGTGGCCTGGTGGTGACCCATTTTCCGACTATCGATGCTTGGTTCTCATACTACAAATAAGAAAGTAGGATGGGGTAAAATATGGTCTGTATAATAGAAATCAGCCAAAGCGTAACATCCAATCTTACTATCGGCATCAGCTTTGAGTAGCTCGTCGATTAAAGCGAAATGCACACTATTTCTTAGGTGATGAGGTGCAGAACTCCGTGCCTCAAACAAACCAACTTAAAAAGGGCCGACCATTAAGACCCATTCAAAACTGATCATTGACTACCCGCTCTTAGATGCTCCAATTCAAGCCATTGTTTCTTACTTGGCTTACTTGCTAGCGGAAGGCTCTGATACAATGGAGTTTTGAAGATTTTGTGAACCCCAATCTTTCCGGTTTCGTTTTGCTGCACCGGTTTGGCTTCACTTTCCAGTTCTCTGTTCCTCAGTTGATTACTTCAACAAAAGATGGCTGTGTGCACAACGTGATAACATGAAATAGCCAGTACTGTGCAGTTTGGGGCACGATCTCGAGGCGTTATTTATGAAAACAGTACAGGACTAATAATTTTCTCTTTTGAGCTGTTCAGAACAGTGTCATATATCAAACATCATGTCAATAAGACATCAGGCTCAACGCATTCCTTTATCATATTTTCCTTTCGACATCTGATGATTGGATGAATTTCCAAAAGATACTTGTTATCTCCACGAGCAAACCGACAAAGTTCTAATCTGTCATTGAACTACCAAGAAGCACTCCGTTTAAAGCCACTTGCACATAAAAGTGGTGCAAATCGGAGATATGAATGAGCTTTGCATGGATCTTTGTGGTATGATGCAACCGAACATGGGGCGCGGGTCAGCCTCAGAGTTCATTTTGGCTGAGATTCAAGATGTGAGACTATCGTTAGGGAACTGCCGCTATAGTCCCAAAACGGGGTAACGCCAGCTGTGGGTTGCTGGCAACTTTCGATGATTCCTACAATCTAATCTAGGAGAAAGTAGCGAATATACAGTCATTTACAAACTAATTTGGTTTTTCGAGAGACTCGCCTGGAACCCGGCTGAGTCTCTCGTTTGTGATATTCCCAGGCAAGTGAATGTGCTGCCTACCCGATGAGTCCCAAAAAGGGCGGAACTGGTCATGGGCTGTCGACGGATTCTCAGCAACCTTATGAGTAGTACTTACTAAGAAAAAGTAATTTAAATTCCACCTTTTTGTACAATGCTGTCATTTTAATTCTTTGCAACTTCTTCACTTTCGGGGGAGGGGTCTCTTGAGACTCTGACATGCACTTAATCGGTTAGCTCTCTATAACTTCGCCCGAAGGAATCCTATCCATTTACAGAACACTGATACTATAATCGGTGTACATTAGCGACCGGTCCTAGTATTTCCGATGAATGACGGTATTCCCTTAATCCAGTTGGACAAACCCATGCCTGAGCTGATACTCAGTGGGCATTTGCTTATTCTTTAACATTATCTAACTGCTGGAAGCTATGCAGAAGTATTCCCTGTGTTATTTTCAATTGCTTTACAGAAACAATACTACAGAGGCATAAGGCAGTAGACAGACAGACAGACAGACAGACAGACAGACAGACAGACAGACAGACAGACAGACAGACAGACAGACAGACAGACAGACAGACAGACAGACAGACAGACAGACAGACAGACAGACAGACAGACAGACAGACAGACAGACAGACAGACAGACAGACAGACAGACAGACAGACAGACAGACAGACAGACAGACAGACAGACAGACAGACAGACAGACAGACAGACAGACAGACAGACAGACAGACAGACAGACAGACAGACAGACAGACAGACAGACAGACAGACAGACAGACAGACAGACAGACAGACAGACAGACAGACAGACAGACAGACAGACAGACAGACAGACAGACAGACAGACAGACAGACAGACAGACAGACAGACAGACAGACAGACAGACAGACAGACAGACAGACAGACAGACAGACAGACAGACAGACAGACAGACAGACAGACAGACAGACAGACAGACAGACAGACAGACAGACAGACAGACAGACAGACAGACAGACAGACAGACAGACAGACAGACAGACAGACAGACAGACAGACAGACAGACAGACAGCAGGCAGACATACAGGCAGGCAGACAGGCAGATAGAAGACCACCACCTTTCTTTTACAAACTAACTTACCGTCTCTGCCATGACCTGTGTGTTGGCTTCCGTGTGGACATCTTTCCAGTTATGCTGATCCTTCTCCAGCCCTAGCCAAATCACCAAACGCAGCTGAGCAGGGATTTTCCACATGCTGCTATCTTCCTCTTTGTTGAGTCTGGGTTTCTGTAGGCGCATATTGACAAACAGGGGGAAGGTAAACGTCAAGTTAGTAAAGTATAGATGGTTCTACACTACTCGTAAGGTTAATGAAGACCACGAGCGGTTTCGCACTCCGTGGGGCGCGTAGTCCCCGAAACTCCATTTACTTTTCTAGTTACATGTACAGAAGTCTTGTTCAATATTCCTTTGCCAATAAAGTTGGTGTTGACGTGATACTTGCTGACATTCATCTGAACCTCTTGTTTGTATCATAGAAGATTAAAATGCATCACTGCTAGGTAAATCTTCTCCCATCAAAAACCAACGGACTGACAAAACTGTACTATGAAAAACCAATGAGAACGAGACCAAATGGCGCTATTTATGATACTTGAACGGCATTAATTACTGCTGCTTCTAGTAATATAGTTGAGGAGAAAAGAACATAGTTCTTGAGATTGCCAAGGAAATCAGTTGAAACTTTCCTGCTGGCACGCTGAAAGTGTGTTAAGTATTTTCTGATATTTATTTTGAGTAATCTTATAGGTGATCAATTTGAGTGTATGGAAGGGTTTGATAGAAAAGCTGGCAGGATGATGAAGGCCTATACAATGATGAATCGAAAAGCCCATCTGCATGATTTTTCATGAAGCAAAACGTAGTCGAGTAATCGATTATCCGTATATGGTCATCTTTATATATAAGGATACCCAATCATATATCCTGTTCGGCACTCTGTTTCAGGCAGTTTGTCGATAAGCCATTGTAGATTTACCTTGACGTCCCGACATGAACAATGCATTGTAGATTGCGTTTCTCTCTTTCGTTACTGGCTTAAAATCAAGGTTTCTGTAACAGGTTACATATCGCCAGGTTATAGCTGTAACTCATCGCTTGTGTGACTGCCAATATTTCATACTTGTTATCAACTTGGCACTCGATCTTCTGGGGATTCCACTTGTCCGGCCACATGTGAGACATGAAACATGCTATGTAGCTACAAAAATGTTCTTACTTATGCTGCCGCTGCCTAAGCGCGGGATAGGTGTGTGGCCGTGCGAACCCCATAGATATGTGCCGGACGAATACTAAGAACCACCGAGACCTGTTATCATCGTGTATGTAGCTTCACTCATTTTTTGTGCACAGCTAATTGTTGAACAACCTAAACCAGTGTGCTGGAGTTGACTTTGTTTGAAGCTTAGAAAAGTTATAGCGAGTTCTCTTTCCGAAAGCACCAATAGAGTCCATCTTAAAAGCATTGGAGATTACTCAAACCCGGTAGCACATTTGATCACTTCAAATTTGAGCTAGATGTATTTAGTTGCCAGACACACTCGTTGATGAGTTGTGTTTCATTGTGTAAAAATACTCTTTGCTGTTTGGTAACTAATGAGGCGAATGTTCCGCTCATTTGATCACTTCAAATTTGAGCTAGATGCATTTAGTTGCCAGACACACTCGTTGAGGAGTTGTGTTTCATTGTGTAAAAATACTCGTTGCTGTTTGGTAACTAATGAGGCGGATGTTCCGCCCGTATTCTGAATTGTTCTCTTTCAACTCATGAGTTCAACTTAACTACTATCCACTATAACGTTAAAGCAAGATGGCTCAGTGGTTAGAAAGCGAATTTACTGACCAGAAGACCCGTGGTTCGAACCCAACGTCTGAATCTCGACTAATCCTGTCCAGACCTGGGTAGCCTCGTGTTTCCTTTGGGTGGCATGGCAGCCAGGCACCGGAAGGGTGCTACAAGTGAACGAATACCTTATCTTCACAACGATAACATAGACAGACATCTTCGGCTTGGCTCAACACGGTTGTCCATTTAAACGGATTTTCGTGTTTCCAGGCATCTGAAGCGTTTTCCTTCGTCAGATCTTACGTTTCAGATATCCGCTTAATAAGATTTCGTGACGTTCAGTAAAAAATTATGAAACATTTTATCATTTGGCTTGTCTCGATGTACCAATCACTGATACTAATCCAGAAGTTGTATGTCGTTTTTGGTAATGCAAGAACGGGGATTAACTTTTTTACTACCAACAAAAAACTCAACAAGTTTTACGAGCACTCCCTACTGTAGGGCATCTCGCATGCCACCAAGCGATGATTTTGATATGCTCAACTTAGCCTCATTCCAATAGATACTTGGAGGAGTTCTGAAGAGTGCCGTTACTAATGGTCAAGAATGCTACTCACCTGAAGATTTATAGTTTGCGTAATACCGCACGATCGGCCACGGTAATCTTCAGTCGCGTGATAGAGGACCTCATGGGCAGGAATTCTGTAGTACGCAACCCGTTTGCTTCCACTGAGCATCCAGATGACTATATCTGGAAGGCTTCTTTGAGGCTGGAAGGAAGAAATGGAAGAAACCACATCACCATTTTGCTATAGCAAACGATAAAGAAACGATACAGGAACGGATTCGGTTTGCATACAGGCCATACCTCAACCGATAAGTTCAGAATGGCGTCATGATAGCTTTTCAGCTGCGTTAGTGCATCTTCAATTGTTGACACGGTTTCTCTCGTATGTATTGCCTGAGCGTGCAAAGAGCGTAGTTCGGTTTCGCGCATCTTTCGTAGACATCTATCTAGTTCTGTTTCTGGACTGTTTTCTGCTTCCCATGGTGGCAGAGGACGGCTAGATTAAATAAGCAAATTGATTAATTAATAAACTGATAAATAAGAAATAAATAAACAAAGGAATTACAGGCAAAGGCCGTGTGTTGTGAATTGTCCAACAGATACTATCAAACACACAGAGGTGAGCATTCACTTATAAATTGAGATGGCAATAAAGGAATCTCTCGTTCATAATATGCTTAGGAGAATTGTGGTATATATTATCGATCACATTTCATGATCTCAAGTTATACTTGCTGGGTAGTGGTCGAAAGATTACTGATACTTTACCATGGGAACATTTGCTGATCATTGGTGTTTGATCGGTTGCATGGTTTCTCAACCTTACTGTGTTCGTATTGTCTCAGCCGTACCGAATCCCACAATGATTCTACCATGAAAGTGCACAACCGACTGCACTATTGTCCCCGTAATAACCAGTGCCCTCAAAAACACCGTGTGTAAGACTCGAGAATGAAGTCTGATCTGTAAAGATAATGTGGACCAATCAGATCACCTGGTAGAAAAATCAATAAGGTGAATTGTTGATGAACTGAAACTTAAGCTGTCCAAACTTATATAGTTTACGGTGTTCGCAAACTGATTTAATTCTTTCACCGTGTGGTGGATTCAAACCTATAGGGGACTGTCCTGTCGGTCATTAGATTCAACCTGCCACCCTCCAGATCACGCACTCCACAACCCATCGAAATACTCGATGGATCTAATAAAACTCCTGTCGGTCATTAGATTCAACCTGCCACTCTCCAGATCACGCACTCCACAAACCACCGAAATACTCGATGGATCTAATTATTTGTGTGATAAAATTGAGATTAGGGTTGATGGAACAATGAGAAAAAACTTAAAGGTGCAATTCAGCAACGTTGTGTTGCACGATGTTTCGGATTAATTGTGCTGTCTCATCAGGCGTGTAATACAGGTCACACTAATACACAAATGAAAAATGAAAAAAATCACTATGCCTACAGTTTACCACAATAGGGTCAATGAAAAGAAAAGCTGTTTCTGTCTACCCACATCTAGCTTACGTTTGCTAATGGTGTACCGGTGATATTACTGATGGGAGGCATGCGAGTAGTATGTGTTGTCGGAATTTCGCTTTGCGTCTCCTGAAAAGGGGAGATCTGTTGCGGAATTCGTGGAATCGCTCTGTAACATTTGCTTGGATTTGAGCAATGAATGATTGGAGTCAATGAATATCCAGGAAATTTCAAGAAGACGCGTTCAGGAGAAAATGAATGTTTTCCAGTT
This sequence comes from Opisthorchis viverrini, assembly GCF_000715545.1. Lineage (NCBI taxonomy): Eukaryota > Metazoa > Platyhelminthes > Trematoda > Opisthorchiida > Opisthorchiidae > Opisthorchis > Opisthorchis viverrini. Next base: position 1,541,286 of record NW_008751708.1, read on the forward strand.
TCTGTAAATAAGATCCAAATGAGGATTTTGTTTCCCTGTCCAATAGTCTGTGACCGGTCGGTTGGCATTTTTAGAGGATAACTCCGCAGCGAAGGCCTTCTTTTCAATGGTGGTGGCCTTCCAGAACTCCAGAACTCTGATACTTGATGTGATGATATTAGATGTGGTTGCTGGACCGATGTGGTGCTTATTGTCACTCGGATGACGGGAAAACGGTCAGTGTGGCAGGGAATGACGATGTGACTTTAGTGTTGTGTCATTGTGTCTAATCAAAAAGTCGCGCCATTGGGCCAAAGAAATCTGCATTAATGATATTTCAACGGGAACTCAATAATCCTGGAAATACTTTGGGGTCCGGCGACTATCCCGAAGTACTCATCAGGATGTACAGGCACCCCAGGCTGAGGGCGTCGGTACTGCGCCTCAGACTGACGTCCTCGTTAAACTACCGTTCAAAGTGAACGATGTCAGTAAGGACATAAGCTATCTGACTGCTGCAGTGTGGACGGCCTACTAACTGTCAGGTCAGTCACAGGACAAATCGAATCCCGGAGTTGCCAGCGTCCGCCAAACCTGCACATCTGGCGAGTCACATGTGGATGCGCGGCCACACAGCAAGAGTAGTCTAGGCTGGTGGGGGGGCACGCCTCGGGGGTAGCTGAAACAATTAGGCGCACTGACACAGCCACAAGGTCAAGCAAGGTCACATCGTCCTGTCCTGCTGACCTAGTTGTTTGCCCATCATCCGAGTAACAACAAGTGTCACATCGATCCAGGAGCTCCATCTGACACCGCGTTCAACACATCAAACAGTAGAGTTATGGAGTTCTCTCGATCTGGGCGGATAGAAGTGGCTTTTCTTCGCGTTGACAAACTACAGACATGGTAGTTTTCCTCCCTTTCCATCTATTTATTACTGCAATCTCTATCACGCGTTTGATGAGATAAGGAAATGAATACGAAGTTTCATGCAGTACAGCTTTGTTGCACTAAATCCTGAAGTTCTGGTTTAGCCGTATCTCATTATCTCTATGTTCAATTGTATCGCATACCGAGTGTTTCATTGGGGTGGGTAGCGCTTGATCTGGAGGGTGGCAGGTTGAATCTAGCAGCCAACGTGACGATTTACCCATGTCCAGTTGATGGACCCCCACAAGTACGAAAGATCTCGTATGGCTCACATTTTCAGCATCTTCACTGACGGGTTTGGCTACGAGTGTTTGAATAAAAGATACGAAGTCCACAAACTAGGTGGGAAGGATACCCTTTGGTTCTACTGGATGGAGAAATCAGCCATCAAGAGTTGGTACCCTGACCAATTCTGACAGGGTTGAGAAGGCCCTTCAAGAGTAAAGCAACTCCGTGGTCAGTCGACCTTTACAGGAGGGTAACAAATCTCTCAAAAAATCTTAGAAGAAGCGATGAGGGAACTTCCTCTAAATGTTTCTTTTTCTACAGGAAAATTGTCCTTTTCTTACCTGCAGTCCATGATAAATTCATCCAACGAAGCAATCGCGAGTTGGGCCTGTTCTTCGGGTATTAGAGCAGCGGTGACAGCCACGTTGATTTTTTCGATATTCCTGGCCTTAAACACGAAGCAACGTTTAGTGAATTGGGTGTAGAATTATTGAAATAAAAATAGTACAGCCTAATACCGTTGAATCTAAGCTCAGGTTCATTAGATGTCTGACGCCCAGTTTGATATATCCTAGTGAATATACGCAATGTCACATAGATAAGTTTGTACTGTGTTTATTTATTTATTTGTTTGTACTTTCGGCAATCAGAACTGAAACATATTGAAACATACAGGAACCCGTATGGCATGTGGTCACGACTGGTCCTTGATTAGAATACTGAGGTTCTGAGGTGGGATTCTAAATGAGTCAAGGTGAATTTGAAGTGTCCGATATGGGGTGCCTAACCCGTGACATTTGACGCAGTGTTCGGAATCCCCAAGGACATCTTAAATTATGAATGAGCTATTTTATGACCTTCGCCTGAACAAGGTGTGGCAAAGTAGAGGACTCTATCCCATGGGAAACAAAGAAGCTTCAGTACGAAAGTTCACCTAACAGGATAATAAATCAACCACTTTTTCAATATATTTGTAGCACTGACTTCCCATCTTCTAATAACACAAGGTCAAATCACCTGCATAACTTAATTAACGTTGCAACAGACGTTTCACGTTACAACCCATAGAGGTAAGACCCTGGAAGCGGTTGTTTATCGCTGTGCAATAACTTGTTCACAAAACTTCTCAGAGTTCCTTCGGTATTTTATCCTTGTGTTTCACATGTGAGCGGCATTACTGGCTTCAGCTTACTGCCCTTTTCACAAGCTAAAATAATCAGAATTCTCTGATATTTTAAAGCTCATATGTGTGATAAAATTACTGGAGCTTAAGACTTGATGGGGTCTCTTGTTGTCGATAGCACATTGATATTCTCCGCCCCACAGGCTGCCTTGAGGTTCCCTTGCGAAGATGTTTAGCGAATTTTGAGCCATCATTTTCGAATACAAAAGAAACTCACAAACGAGAAGTTCAGCTGGGTTCCAGGTGAGTCTCTCGCAAAATCAAATATCTTCGCAACAGAGGCAACTATGCCTTCTCTTTCAGATTTAGTCACGTGGGACATTCCTTCCAAACAACACAGCGCAATGACTTACCAGCCTGTCCGCAATTTTCAGAAGCATATTAACCGCGCACAACCGATGGGATATATCCTCCCACTGTGAATCAACCACGGTGCACGGTTTATCATTTCCCCACGGTAGATAGTAGTAGGCCTGGCCATCGTATACCGGGTTTGTCGGCGGTGTGGTCGAAGCACACGGAGTGATAGATTCGTCCAGTTTATTTCCATGATTTCCGATGCTGACTTCGAATTCCACAGGGGAACCGGTCTCTTCGGATATCATTGTGGCTGACAAAAAAGCTGTATAGAGGCGGTATTTTCTTCTCCTCAACGATTTCTTTAGTAAAGAGAGGACAGTTTGCAGCCAGTTATCACCATAGTTCAGAGCCACACAATGCATTTTCGACATGCTTTAAATAAGTCGAAAAGTCCACTAGCGACTGTGATGAATTAGTTTAGAGTCATTGATTAACCCAAGTGAAAGTTATTAAACTTTATGAAGTGGAAAAGGACTTGGTAGATCTTTGTAATGTGCTACTCATAGGGTTGCTGAAAATCTGTCGACAGCTCACGACCGGTTCCGCTCTTTTTGGGGCTCATCAAGTAGGCGCGGTCCCCGGGTTTCCGTCAACCTTATGTTCTACTTGGGGCTGTCGACGGATTTTCAACAACCTTATGAGTACTACATTACAAAGATATACATGTATCGAATATCGTAGCGACTGAAACATGGGGCTGCCTGGTACAGCACATTCAGTTGCCTGAAGACATCACAAACGAGAGACTCAGCTGGGTTCCAGGTGAGTCCTACAAAAAAAACAAATTAGTTTGCAAATGAGTGTATATTCACTGACTTGGCAAATCCCCAATTGAGAAGACTCGTTACGTGTAGCATGAAAGAAAAGACACTTAGTGGACGGACTCCACAAACGGGACTGAGCCACCGAAGACGCTCGATTTATGCTACATTTATGCTTCTCGTTTCAAGATTCAACAACTCCACCCTCTACTTTCAAACAACTTTCTAACTAATACGACCTGGGTACCTGAAAGAAATCAGCGCCACATTATGGGTGTCACATAAGGGGACCGTCAACGACAATAACACATATTAACTGTTAATACACTAAACAGAAGTATGGGGAGTGAGCTGTGAATTTGATTTAGTGGGAGAGGATCGAGCAATACAGTGCGAAAATCTGGGTAGACTGCCCGTTGATAGGACTTTGAAAAGTGGGTGCCTATTGTAATCGTTCTGGGAGAGGATGCACAGATGAGTGAGCTGTGAATTTGATTTGCGTGGGAGAGATCGAGCAATACAGTGCGAAAATCTGGGTAGACTGCCCGTTGATAGGATTTTGAAAAGTGGGTGCCTATTGTAATTGTTCTGGGAGAGGATGCACAGATCCAACCTTTGCTCTGGACAGATTATTAAGCGCGAACACTAGTTTCGGCGGTGGAAGCAGCTATTTTTCTTTACCGAAAATCTGTCGGGCATTACAGGAGTGTCAAACCAGTCAGAACCAACGACTGTGCTCAACGACTTCGTTTGCTTGGACAGCTGCATCAGCCTGGATAACTAAGCTAGCTTTGGCATCCGTGGAACAAGCTCCCAGTGCGCCAATGTGCCCCATATATTTCTGATGTTCGAAGATGTGATCAGTGGAAATAAACTTCCAGAAGTTAACCGTTCGTGTCTCCGAAGTAGTCATCGCTTTAGAAGGAACCTCATGTTAACAGTTCTCACAAGGATATGAATAAAAGGGTCATATGAACTATTACCAGGCTAGCCTGGTAGCGCGATTCACCCATACCAAAGAGCCATTTTAACCAAACTTGTACAGGGCTGAAATTATTAAGCAGCGAAGCACGAAAATCAAAACCAGCAAGCTCAATGGCGTTGGTAGATGCTGTCGCGGGAACCACGAAACTATAGAACCCGGCAGATATATATTGTACATACATACCTTCAGTGCATGACTGGTACCCTCAGATATTTGTACCAATAACAAACTGCCCATTGTGAAAGCTGAAGTCACATTTCAAAGGTATTCGCTGTTACGACCAATTTGTGGGTGTTGATTACCCAATCCCAAATCGCTGAATGAAACAATGGTTCGCCATGCAAAATTCATTTAGTTGATAGCTGTTGCTGATACTGCTGTCGACTTTTTTTGCAATCGGTTTGGAAAACACGTTCGCCAGAAATCGGCATCTGCCTGAGCGTTTGCCTACTTTAATGTGCAGTCGTAAAACCAACGACGCCAAATGATATAATATAGGCACCTATTATTTATAATGTGCAATAATGAGATATGAAGAATTGTAGAAAAGTCAGTGAAGTGTAGCCGGCCTTCCTCTAGGTGACGAAAATCATGGGAATAAGTGAATAGGCCTATGCAATGTGCAGCTCCTTAGAGAAGGACAAAGAGGGAATTCAGATGAGGAGCAACGTCATACAATACGAAGGTGTTAACGAAATAAACTCTTTTGCAAACTAATCTGGTTTTTGCGAGATACTCACCCAGAACCCAGCTGAATCGCTCGTTTGTGATGTTTCCAGGCAACTGAATGTGCTGCACCAGGCCGCCTCATGTTTCACTCGTTGCGATATTCGAGATATCACGATACACGTGTATTCGTAATGCACTACTCACAAGGTTGCTGAAAATTCGTCGACAGCCCGCAACCGGTTTCGCCCTTTTTGGGGCTTATCAGGTAGGCACAGTCCCCGAGTTTCCGTCAACCGTGTGTTCTACTTGAAATACAAAGGTATTTTTTTGGTCCCGTGGTTTTTATGGTTCCCGTTTTACTGGGACAATGGTCTCTCAGCAACGGTCTTGTACACTATGCAGTGAGTAAAAAGCACTTCGTCAAGGTTTTCAATAGAGAACTCGGTGAATTATTCCCACAGTAGTGGCTACCGTGACGGTTTTGTCTAAACTACTCTGGGATAAGAAGAAAAACTACTCGTGAGAGCATCGAGAACGAATTTTTTTCACACGAGAACCACAATAACTTTTCTGATAGCAGGTGAATAGTAGCCGTTAATTCAGTAGCATTTTAATTCCGTGTCACAGGAATTGTACCTTCAGTTTTACCGTCAGCTACAGCCACTGTTGTTAAACTCACTAGACAGTGAGATGTTCAACCCCTCACGCACACAAAAACCTGGTCATCCGTGCAAGCTCCCCACAAGCAGTTCCTGATCTTTGGTCCCATCGACTTCTCTGAGAAATTGCACATTTACGAACTCACCTTGATAAACAAAATGAAGCAGTTATGCTTATATTTAGCGTGCTAGCGGTGAATGGCACGAAAAAAGCTTATCCCAGCTTCTACTGACTAAGGATATGTGGGTGTTTGGGGGCGGGGAGAACTGTTTGACGGCGTTGAATTTTTCAGGAGGGATAAGCACTACCCAGTCGCTGAGAACGGAAAATTTCCAGCCACTGATGATTATCGAAGACGTTTAAAAACCAGTGGTTATGAGCAAAACGTCTAGATGCCTAGAGGCTAAGACCAAATGGATTTCACATTCCTCTTGGTAGATTACTTAGATAAACATGAGTTGTGGCATTAGGCGGGACGCAAGTAGATATAATGCTATAGTTAGTGCCACTTTTTGGTTGTTTTTGGAAGGGATGTCCAGCTATTGCTGTATGGTAGTCTCAATAGGAGTGGACCACTCCGGAGCAAATGACAAATTTGAGGGAGGGAACCATCCCCCTGGGAAAGGCGATCTTGAATCTGTTGACTAACTGTCGAATTCTTAGATGGAGTGGCAATTTCACTGACGTCACCGTAAAACGATACAATGATGCAGTGATAATGGTAGAAATATCACAGCTGACACCCGGACATTGGATCACAGTAAACAGACAGTGAGCCAAGAGCCGAAAGTTTTGCAATTTTGAGACTTGTTGGTTGAGGTCTGATGAGATCACATGAGAAAGGGGAGTGACTGATAAGATTGGGTGTCTCACTCTCTCTGTGGAGTGTCTTCGTAGAATCAGGTATCTGTTTGAAACGAACTGTTTTTAATTTTCCCAAATGGCTCACCTTCCAAGGGCGTTCAAAAATTTCTACTACTTCGTCCTGAGAGAAAGAGCGCTATCGTGGTAAATGTGTACATCGTGGAACACAAAGAACACACTCCCAAATAAGCTACTTAGAGTTATGGAAAAGTTCAATTGCAACAAATTAATGCCCACTGTGGCCAGCCTCTTCATAATGGCGAAAAAAGTGGCCTTATTCGAGAACTGGTCGCATTCTAGCAGGAAAAGCAGCTAAATACCCTACCCTATGTAAGTTTTATGGTTGTAAAATCCACGCTGAGATCAATCTCGCTTGAACAGTCGTCCTACTGCTCTGGCACAAACATTCTGATAAGTTCACACCAAACGGAGGAAGCACTGGATTAGAGTTTCGCTGTTCTTAAAGCTTAGCAGAGCTCATCCTTGACCGTGCCATGGTTTGAACTCGGCATGCGAGGCAAGCGTGTTACCGCAACTCCACCACGTCTGAAAAAGCGAACTTGCTCCCCCTCGAGTGATGTGATTGGTTGCCCCGATGGCTCGAACGACGACCCACTAACTGTCCTTTTTGTGTCGATCGATTGGCCCATTTGTCAAGAATTCCTAGTCAGATGTGAGCTGAATTCTACAAATCCTACAAATAATATTCTGGTTATATCGTTAGAAGGATCCTTACGAGGAGGGCCGTCAGGTAAAAGGATGAGTGAAATTTACTGCGGTAGAAGGTGAACAGCGTTTTTATTGGTTGAGTACGAAGTGCGTGAAAATCGCACACTCTCCAACATCTAGTCCTTCATCGTACTGATATTCGGTTTACCGTTTCGCAAAATAGTCGTAATTCGTTGGGAATGTAGTCGTGTAAGTGCGGTTTTCAAGTTCAGGTTTCAAGACCCCATCATCTAACGGTCAACTGCATATCGATGCGATTTGACATTTTTTAACTGACCTGTATGCGCGCGATCGTGTCCGACTCCAAGGGTTTGACCTCATTTTTCACCGGTTCTTCCAACAATTCCGTAATCAGTTCCAGGAGGACCCGACCGCGATACGCGACCCCTTCACCTTTGCCCAAATTCAAGGCTACATACTTATCAGGTAAATCGGAATATTCACGAGGTGAACCGTAGAGGTTTACGAAGCACGGCCCGAAAGTTGGCAAGAAACCTTTAAAGAAGAGGCAAAGTGGTCAGTTTAGCTTACGAAACCAAGATGGACAAGTGAGAGACTTTGTGCACTTGACACATGTGTGGACTAATTGAATCTTGTGTAGGGANTGGACTAATTGAATCTTTGTGTAGGGAATTAGGTGCATAGGTCTCAAGCATATCCAATAATGAACATAAAACTATCGATCACTGACCCACAAATGTGCACAAATCTGGGCCAAAAGCATTTTTACAAACTAACTACATGCATCAGTGTTGGTGTCAGCATACCTTCGTTACCTGTGGATAAGAAACAAAAGATTGTAGGGAGATTTTTCAGCACGTGAAACGTAATGCGGATTGAATAAAAGTCAGTTCGCAACTGAATGGGATTTAAAATTTTGAGCAAACTGATGACCGGCAACTAATTCAACTAGGCCAGGGTTTTGTGACCCGTACGGTGTCAGATAAGTGTGTTGATCAGCAAACGTCATCCGAAGAAGAAATTCATCCAATAAGCCGATGGATTGCGTAGGTCTAATTGAGGGTGACTGAAAATTTCTAGAAGATACATCTCTCAGGGCTCAAAAGATAGTTTCACCAAATAAATTCTAGCTGGTGAGTAGATGTATACATGCGAAAGTGGATGCGCCTTGCAAGGCGCCACAAAAGGAACTGACTGTCCCTAACGAGCGTGTGTATCCGTATGGTAGTAGTATTACGTGAAGCTGCGTGAAGCCCAAACCTGAACCCATAACTATGTGTTGTCAGTTGGGTGATAATTAGTACAGTCGTGTGGGCGTCGCAAACCACAAGTCCATCCATCACCTACAGTTTGTAGTCACAGCTATCAACCCAGGTGGAATCACGTTGGGTTATACAATATCTAATTGCATTGAATCAAGATAAGTATAAATGCCACTCCCAGGATTTTTCAACAAACAGTTCCCCGAACTCATGAACATATGCACTCGATCATGGTCAACTTAGACAAAAATATGCATGAACCTATCTGTTATGAGCTGACACTCATGGATAGCATGAAAACTAACTATTATGACACTCTTACCACGAGCTAAGCCTTGATCGTGGTATCCAAAGTCGATCAGATTAAATGGTTACCCTATACAATGGTATTATATAGAGTGTTCCAAAATAGCGAAAGGAATCCTTCTTGATTTAGATTCGTGTCAAACCTAATTGTTTGGATTTTTGAAAAGGGACTTTGAATAGTGTTTTACGACAGTTTGATCCATTCTGTATGTTTTGGTTATTCAAGGATATATTTCGATGCTAGTTCTATTTCCAGCGTTAGTTTTGCTTTCGAAAACTTGGGGATTTCTATGAAGTGAGTAGTTTTGCTCGGTCCCTTATATATGTATGTGATCTTGGGATGGACCAGTGTGTGAAATCCAGGGATATTCAAGAAAAAAATGAATGAGCGACTGTTTTACTCTTGTTGAGATCTTTCAGTGGAATCGATCGAGATCCACACATCAGCTGACTGTGGTATAACGTTCATTCGCGGTTAGTAGGCTTGTTGAACATGTGGAGTCCGTTCGAATTATACGTAACTCCCTACTCATTAGGGTGCTAAAAACTGTTCGACAGCTTACGAGTAGAACATAAGGTTGATGGAACCTTGGGGACTGCGCTTGCCTGATGAGCCTCAAGAAGGACCAAACCGGTCGTGGGCTGTAGAAGGGTTTTCAGCA